>NC_142051.1:40147066-40447066 GCF_982192425.1 Myodes glareolus
GTGCTGTTTGCCTCGTCTTTGCAGGAAAACATCCTTTGCTTTCAACTTTTTCAGTTGAACATCTGTAAAGAATATATCAAATGCCCTGTCTAACTTAGCTTGGGGCCTCCAAAAAGACCTTCCTGCCTTTCTGTTGATTCTGTGTTTCCCTTCAGCTAGGAGAAAGACACAAAAAGCAAAATGGTCATGCGACGGCGTTAGAGATACCCTCGCAGGCATAGTAGAAGAAGAAGAGACTGGATGTGGCACCTGCATGGAGCAGTCCAGTCTCCTGTGGTCATGAATCGTGACCTCTAAGTCAGCCCTGTATTCCGAGCGTTCTTTGTAAACCAATGTGGTCAGGAACACAGTTTATGTATCCAGGTTGTCATTTGCGTAGTGTTTTGGGGAGCCAGATTATTATGACAGTGACCTGCAGGATTAATGTGCATTTTCAGCTGAGCAGGTCTTTAAAAATATGTGTAAGTCCAATCCAGCAATTCTTTTAGCTTCAGTAAACTAATCTGTTTCAACAAGAGCTTTCTTAATTTGTAGGAAAGAGCCTCAAGAATGACCTCATTTGCACTTTAATTTATATTCAAGTAGCTATAATTTGTTAAAAAATGGGACACATCAGCCATCTCAAAATTAGTTATGCAATTTCTATAAGTCAATGCAAGTAATTGTTCTTTCATAATCCATATGCTTCCTTGAGATTCTATGGGATATAGATAATATTGCAAAACTATCAGGGACTTTTCTCCCTCTATTCTGACTTAACATATACTTACTTAGAGTCTACTATATGCCAGGAAACAACAGCAAAACCCACAGACACACTTTGTCCACTAGATGAGGTCACACAAAGCAATTTATTACTAGTAGGGCTATAGTGAGAATTAAGAATAGAGATCTTAAGTGTCATCAGCAAATGTGTTGCCATGCAGCCTTAGAAGCACCTGAGATCATTAAATTAAATTTTTAACCCTATATTGAAAGGAGGGAAGGGACTGAGATAGTGTTTGGTTTTATGGACAGACCACCTATGTGGTGACACTGGGATCCTACATGTAGCAGGGCCTCATAGTTAGTTTGGTGGTTCGCTATTGCATCCTTGAGATTCTAAACAATTTTAACCAGGGGTTTCTATTTTCATATTCCACCAAGTTCTGCAAAAATATTTAGCTGCTCATGTGGAGAGTTCTTTATGAAATGTAGAAAACCAAGAGTGTGTTGTCCCAAAGTCAAGGACAAAGAAAGCCTTTGAGCAGAAAGATGAGCTAAGAGAGCAAGGGACAACTTACAGAAGAAATTGCTGGTGAGGTGACATGACACAAGGCATAAAAAAGGATATGGAAAAAGAACTGAAACTCACTGGAGAGCCACCTGTGGCCACAGGGTTGTTGTATGCAAGACGCGGGAAAATGGAACCATAATTTGAAGGGGATGCTGAGCCAAGGAATGCTTCTGAAAGAGGAAAAAAAGCAAAGATGTTTGTTTCCTTGTGTAGGTGACTTAGCAGGGTGTCTCAGTTAGGATATCTATGGCTGTAAAGAGACACAATGACCACAGCAGCACTTATAAAAGAAAACATTTAATTGGGACTGGCTTACAGTTCAGCGGTTCAGTCCACCATCATCATGCGGGAAACATGGCGGTGTGCAGGCAGACATGGTGCTGAAGAGGAGCTGGCAGTTCTATAGCTGGATTGTCAGGAAAAGAAGCAGGAAAAGAGCTTCTGAGACCTCAAAGATCACCCCTTCCAGTGACATACTCCCTCCAATAAAACCACATCTACACTAGCAAGGCCACACCAACTAATTGTGCCACTTCCTGTGAGTCAGTGGGGACCATTTTCACAGAGGAAGGAATAGATAATTCTGAAAAGAAGGGGAGGAACTTCAGGGTTAATGCCTTAGAAGGTAGAAGGTCATGGACATCAGGATTGGCTGTAAGAATTGGTAGGTTTTTATTTGACAAGAAAGCAGATTTCTTGACCCCATTTGTTAAAAATGCTGAAGTCTTCCCAAAACACATTCTTAGAAACTTCATCAAGTGTTAATTGACAATAAGTGTATATGTTTATTTGTTTTGGTTTTGTATTCAGTTCTCATTTCATATATTTGTTTTATGCCAATACCACATGTTTTGATCACTTGAATTTTGAAATATAATCAGATAGCGGATACCCGCAAAACAAAGGCTATTTTTGCTCAAGATTGTTATGGTTACTTGGCATCTTAAAAGAGAAGGGATTTCTATCATTGGTGAAATGGGTGACCTTGAAGGATGTTAGGATAAGTGGGCATTAGGATCTGAACATGTGTCCCAGATATAGAAAGACAAATACAACATAACCTCACTTAACTGTGAGTCTCCAAGAGTTGAATTCACTGAAGCAGGGAACACAGTAGCGATTGGTGGAAGACAGAGGCCAAAGGTGAAGAATGGAGAGATGGTGACCAATGGCAGAGAAGTATATTCTGGACCTGGATTTCACAGCTTGTTAACTGATTTAATAATAACATGTATGTGAAAATCTGAGAGGAGACTTCAGATGTCTTATCACACATGAAGAGTGGCATGTGAGCTAACATATATGTGAATTATTTTGATTTAAACATCACAAAAATATATTCACATATATGCATTGTGTGATATTATATATATATATAGATATATGATATATACATATCTAATACCACATTATATACCTTAAACACATACAATCTTCATTGGTCAATTATACTTTATGCTAAACAGGATGTAAAGAAAGCAGTGTTTATGGGTGATGTGGAATTTTTTTCTTAAGGAAGTATTTGGTGAGGGTATTAGTTCAGGGAGTGGAAGTGTTACAGATTGGTGAGAGTTACTCTGGAGCCTGGAAAAGCTCACGCTGGGCAATCCTGGCCTGAGTTCCCAGGTGCACTTTTGTGAGCATCCATGTAGTATCAAACTTCCTAGGTAAGCTTTTCCTCCAGCGTGTTTCAGCTGCCTGGTGTGAGTGGAGGAAATGGATGGGTGGATTAGTCCATTGTCTTCATAATCATCTCTATTATTATCTCTGACAGAGAGACAGGGGCTCACAGAAGTGAGTCACCTACCAGCAATCAGTAGAATCTGGACATAAGTCTCTGACCTTAGCCCCCAAGCATTTTGAGAACTGTATCAGTTCTCAATTAGAGCTGTTCTTGCTGTCTTGGATGAGTCAACATAGATTCTACAAGTCTTCCTTTCTCTCTCTAGTGTGAATTGGGAAATACTATCATTTGGATCTCAACTTAGATATTTTCTGTACTGATCCCCAAATGGTATTTGTCAGTGAGACACAAAAGCAGATCTTTGCAGTCACAAAGCAAGAGTCCTGGTGGCCTGGAGGGCAGACTGATGAGGTCTGTGCACAGCCTCTCCTGCCCACCAGCCGTGTAACACACAATTGATCAAATCTATACCACTTTAAGAAGACTTATTAGTTTTATTGTGTGTGTGTGTGTGTGTTTGCCTCATGTGTGTGTATGTGGGAGGGGGTTCCTTAATCTGAATTTACAGGTTATAAGCTGCCTGATGTGGACTCCAGGATCTGAACTTGGGTGCCTTGGAAAAACATCAAATGCTCTTAACAGCTGAGCCTTCTCCCCAAGCCCACCTATTCCACTCTAGTTGAACATCTTAGGAGGTAATGGTAAATCTCACTCAGTCTTGTCCCCTAAGGAAACACATCCCAGTGAATCCAATGAGATGCTATATGCTTGGTGGTGGTGTGCTTAACACACAGAGACCCCAGTCACTGGCAACTACTTTTGCCTTCTCTAGGCAGTTTGGCATCAAGAGTCAACATCTCTGAATGAGAACTCTAACACACAGTAGGAAGTTTGTGCTGGTTTCTAAACAGGTCTATGTGTGAATATTTGGTGGTGAAAGTTGGTTGTTCCCTCCCCCAACCCTCGGTTGAATCCCACTCTCAGGAACCTAGAGCCAACACAGGGCTCTTGCTGAGCTGATTCTGCCTGACTTTTCCGAAAGCAATAGGCACGAAAGTAAGTTAGTGCGATTGTCTTTTTGCAATGCTGGCCGAGTCTCCCGAGAGAGCACTGTTCTTTCGCTGCTGGTTGCTTTGTTTTATTGTATTTTATTTTTTAATGAGGGGAGCATCTGATTTTCCTGGTTTATTTGCTTTCATTAGGGAATGAAAATTCTTTAAATGAAGTGAATCAACAATTGATAAATCTTAGGTTCTACAGTCTCAATGACAGAGACTTCGATTTGCCAGTCAGTATTTCTGAGTCTCCAGACGTTGGCCAGGTCTTTGTGATATTTTGAGTTAGCCTGGTTTAAGTAACCTAGCCCTGGGAGGGGGTAATCTTGTGGTACAAAGAAGATAGTATGTTATACTCCCAAAGGAGATTCGTCTGTCTTTACACTCTGTCAGGGTGTCAATCTGGGCAAGTTTGTTAAACAGACAAATGGACTCACAGTGCGGTAAAGTGGAGTAAGACTCACTTTGGATTAGTAAATTGAGTTAAACATCATAAATCTCACTTTGTAAGATTTCTCGTGCGGCTGGCATTTCTGGCCCTGAAGCCAACCACTGGAACAGAGCCGCATAAATACTGGATACATTGTTACACAATCAGTTTAGCCTTTTTCTCTCCACGCTTCTCCTTTCCACAGAAATCGTGGGACAGGGATAGGAGTGAGAGATGAAAGGCAGAGGCCGTAGGGTGGCCCAGCCTGCAAGGGAGGATGACTCTCACAGCTGTGGGCCCTCGTGTCTTTAACGTAAAATTGTAAACCAACTTTGTTAGGAGATTATTTTTGGTTTATTCTCGTAACTCGATTGTGCAACTTTTGAGTGTGAATTTTGTAGGTGCATTCTATCACAGTGTCAAAAGTTTGGACATCTCTCCCAGAGTGTGAATCTAATTGTGTCTCTCTGCGAGCAAGGCATCCCTGTGGCTGACACGTTGCCTTGTATTGGTCTTTAGCATTCACATCAGTGTTGGTCACATCATAAATGCTTAACGGATTACTAGTTAAATGCCGACTTATTCTCTGAAGGAACGTCTAGAGACATTTGCCAACCAGCCAAAATGCAAGCAGAGATCTTTTTCTGTCTATCTCATGATCCCACGCCAAGCAAGGGGTTGGCCTGACTCAGCAGCTGTCCGTCACTCTTTCCCTTCATCCAGCAGGAATTCTCTGAATGTCCTCTAAGGTCCGACACTTGGGATACATGAATGAAATGAAGGGAACGCTTCCATCTGGTTCTGGTTAAAATAGAAGTCTGTGGGATTTCAGTGAAACAGGGAGGGGGTTGGGAGACCCTGCAGGAGTCTCAGAGGGGTCTGCTGAATGGTTGATGGTCCTGAAAGGATGGAGTTTCAAAATGACAATGGTTGGAGCATCCTTTTGTGGTGGTGGAGCATGTCAGCGTGAGCCACAATCAGCACCTGGGAACAGGATGCAGACAGAAAGGACGGCACTCATGTGTTTCCGGAACTGTGAAATAACCAGCACTTACTGTGTGGTGGTGAAAGTGACTTGAGGAAGGAGTGGGTAACTTGGGACATAATAAACAAACTGAGAAACCGGAGATGCCACTAGACGTCATCTCGGAAAGCACAAGACAGCAATAGCAGCCAGACATTGGGGTGAGTGCTTTCGGGAGATGAAAATTAAGTTCTTTAAGTCCCATCTCCGGTGCGGAAGTAGCAGGGGTTAGTGTTCAGTGTGTACTATTTAAGATGCGTGAATCCTCCATCCTCATGATAATTATATCAGGATACAGACCCTGTCTTTATGCTTATTTGGTGGATAAAGGAACTGAAGCTTTAGAGGTGCCCTCTGCAGGGTCCCAGAGCTAGCTAACCAGAGCCTACTCCTACTCACTGGGATTTATTGTAGTGCCCCAAATCGATTACGGTGTTGCAACTCTGAAGTTAATTGTAAAACAATGAGGTTCCATAGCTTGGAATTTAATTCTTGTTTCCAGTGAATTGAGAGCATCCTGGACCCCTGCCTCTGCCCTTCTGATGGTTTTAAAGGCTTGTCTGCTGCGGTCTCAGGCTTTGCTCTGTGAGGTGAACTGAGTTTAAAGTCGCTGTCCCCGCTGTCACCCGTATGCAAACCCTTGGTGAAAGTCGTCCATGGGTTGAATACAACTTCCAGCTGGGCTGGAGGCTGTGAGGGTGTTTAGCCTGTCTCATCCACAGAGACATTCTCTGGGGCCGCATGCTCTGAGATCCCCTTCTTCACATCCACACCCCTGGCTCACATCAGTCCAGTGCTCTCGTAGACAGCAGTTCTTCGTGAGAGCTCACGTCAGAGAATGCGCCAGGCGCTGGTGGACTGGATTTCTCAAATTCTCTACTCTGACAGCGAATGCTCTATGATGCCAAAGGATTTTTAAATTAATTTTCTACCATGTTGTCACAGCAGTTCGTTGTGACGGGAAAGACTGAGACTGGCTCCGATTTTAGGTGATTATTCATCCGACCCCTGAAATCATGTGGTCTTTGGAGCACTGTTGAACTGTTTTAGGTCTCCGTGTCCTCATCGTGGAAAATGGGGGTATTGTATAGTGAGCTGTATGCTTTCTCCTAGCTGCGGCAGTTCATATTTATAAAGTCTTAAAGTTGAATACACTTCTTACCAGGGAGGAGGCAGTTATGGCCACTGATATTTAATATACACTCCTACCCTTCTTGGTCTGACCTGTTTCCCTTGAAGACTTTTGCTTTTAGTATGATAGAAGACTCCAAGGTCTTCTCTTCCCTTTACAAAGACTCCAATTCCAGCTCCACCAGTCAAGAACCCAGTAAGTGAAACCCATTCCTTAACCTCCCTTCTGCCTGTTGGTTTATTCTGAAGGTGGCTTTGGGAACAATGACCTCCTAGTATGAAACTCGCTGATACCTGTAGCAAGAAGAAAAACAAAACAAAATAAACAAAAACATTGCTCTACTAACATTCTACTTTGTCACCCCCTGACCTAGGGGAAAGTCGCCTGTGGCAGGCGATTAGCGCCATTGGATTTGGGGTGAGATGCTGTTCGGAAGACGTGGTTAAGTAAATGCAACAGGACCACGCTTGTTTAATCTTCACCTCCCATTTCCTGCAAGGCTTGAGTGTGCCATCCCACATTTGCTGGGGAAGGACTTACAGGTGACTCGGCCGAGCTTCCAGTGTTCACCTTGCTATGAAAGGGGCATCCAGACAGATTCATTGATACATCACAATTTGAGTTTAGGACGCATTTTCCACACTGTGTGACACGGTGACAGAACCAGGTTTTGAAAACCTGATGTGGCATGAAAACACGCGAAGCGGTGCTTTGTTTTGGCCCGACTCAAACTCCTTGCTAAATAGAGGGTAGATTATAAATTATTTTAGATGAATGGTGAAGGGAAATGAAATGGGATTTTTAAAGACTAAGGCATTTCAAAAGGACTTTAAAGCACAATCTTTGTGTGCCGGAAGTAGTTCATTCATTATTAATTTTATCAGAGATGTAATTATGGGAGTATTGAGGTTAGTCAGGATCAATTGTATAACTTGAATCACATAAATCCTCAACATTATTAATTAAAAAGATGATTTAAATGCTACGTTTCAAACTTAAATGTAATTTAATGTCCCTTTGTCCCTGTTTTTCAAGCATATGTCAAACCAAGTGTCCACAGAGATACATTATATGGCTGAGAATTGAATCGCAGTGTTATGGATGAACGTAGAGCTATAATCAGTAAATAATTACTGGCTTATACTCTAGAGTTAGTTTTGATAAATTTCTAGATGCCTGAGAAATAACATTTGTAATTTTGGTTAGGTAAGTAAATTAAAAATTGGTCAAGGAAGTTCAGATGGAGCCGACTTCAAGAAACTTTTACGGGGCTGACCACTCAACCTGGGGTGGACGGGAGGTCATGATGTCTTGGGAAGCCGTCAAGAAAAATGCAAACTTGAATTCATTTTCCATTGCTGCAGTAAGAACGGCCACACACCGAGTTGCTTCCAGGGTAAGCCTGTAATGTCTGACTGTTCTGTAGATGAAAGTGAGGCATGGGTCTTACTGAACTATAGAGACCTAACAAAGCTCTACTCCTTCCGGAGAGAAGGGTCTGTTGTCGCCTTTGACAGTTCCTCAAGTTGCTCTGTTCTTCCCTTCGTGACCCATTCTCCCCTTCTCTCTACTCCCCTTCTCTCAGCCCAGCCATGAAGGTCCTTTACCGTTAAGGTTGTGTGCCATTACATCACTCTCTGCTCTATACCACAGAATAATCTCCTCATCTCAGACTTTAATCCAACAGGGAAAGCTTCTCTTGCCATACAAGGTGACATTCACGTAGCCTCAGAGATCGGAACGTCAGCATTCTAGAAGAGCAACCGTTCCGTTAATGATCTGAGGTAACCGCGGCGTGTTGACCTGGCCGCACTTCCTGCCGTGGCTGTCCCTGCCGTCTTAAGCCTCTTGTCTTCTGAAGCACATCTCTGGCATTGTCTACTTCAAACCTTTCTTTTCTCAGTTCTCAGTGTTTCATCAGCCCCTGTCTTCTACCAACCAAGAGCAGTGTTGCAGACTTGAGACCAAACTAGATTGTACAACGTTGTTGAGAAGACACAATCCTTGAACCTCAGTTTTCTCCTCTGCAAATCAGGAGAAAGGATATGCACACAGGATTAACGTCATGATTAAATGAGCAGGCGTAGTTAATGTTCTGCCTGGCCCATCCTCAACACGCCATTGTTGATTTTTGGGGGGGCAGGGCTTGGTTGTTCTCCTTCTACTTACTGGCCTCTAGATGTTATCTGTGATCTTGTTTCTCTTCTAAAGAAATTCTGGTTTCTCTCAAAGCTTCAGCATTAATCTTTAGGCAATGAAGTCTAGCCAGACACATTTCTAAGTTCTATGCCTTTATTTATGGCCATACTGGGTAAACATATTTCTTCAATTAATTATTTTTTTCTTTCCTCATTTTTATTAGTTCTTCATATTTCAAACAATGTGTTTTTGTCCGAGCTCCACCTCTTTCTCTCTGTTGCTCCCAGACCTACACCCCTATTTCCTAACTACCCAACTTTGTGTTAAACTCTTTTATTTGTATCCCGTCAAGTACAATTTGTGATGTTTGTGTATTGGGTTTGTGCTAATCCTATTAGAGCATGGCCAACCTATCGGGGACCACACTCTTAAAGCAAACGGATTCGCTCTCTCTAAGTAGCCACCAATTGTCCCTCATCTCTTCCCTTCCCCATTCCATACTGAAATTCTGTCTGACTTAAGCTTGCTCAGGGCGTGTGCATGGTGTCATCACCACCATGGGGTCATATATGCAAATGCCCTGTTTTGTCTGGAAAACATTGTTTCATTGTAGTTATCTGACACCTTTGGCTCTCACACTCTTTCCACCCGTTCCTCCACAACGGTCTCTGAGCCTTGGGAGTAAAGGGTGTGATACAGATGTCCCATTTAAGCCCAAAGATTCTACAATGTCTTATTGTCTGGAACCTGGTCAGTTGTCTGTGTTGATCACTATGAACTGCAAGAAGAAGCTTTTGTAAAGATTGAGGGGTGCACTAAACAAGGGGTATAATACTAAGTCATCAAGAGTTGGGGTAATACTATGTCCACTTAGACAAATCCTGGTAGTAGAGTCTCCTCTGGGACCTGTTGCCAGTCTAGCCATAGCTTCTTGACCCAACAATGGTATCTAGTATGACTTTCACCTTGCAGAATGGGTCTGATGGCAATCAAAGAGTGGTCGGTTAGCTCCCATGACGCTCAGGCCTCAATGGCACCAGCAGGCGTGCTTTGCCTGGATGGTCGTTATTGGAGCTTGTAAGGGTCACAGCTAGGTAAGGCAGAAAGACTTTTTCTTCCAATAGCTTGCATTGTACTTTCCAGCACTATGAAACCTGACCAATAGGGATGAAGCTCCCAGGTCAGTCCTTGTCTGATTTATCCGTTCTACAACTCAAGTATATGGTGGCAAGAAGCTATTCCCAACTGGCAGCTGCTTGTAAGGGAAGCATCACTGGGTATAGAAACCACATTAAGGGTAGGTTCCGTGCCCAGCAGTAGATGGACAACACACAGCTATCTCAGTGGTATTTTTGTGGGTTTTTTTTGTCTCATATTGCTTTTTCTTGCTGATCTTTTGCTTACGTTGTAAATTATGGTTTCTGATTTTATGGCTTTATGGTGTGTGTGTGTGTGTGTGTTTCTTGAGGTTTTTATTTTGTTTTTATTCTGCTTTGTTTGTTTTTATTTGCTATTTGTTTTCTAAAAATAAAGAAGGCATGGAGTTAGATGAGTGAGGAGGGGGGCGGATCTGAGAGGACCTGGAGGAGGGGAATCATAAGAATACATTTATCTTTGATTTATTGGAGAAAAAGTATTTATCTCCAATAAAAAAGAAACACACAAAAAAATAAAAAAGCAAAGTAAAAGTATGTGGTGTCTTCTGCACAAGGGTCGTACTGTTAAGTTTGGCAGGGGAGCAGGTAGGGGGGAGGCAGTGGCAACCAAGAGCATTGGCAATAGCCAGTAATAGTTGAGAGTCTGTGGGACCTTCCTGGGGAACAACTCCAAAACAAGTAACCATTTTTTAAAAATCTGTTAGCCTGTGGTGTCTTGTAGGAACACTGTTGCTCCACTAATAGGGTAGACTCTTTTGGTGCATGTGTTTATATAAGTGTCAGGAAGCTCCTACAAAAGTAGGTTTCCTTAAGATTCTTCAAAGGTCGTTAGTGCTATTTCTCTGCGGTAGACTTTCCTCCACTGCATTACCGTTTCTATCCTATTTAACCTGTCTGGTTCCATTAATTCCCTTGACCCTTTTATACCGCCACATTCTGTCCTCCATCCCCATAGTCCCTTACTTATTTCCTGACCTCTGTAAGCATTCCAAATGAAACAGTGTATCTGAATATTATAAAATAGCACCTATAAATGAGAAGATACGTGATATTTGTCTTTCTGGGTTAACCTCCCTCAGAATCATTGTTTTACACCTGTCCATTCATCTGTGAATTTCATATTTTTTTGTAGCTGGATAATATCCTGCTGAGCAAATGCACCACGTTTTCATTATCCATTAATGGTCATCTGTGACAGTTCCACTTTTTGACTGTTGTGAGCAGAGCAGTAAAGAGCACAGATGGGCAGTGTCACTGTGGCAGGAAAGGGTGTACGCCCAAGAACAGTAGAGCTGGATCGTGTGTGTATATATTTCTAGGTAATTGGTATAGGTAAACTTTATTTTTTGATGTTTCAGGGAGCCACAGGCCCAGCATATTTGAAGCTGAACTTGCCTTTAAACTATTTTCAACCATCTTCTTGGTTTTGTGATTACCCCTAATAGTTCAGGTCTTAACTGTCCCCTAAAAACCCATGTAGTAAAGGCTTGGCTCACCAGGATGGTGCTGTTAGGACTCAGTGGAGCCTTTAAAACATGGGGGGGGATATGAAAACAGAAGAGAGGACTATTTGGGGAGGAAAAAGAGAACAGCAAGAAGAGGTTAGTAATCAAGAGGGTAGTGGGAGATATGGACAGATAAGAATGAAGTATGAGGACGTATGTGTGAAAATCCATAGCAAACCCATTGCTTTGTATACTACATTAAAATAACTAAGGTAAGAGTTGGAGCCTACAGGGAAGTCTCAAGGTATCTTTGGGTTTGATGAGGCAACACCCCCTTTGCTCCTTGCTTAGACAACTCTAGCTATCCCATTTCCAACACACTGTAGGTTTCAGGTCCCTTTATGAACCTGTTAAAAATGTAAAAATTCAAAGCTGAAGACTTTCATTTTAGGTCATTTTAGGTCTAAACAGCTAATGTTCCTGATAACACATCTCCAAAGTGTGTGAAACTGGACACTCCTTCCTTTCATGAGTGAGGAATGCTTCTTCAGAACAACACACCTTCCTCCTGGTAAAAACGTGTCCTCACTTTCCGTATCCATGACAACTTACCCAGCGGTCCACTCTCCAGAGCACACTGCTGGAAGTCTTCCCTTATGGTTTTCCTTCCAGCCTTCTGAGTCAGGGGTCAGCAAACCCTAGTCCTGAGACGCTTTGGTTTTACAAGTAAAACGCATATTAGACCAGAATACACACATTCATTTATGTATTGTCCTTGCCTGCTTGAGGGCTGCAGCAGGAAGATGAACAAGTAGAGGCAACAGAGACATATGAACCCCCAAATCTCAAATATTTATTATTTTCCATAAAAAGTGTTTAAGCTCTTCTCTCTGCTGGAGATTATGCAGTCTTCCAGATTATACAGTTACACACAGGACATCTTCCTCTTGTTGGAGTTACTTCTGACAGTTTTCTTCTTTGAAAAACATTCTCTTCTTTTAGACATAAATTCTGCCTGTGCCGTCCTTGTTTCTGGGACCTGACAGGTTGTAGACTCAGCAGTTATTGGTGGAAAGAGATGACTCTCTACAATAAAGTTCCTTTTTACCAAATGTTCTGCATTTGCTTCAATGACCCACATTTTCTAAAGCACCGATCCTTTAGGGGGTTAATGTTCTTCGTCTGATGTTTCTGGGAGGAAACTGTTTGGTGTTTCATTTCCAGAAAGCTTTTGTTGACCGCTCAGACAAGCCATGGAGTTGAGTTGGAGGGTCTCAAGGAGTAATGCTCCTGTGCTCTCTTGGTGGTGGCATTTAATAAGCAGCTGTGCTGGAATTTAGGACCGCAGTCCACACCTCGCCACGTATGGTTTTCGCCATGTGAAGCAACTGCCTAGCTCCTACTTAGCTATTTGTGTTGACTACCCGAGGTTTGATAATATTTGGTTATGCTTCTCTCCTGTGAAACATGCTCCGTAATTACATTTATTTTAGGAAGCCAGGCGCTTCATTGGCCTCTCAAGGAGAAACCGAGTGACATTGCCTCTCCCTCTTCATAAACCCGGGAGGTATCGATGTCCCCCTTCATGTCACATCCAATGCCTTTGCTCTTTGTCCTGTCAGTATTTGGGCACTGTGTCCTCCGTCAGACAATGAAGCTGCCTGAGTACTCGGACTGTTTCCTACAGCTCGAGTCCTCAGTGCTTGGAAAAAAGAAAACTCTTGTCAGGTGTTTAATGAATTAGTAAATAGTCAATTGAAAAGCTTACAAAGAACCATGCCCCAAGTATTGCATGGATAAAATTGTCTGTGTAGTCAGTATTCTTAAGCATCATCTATGCCAATTTTCTATTTGAACTTTGAGCTCCTTCAGTACTGAGAAATCAATGTTCATATGAGAAAGGCAGCCAGCTAAGATGAACCGAATGAATGACTAGAAGTGCGAAAGACTTGGTCCATTTTCCCCCCTTAAGTGTTTATTGTGCCAGTGTGTTTATAGCGCGCACCATCTAAGTGCTGAATATAACATATTTGACTATTCCCCTACTAAGTGGACTAATTACAGATGAAGCAGCATGAGTAGAGTGATTATTGCAGTTATAATATCTGCATATACAGTTTCTAGCTATCAACAGTGCTTCGGAGAGAGAGGTGTATTGTCCTCAGTCCACAGAACACAGAAAAATCTCCCTAAATTCCCCGAGGTGACAAGAAGCCTCTCTCTCCTCTTTATGCAGCCCTGAGTGAGAATGTAGAGAGGGGATGAATTGACTCCTAGAGAGCAAGGAAAAATGAGCGATCCAGGATCTAGACAGGCATTTGGAGCAGTGAACAAAAAGAATCAAAATAAGCAGGACAAAAATACAGATCCCAAAGGTTTGAGGACTTCCTAAGGGAGTTTTCGGTGACCGCTTTGGTTTTGTAAGATATTGAAACCGTTAGGGCCAAAACTGAAAGGCATGGATTTCTAACACTCTCAAAGTCAAGGTTCAACCAGGAAGCAAAATCCCAACAGACGGATATATTTGAATTAAAGAGATTTCTTCGTGTTGCAAAAGGGTTGCTGAGTGAAGGAATGTCGGAAGCAATCAAACAGGCAAGGGCCTAGAAGCATTGGGGAGACTTTACAAAAATATAAACAACACCCTCAGAGTCATAGGTTCTACGTCTATAGTTCCAGCCAGCGCAGGCCACAATATTTCTTAAGAAAATGACATTTTTACTGAGCACATGCTTTTGTCATTATTGCCCAATGTTTAATAACTATTTATATTGTGTGAGTTATTATAAATAACCTAAAGATGATTTAAGGTACACAGGAAGATTGTGTAGGTTAGCATGTCATTTTATATCAAGGCCTTTAGTGTCAGCATATTTCGATATCCTGGCGATGGCGGAATGGTAGGGGTTGTGGCACCGCTCTCCTGTGGATAGTGAAAGATGTGCCTATGCCTACAGAGGTGCGGCAAATGGTAGGGAAAGCAGGGGTGATGGACAAGGAGCCACGGTCAGGAGTGGACTTCGTAGAGGGCTCATAGAAACACAAAAGGTCTAAGAAGTGCTGGAACAGGCGGAACTGAGGTGGGCGGCGACCAAGGTAACAGGATCAGGCCCAGGGATGACCACTAATCCATCACTTTGCAGATGAGGAAAACGGGACCTGACTTGGGGGAATAAACACCCTGAGGATGCTCTGCCATTAACTATCACACTTTATAGATCGGTGTCCTTATCAATCAGTATCTAAAACACAAAGGCAGTCAATGACCCATGAGTGAACAGATGAGAAGAACAATGAAATAATTGGACTCTTTTCCTTTCTTATGTGGTTTTTTGTTTCGTTTCATTTTTTTTATCTTGTTTGCTCTACAACATTTCAATGTATGGGCATACCACAATGTATTTAATTATTAATTTATGAACAGATCTGTATCCAGTTTCCAATATTACTATGATCAGAATAATCATTATAGATACACTATCCCAATGCTACAAGTACTTCTTATTGAAACATCTTTAGATATAAATCCTAAATATGCCTGACAATTTTCTTGAGATAAGATAATATATCTTAGAAGGGACAGGATTCTGTTTTCAAGTAAGAAGAAATAATGTTTAGCATTAATTTGAAATTAATTAGTATTAATACTTGCAGATGGGAGTATTCTTAATTGGTCATTCTTGCGCTTTTATTGAATTGACTAACTGCCAATCGTGAAGTAACAGTATCTGGGAGGTCTTTTATCTCCTCGATACCAGCATTTAAAAAATTAACTGCTTTTTAGGACTGTTTGAAGTTCTCAGCAAGACTGAGTGAGTGGTGGCAGGTTTATAGCCCTTTTGGAGCTACATGGAAAATCCGTCAATTCCAGGCCACATTTTATGTAAGGCTCACTCAGGGTTGTGCCTTCCTTGTCCAGCATGTGGTGTTTCACAGAAGAGCTTCACAGGCTCCTAAGAGCTTGTGCTCGGCCCATTCGTCTCCTTCCCCCCTTGGCAGCCGCTCATCTGTTGGCTGTCTTCAACATTTCTATTTGCCAGGAGATCACTTCGTGCTAAAATCATATAACATTTGGACTTTTCTGATTAGTTCCTTTCATGTAGCTGTGCATCTAAGGCACCTGCATCTCTTTTCATGGATTGATAGTTGATTTTTTTTTTTAGAAAAGAAAAGCATTGAACAATATTGCATTGTCTAGAGGTACTATAGGTTTCTCTCTCTCTCTTTTTTTCCCCCATTTTCCAACACCAAAGGACATCCTGGTTCCTTCCAGGGCTTAGCGATTGGGAGCAAGTTGCTGTAATTTATTTCTGAGTTTTTGTGGATATATCTTTTCAACTAATTTGAGTAAATACATGTGGTATGATTACGTTTCATTTTGTGAGAACCTGCCAAAATGTCTTCCAAAGTCACTTTAACACATTGTGTTCCCACCAGTGATAAATGACAGTTTATGTTGCTTCTTATCTTGCCAGCAATAGTTTCCTTCTTCTTTCTTTCTTTCTATCTATCTATCTATCTATCTATCTATCTATCTATCTATCTATCTATCTATCTATCTATCTATTGGTTTTTCGAGACAGGGTTTCTCTGTAGCTTTGGAGTCTGTCCTGGAACTAGCTCTTGTAGACCAGGCTTCCCTGAGCTCACAGAGATCCACCTGCCCCTGAATGCTGGGATTAAAGGTGTGCACCACCACCACCTGGCTCCTTCTTTTTAATGGTCAAATTATATGTGTATGTGTGTGTGTGTGTGTGTGTGTGTGTGTACATATATAATTGAGTATATGTATTGAAATACATTTACCCACATTTTTAACACTTTATTGATTCTTTGTTTTTTTAATTTTTCATTGATTTATTGATTCTTAAGTCTTTATTGACACGTTCTTGGATTTCACATCATGCATCCCAATTCACTCATCTCCCTGTCCCTTCGCTTCAGTCCTCTGCCTTTGTCCCCCAAAACAAAATTTAAAAGTAAAATCAAAAAAATAATCATAACAACACAACAACAACTAATTTTTTTTGAAAATCTCCACGTAGAATAATCTGTAGTGTGAACCAGTGAGTCATGCAGTGTATACTGTAGTCCATACATCTTTATTGTAAGTGTTCATTGCAATCAACTGGTTTGAAACCTCTGGCTTCTGCTACACGGTTGATACTGGACCCTCACTGGGACTCCTGTTGAATATCCTGTTGTTTCCTTGTGTCATGGAGATCCTGCAGCTCTGGATATGCAGGTCTAGCCTCCTCATGGGCTCCAGCAGTTCATAGAGAGATGGAAGTTCTGGCTCCGAGTCCTTTATTAAGGTAAATGATAACTCTCAGACATAGTTTTATAAATAAAGGGTTTTTTTATTATTAAAAGGAGATAGAGTAGAAAGGATACCTCATTGGGACCTTAACTTCCAACCTCATAGGATAAAGATGGTTTCTATTGAAGCTGAGGGAGATAGCCAAGTTGTAGGCCACAGGAGTGTGGGAAAGACGGTGGTGGTGTAATGAAACAGAAAGTGCTGAATTAGAAATTAGTCATTTCATTGACTAGCTTTTGACTGTGTCATTGGTGACCACGGAGTGATTGCCTCATGTAGAAGACAACGTACAGAGGAGAAAAGGCTGGAAGGGGGAGCCGTCATCTCCCAGTCTGTTAGATGGAAAGTATTTTATTCAGAGCCGAAGAAAGAATGAATCCAGTGAAAGGCGTGTTTCTTGCTGGCAGAGATTTGATCTACTTGGAGGAAGGAGCCCTTGCTGGTCCAGAAGATGAACCAGAGTTTAAGGAGGTTGCATGATAAAGGTCCCAGTAAAATAGTAAAGACTAGGATGCTAACTGGGGTGGCCAGAGGAACTGAAAGGCTCCAAGAGAAGGGGCAGGACCAACTGGTTCTCACCATGAAGGTGTCTGAACGATGGCCAAGAACCAGGAGGGCATTTGAGCATCATGGTGGCATGAGTCAGGGCAAGAAAACCGAGAGAGACTTCTAGAAGATCGGGGTTCAAAAGAAGGTCAGAATTTTATGCTTCCTTGCCTCTACCAGAGTAGACCTCAAGTTCTCAAGACTGCAGCATGCTTAAAACTGTCAGTCTTCGTATTGGTATTCAGTCTGTCCCTTCACAGCATAACTGAGAAGAACAGAATTTCTCTGTTCTTCTTGGACAAGTGTCAGGTTTCCTATCTGTGCAATACAGATCTCTCTCTCTCTCTCTCTCTCTCTCTCTCTCTCTCTCTCTCTCTGTGTGTGTGTGTGTGTGTGTGTTACATTTATGGTGAAGATTAATGGGATAAAAATCAATGTCCACAGCAGGGATTCTCAACCTTCTAATGCCCTGACCCTTTAATACAGTTCCTCATGTTGTGCTGATTCATTGCCACTTCACTACTGTAATTTTGCTACTGTTATGAATCATAGAACTATCTGATCAACGGGCTATCTGATATGAGCCCCCTGTGAAAGGATCATTTAACCCCCAGAGGGGCTGAGATCCCTAGGTTGAGGACCACTGGTCTAGAAGAATACCTGATATCTAATTGTTAGTCCGTGTCATTGTTTTTCTAAAGTAACCAAGAGCAAATTAGATGATGTAATTTATTAGATGGTGATTCATTTCTAAGATATGACCTTGCAATCTTTTATACTTTTCAACATTTTCTAATATTTGTTCTTCTTGAATTAGATGTTTATTTACATCTCTCTCTTATGCCCATGAACTTGGCCCTTGTAGGAGGAGAGATTTAATGTTCCAAGCCCTTGTTTGGCACTCAGGGGACTCCTAATTTGTAGGAGGATTGGGGATTCTTCCAAAATTCCACTGTGGCCTGTTTCCCTTCCTCATGGCTATGCTCTGTCGGAACTTCTCACAGAGCATCTATTTTTAATGTCCCCCCCATGATCTACATTATTACATTTTTAAAGCCCAAGATTCAACAGTTTCAAGTACCTATGCCATTACGCATCCACAGTGTAATTTTTATTTCCGTTTATGTCACTTTATACTCCTTCGAGGGGTGTTACCTAACACCTAAGAGTGCCATGCTGGACCATAATCCTGTTCTCTTAGCCCCAACAGTCACCCATGAAAAATATAACCAACAGAAAGTGGCTTATTTATCTAGTGTTTCCAGCCTGAACCTCCAGATGCTGTCTAATGCTGACTGAAAATCTCTCCCCGATCCCTTTTCTCTGCCCTCTACAAGTTTGTCTGGATTCTTCTGGAGTCCTCTGGATCTGGAGTCATCCAGGCTGTACTCTGAAAATGGGGAACTTAGAATGATATGGCGGGGATAGTGAAGGGGAAGAATGACAGATAGGTTGAAACCAGCATGCCAGTTGTGACCAAGAGAGGGACATGTGAGAAGAAAAGATTCACACGTGTCCGTGGACTTTGACAACTGGGTAGAATATTGACTGACTGAGGAAACCTACCAGCCTGTCTCCCAAGGGGCCAGGGAGCTAGTCCCAACTTGGGTGAAACTTCAAAGACAAATACTCAGACTCACAGTATCATGGGTTTGGAAACTAAATCTTGGGGACAAACTCACACTAAGCAATGCATGGGGAGGCAAATGTATAGCACCCCATGACAGGAGTTTGTTAGCTCTCACTGAAATCCATACCCTCCCTTAAATGGGAAGAAAAGAGAGGGGGTTGTTCTCATCCTACAGTGGAAGGCATTCCTAACCCCTAGATTGTCCAGCAGATACTGCTAGGATGAGGAACTTAATGCCATAGGAACACAAAACTGTGCGGTGGGCCTATCTGGCTGTTCTGTCATGAAGAACTGCTCTTATTAACCATTTGGCTCTCTTGAAATGTGGTTGGGACAGGAAGGACAGGATAAGTGTTTGCTTACTTCCCTTTGACAATATTCTGAATAATAACTTGCTATTTTAGCCACCTCCAATGGTAAACAATGGGCGTTTTTAAAAATTAGTTTGGGAGCTGGAATTCTTGATGTTCCAGGCTGTTCAATCACCAGTTCTGGCTTCTCTGTGAGTCTGTGAGGAATGTTGCTTGTCACCGACACTCCAGATAATCCAGCAGCTTGACAAAATATGCAGATATGCCCATATGTTCCCAGGATTAGAAGGAATTTTGTTAAGTGTAATATACGACTATATAATAGCTGAGATGTCCCCATTTGAACCAAGCACTGCCTGGTAAATAATGTGAAAAAAAATCACAATTCTAATGTGACTCACAAACATTGGGAATAGTTGCTGTTTTTCTCTGTAGTTCACACCAGGACATAAATCTGTATTTTAGCCATTCCCAGACTGACCTCTTCAGCTAATGGCGCTATTTCTCATTGCAGGTTTAAGTTTGTCTATTCATGGGGCTGAAAAGCGCTTGCAAATCCATCAACGGCGAAGTGTGGCAAGCCGCCCAGGGTCACGTCGTCGCCTGCCTGTGGTCAGGCATTCCTCACTCCCACCCGGCAGAAGGTCAATAAAAATGGAAGCCAGCTCTTCTGGAATCTCTAATGGAAAAAACAAAGTTTTCCATGCAGGTAACGAATGGACGAGTTCACCAGGGACACACTCCATCAGCAACATCATGCATCTTCATTGTGTTGTTGGTACCCTGTGCTATGCCTCCAGCTGCTTTATGTTTTGAAAAGGAGTCTTATTTTTCTACTTGTCTTTACTCCACTTTACTCTAGTCAGTGGCAAATGTCACCAGGACCAATAGGGAAAGAGAGAGAGGGAGAGAGAGAGAGAGAGAGAGAGAGAGAGAGAGAGAGAGAGAGAGGTGACAGAGAATCTTCAGGACACATTCCACCTATGCCGTTCAAATCTAAGTGAAATCAGAATGATAAACTCTTACTCAGATCAGAAAACCCTGGAGAACTGAACAGAGTTAGCCTTTTTCCTGGTCATGTGCTCTAAGAAAACCCAGGGAAGCTTTGTCTGAAACTATCCACTCTGAATGTAAGTTATATGGATTGGCTTGCTGGCATCGCCCTGGGTGAGACATTATATATTCAATTTCAAGGCTCTACAAAACATTTCTGATTTCCTAAATTTGCTAAGCTGGCTGTGGTTTCCACTGAAAGGTTGAATGTGCTTGTTTGGAAGGCGGCTCATGGAAGTATTCGTTCATGTGTCAATTCAACAGGTATCTGTTGATACTGCTCTTGTTAGACATTGTTCTGGAAATACCACTGAACAAGGCAATGTTGCAGTCAGTTGAAAGATAATTCAGAAGTCGTTTAGAATAGGTATTACCAGTTTCTGGTTCTTCTCTGTACTGTCCTATTGATGATGGCCAGCCACTATGGGAGCCAAGCCTCCAGCTGTTACCAAGTCACAACCTTCTCTCCCTCTGAACTGGTGACTTTCTTTCCTAACCCCTCCAAGAGGCCCCCAGATGGCTGAGCTTGCATAACTAGGATCCCCTTCTTCCCTCTTCCTCTTTGGTTCTGTTTTCCAAGGACAAGCTCCTCCCCCTGTCTTTGACAAGCCTGTGCCTGTGTCCGTCAGCCTTGGCCCCTCCCCTCTCTGGAGTAGCAATCGGAAGAGTACTCTGCTCTTGTTCTTCTTGTTACCCCTTATATCCTGCTGGCTGGTCCCTCGGATGTATGTCGAGACTCCTGCTCTGCCAATTCTAATCATCGCCACTTGACGCTGTACCCTTATGTCTCTTTTAGCACTTTTCCTTCTTCCAAGCTAAGGGTTGGAAAGAAACTGCACTTTGGTTGCTCTGCTTTCACAATTCTCAGCCACTCTTGAGCTAGTTTCATCCAGTTCCTAGCCCCTCCCTCCTTTGTGATCAGTCTTTCTTGACTACGGTGCGGTGGACGCCTGCCCCACTCTGCTGAGGTCCTGGACTGCACTGGACCATACACATTCCCCAGATGCAAGTCCCTAGTCTTCCATGGCAACCTCAGTCCTCTTACGTGTCTCACACTTAGCTTTCCTGGCTTCTCCATCTTTAGTAGTTTTGCCTTCCTCTTGCCTGCTGTTCCAACATGTCCTGTATTGCATGACAAGAAAGAGCACCTCAGTTTCCGATCATGGGGTTTACCTTTCCCGACTGTCTCGTGAGAAAGATGACAGGAAATCTAGAAGTGACAGAAGTGAATTTTTGCTGTTTTCAAGGGCTCCAAAGATTGTTTCTAGTGGATTGGATATGGAATCAGAGAGAGCCTGGAACTAGTGAGGACCCCAAAGGTTTCAGCTCCAGAAAATAGGCATAGAACCAACTGAAATGGGGAAGGCTTTGGACTTCCTCTGCTTGAGGAGAAAAATGGCATGATATTGGGGTTCTCATTGTAGATGAGACAACATCAGAACTACCGAGCTCTTTTGGATGATAAGAGAAATATCCCTGGAGTTTAATCTGGGAATGAGATTTAAAACTGATAAGCTTTCTCTCCCTGTATTCTTTCCTTTGCCCCCTTTCTCTCCGACCCCTCTACACTTGATCCTCCCATTCCACACTCTTGGTTTTAACAAATTATAGGTCAAAACTATTACATGAAGGTAAAACTGTCCTAAACGTGTGTATTTTATTCTTGTCATCGTTCTCTAAACAATACACTGTAACAACTATCCACCTAGCATTCACATTGTATTATGTATTAAAGTAATGTAAAAATGACTTAAAGCTCACAGGACAGCACATGAGTTATGTGTAAGACCTGCCCTTTTTTATGTAACTGAATCGGGCATAGTTCTTGGAACCAGTCTTCTGTGGATACCGACGGATGATATAGGTGAAAAGGGTGATGGGTTCCGGGGCTAACAACTGAGCACTGTAAATCAGCAGTTAGGGACATAAATCACTAATGAAGGCCAGGAAAGGATAGATGACAGTAAGAGAGGAAACTAATTGGAAATTAATTGTCAAGAAGAGGGGAGTGATTATCTAGGTGAAGTGCTGAAAGTCAAGCAGCTCGAGCGCTGAGAACTGGCCGTTGATTTAGTAGACGTCTCTCAGGAGCTGGATACGAGCTGTGTGAGTGAAGCGGTGGTGACGAAACCCTGCCTGAAATGGGTTAAAAAGGAAATGAGAGAACGCAAATTAAACGCCATAAAAATGGGTGACTTCTGGAATGAAAGAAACGAAAGAACCAGGGACACAATGGGAGAAGTGAGGCAAGAGGGAGTTTCTTTCCCAATCCCCACATCTAGAGTGGACGATTGTCAAAAGAAGGGAGAAGTTTCGTGTTAGAGGTGAGGGCTAACAGTGCAGTAGGGTCAAGGGTGGTATCCGTGCTGACATCCAAGTAGGAGGGGAGCATTCGGATTGTAGCTGGAGTTCTGCTGTGATGAAGCTCCTTTCGCACGGTGTCAGTTGTATCTGACTGTAAAGAAGCAAGATCCTAACTGAGAAGACGGTGAAGCTGAGGAATAAGGAAGGTAATGATCCAAACAAGGGGAGTTTGCCTGCCATCCTATAGTACCAGGCAGGGAGATTCGCAGTCATGAAATGATGGACTAACTATGATGACTGTATTTCTCTTTAACCTTATTTTACTGTGCGAGTGTATAGATAGAATCAGACGAGAGAGTCCTTTGACGAGGACCACGATGTTGCTAAGGCAAGAGGAGAAGAGACGGAAGACACTGAGGACATGGAAGGAAGACGGTGAGCGCAATGATCTAGACTTGATAAAAAGGGGGTGAAGATATCTGGAGAGTAACAGTGGAGGATGGTTAGGATCAGTTCTTCAGAGTTCCCAGAGGGGACAAGCCAGGATAACAAAGACGATATGGAATATCAAACAAGGGTTCTCTGAGAAGTGATTCACATCTCTCTTCCTCCAAGAAAGCTGTTGTGATCTACCTGGTCAGAATGGAGATCTTATTTCCCCCCCCCCCCCAACTCACAGAAGTCAGAAGCCCTATGATAGACCCACTTAATTCAGGATTTATGATTCTGCTGCCAAGGACAGCACTCAGTTCCTTTGCAGATCTGCCATTCCTCCCAACCCTATGCATTATTTTGGAGTATGTTTAAATAAATGATGATTTGTTGTTTGCCAAATTATATTTTACCTGCCAGATGGAGGTGTTTGCTCTGAAGTTATGTATACTAAATCTGATTTTACTTTCATATGGTCTTTCAGTGTTTAAAAACTCATCTTGAGCTAATTTCCAACTGAAATATTTCCTAGTTTCTGCATGGCTTATTTAAAGATTGGCATTCGTGTTCTTTGCCATCCATCCACTCTACCTTTAGAAGAATCTAATTTCATTATTGCCTCTTCAAGAACTACAGTGCCTAAAGTTGCAATATTCTGCTGTAGTCTAGCCCAAGCTGAGTATAATCAGCGTTTTCCCCTTTTGTCGATAACCTGTATTGACATTAACATAACAATAATTAAAGGCATTTTATTAAGGTAGTTCTTAAAAGGATGATATGAATCAGGTGTAATTTAGCAAATCTCAGTTGCTGTCTTCACTTTCAAAAACACATCACTATATTTATCCAAAATTCTATAGTAGGTTCTTAAAGCCTGTATATGTGGACTCTTGAAAATATGAATAAAATCAATCCTTTAGCACCAAATGCTTTGAAAAATTTCTAGAAAGCAAATTATAACCAAAAAAAAACATTTTAAAAAATACATATTTAAGACTTGAGTTGTTCTAGTAAGGTGGCATGCGACTTTAGTTGGTCCTCTTTGTTTTCAGTGTTCTGGCACCAAAGCATCATAGCTCCTATCGGGAGATTACGGAAGACCCCTCACACCAAGGTGCTTAGGTCTAGTGAGTCATCAGTCTTAGAAGCACATGGATGTTTCAGACACCTTGAGACCTATTACGTCATCTGTCTGCTCGTAACAGTTAGTGATTCTAGTTCCCAAAGTGAGCTCTAAAAGCCCACTCAGACTGATCATTTGGTACAAAGAGAAGGGGCCTAGGATTCCTCTAGACCGTTTATGCTGTAGCATGAACACTTGGTTTGCTTATCCTACCTTTGAGGTTACAAATATTTCCAAGTGCCTCCTACTGGCAGGTGTTCATTTGGGAAATAACCATCTTCAGAGTAAAGGTGGAGCAGAGCGACAGGAAATGTGGGTCTTGGCAGTTCACAGTCCTGTCCAAGGGATGACTTCTTGGGGCTCTTTGTGAATGCCAACAAGATCTAGTTATAACCTCCCACAGCCTGGCTCAGGTCCTGAGACAGGGAAAGGGCGTCAGGGCAAAGAAATGGATTAACTGTCCAACCACCAGATGAGTTTCACACAAGTGGCTGGCCCTGGATAGCTCGGCCATATTTACTTATTTATTTAATTTATTTATTTCATTTGTTCATTCATCCATCCTTCTATTTATTTGCTTGCTTGCTTGTTCATTTTTTTATTTGTTTGGTTTGTTAGTTGGTCTTTCAAGACAGGGTTTCTCTATGTAGCTTTGGTGCCAGTCCTGGAACTCACTCTATAGATCAGGCTGGCCTCGAATTCACAGAGATCTACCTGTCTCTACCTCCTGGGTGCTGGGATTAAAGGTGTGCACCACCACCGCCATCTTTATTTGTATTTTTTTTTTAAAAAAAACATGTTTTTCCATCATACTAACAAACTTGTTTTTCCCATTCTCCAGCAAAATAAATATGTCAAATACATTTTTCCCAACTTTTACATCAAACATCTTTTCAAACAAAAACAACACTTAACCATTTTGCTAACTTGGCCAGATATCGAGCCAGGAAAAGCTAAAAGGTGATGAACCTAGGCATACATTTTCAAGAGCAACAGTATCATTCAAACCTTAACAAAGCATCTTTACAGGGTTAGGGGTGAATTGCTTCTCATCCTGTCGTCACTGAATCAGGACAGCTTCCAGGGGCTGGAGTAGCTGCTAGCAACCCCGGACAGGAAACCGGAGAAGACTCAGTTCCCAAAGAATTTTAGGAGAAAATATTTTAAGAAAAATGGGGTTTGGGAGAATGATCACATCTGTCCCGTGTGTGACTGACCCAGAAATTTTTAGTACTATGAGAGAGAAGAGAACGTGCAGGCGGCACGGTCCCAGCAGTATTTGGTGCTGTTCCAAAGTCCACTGGTCCCTGCTGAGTGAGACTGCCCCCAGGAACTTTTGCCTCCTATGGAGACCTGATGGGCAATCATTCATATACTGGTCTAAAACTAGGCCTTGCAGCTCCCGACAATTAACCAAGCAATGAATTTAAATTTGAAAGGCATCTGTGGAGAATCAGCCTTAGAAAAGGAGACAAGACGTGAACTTTTTGACTCGCTGGAGTGGATGAAGTCTTACCATTTCCCCCTTGTGTGATTTAATTTGAGATTTTGTAAAGAAATTCCCATACGCCTTCCCCTTCGTCAGGCAGAGAATGAAGGATGGAAGGAGACCTCTTGTTTCAACTTCCATCACAGGTGGGCAAGTGTGCTGGGTTGCTTTATGTCAACTTGACCCAAGCTAAAGTTATCTGAAAGAAGCGAACCTCAATTAAGGAAATGCCTCCGTATCAGGTTGTCGGCAAGCCTGTAGGAATTTTACTAATTAATGATTGATGGGAAAGAGCCCAGCACATTGTGGGTAGGGCTATCCCTGTGCTGGTAGTCCTGAGTTCTATAAGAAAGCAGACTGAGCAAGACATGGAGAGCAAGCCAGTAAGCAGCACCCCTCCATGGCCTCTGCATCAGCTCCTGCCTCTAGGTTCCTGCCCTGTCTGAGTTCCTGCCTTGGCTTCCTTCCATGCTGGACTATAATGTGAAAGTATAAGCCAAATAAACCCTTTTCTCTCAGCAATTATTATTAACTAGGACAGCAGGATTCCTTAGTTTCTTTTCCTACCCATACCATTCACAGTGAGGGAAAGACATGCCCCAGAGGCAAGAGAAGACATATCAGGAAGGAGAAATATATGCAGAAAATGCCCACTGTGGCATATGTTCTTACCTGCTGTGGGAGAAGTAAAACCACACCAATTAAGGAACAGGGATAAATTAAACTATAGATGTATTGTCACTGGAGAATGTCAATAGGAAGAGAAGATGGCCTTTCAAGTAGAGAAAGGAGCCTACTAATACACTGTGCTGCATTGGTTATAGATCCGAGCCTTGTTGTTAGGTCTAAAAACCCAGATTATTACCTAATAGCTACAAAACCCAATAAGTGACAACTTCTCTCAATGTCAGTTTCCTCATTAGTAAAGTAAGGGTGGTAATGTCCTTTCTCGCTGTGTTAGTGGTGCCAGATCAAACATAATTTATCCCGTTAAATTTAAAACCAGATAAATACTTTTTTCTTTATTTTTGATAATTTCATACATAGATATAACAAAATATGATTATATCTGTCTCGCTTCCCCCATCCAATTGCCACTGTATCCTCTCCGACATGCCCCCTCCAAATTCAATGTCCTTTTGCGGGGGGTGGGAGGATATTTTCTTTGTTTTGTTTTGATAACCTGATGAGCTCATTTAGTGCTGCCCGCATGTGCGTGGGTATGAACCCATCCATTGCATCATGGGATGCATGTCAGTGACCACATCTTCAATAGAGAATGAATCTCCATCCCCCAGCAACTACCAACCGCCAGTAGCTCCTTGGTAGGGGCTGAAACTGGTGATCATCTTTCTCACCTATGCCAGAATTTTGACTGGCTTCTGCAGGTAACCATAGCTGCCATGAGATTGTGAATGTGGTGGCCATGATGTGTCCAGCAGACAGCATCTCATAGCCCTCCTTCCCATCTTTCACTTCTTACATTCTTTCCACCTCATCTTCTGTAATGTTCTATTAGCCTTAGTGGTGGTGAGGATACTATGAATGTCTCATTTATGGATGAGCTCTTGGTCCCTTATTCTTAGTACTTTGATCAATTATGCATCTCTGATGCTCACTGCACTGAGTAGTTTCTTTGACCAGGGTAATAAGTAAGTCATGGATGCAAGCATAGATATTTAGAAAGGAAATTGGCAGCATGATTATTTATCAAAACAACAATAGTAGGCTCTCCCCTAGGCCTATGGCTTTCCAGGTCATGGACTGTTGACCAGAATTATAGTACCAATAATGAAATTCCTTCCTTATGAAGCCAATCAGAAAATAGTTACTAACCCACAATAGAGATAGCACTATTCCTTGGCAATCAGAATTACAGCATGCATGACTGGACAAGGTGTTTTACTGAGGTCTTTTTTCCACCAGAATATTTCTGAACATTTACCTTGAGTGTGGCATAGGGTGCACATATAATAAAATCATGATGCTGGTGTGCAAGCCAAGTTTAGCTGGACATTTGGTGCTTTTGTATTTTATTTGGCAGTCTTTTGCAGTTTTGTGGCGATGAAATAAATTAATTCATGTAAAGTGCCCAGCATGATGCCAAGCGTAGTGGTCCATGTGGATGAGGACAGTCTTGGGAAGTCTGAAGGTGCATCTATCCTGGAATCATTTGATGCTCCATCACCACACTGGAAAGCAGCATCCTAGTTCAGGTGTGAGCAAATCGGTAGGAAGAGTCTTCCTTGTGTTGTGCTGAAAAAAGAGCCATTCTCTGTCGTTTTTTTACAGTTTCCTTTTCCTTCTGTCCTTGAGATTTGTACAATTAATTTCATTTGACTTTATCCATTAGCCACTCATAATTAATGGGTATTATTTTCTTCTTCCCTTTATAGCCACTAGTGAGAGTTCTGCTCTTAAAAACAGTGCTAGGTTTGGATCTATGATTGAAGAGGCAAGAACAGACCAAACAAAAGCATTGGCTTCAGTTCTTTGAGTTTGAAACCGCAATGCATATTAGGTAGATCAGATTTTCTTAGCCTAATGACTCTACCACACAGAACAGCTAGGAGCTACTAAACTATTTCTTCTACCTACTTCATCATATGCTAGACCCATCATCTAGTCACGGAGAAGAGTCATTAGCCAGGCAGTGCCCTTCGTTATTCTTTGGAGTTTGTGGGATGATGTTTTGCTGTTGCAATGATTCATTACTTTCCCAAGTGATTTCTAGCACCTCTTTTATCTCACTTTTAAAAACCTCAGTGGGCCTTTCCCATTTAGGCATAATCACTTCTCTTTACATAGACATGGCATTTGATACTGGGATGTATTGATTCCACTGGAGAGAAGCTTTTATTTTTTTTCCAGTGAGCTCTAGTGTTCCCCATGCTCTGAGTATACCAGTATTAAATGCACAACTTGATAATAGCAGTTACAACTCTGACTTATTAAGCAACCTGTGTATCATCTGCCTTAAGAACTATTATGTGTATGCACTATCTCATTTAATTTCCATTGTACCCCTCACTCTATTATCCTTATTTTGTAGCTCGGGAAACTAAGGCACAACGAAGGGTAGTATACGGCCAAGAAATGGTGTAGGCAAGATTCCAGTTCAAGTCAATTTTAGACATAAACTTGAAACAGTTCTATTTTCGGCGTAAGAAACTCAGGCAGGAGTTAGATAGGACCAGTTAGGTTCTGTTGAACACACCATCGTCTCCTTAATGACACGTCACTGTTTGTTCCCACGAGTGCCATTGTACTTTGTAGATTTTCCTTTATGTACGGTTTTCACTGGATTTGTTTTTAAAATCCTCCCAGTCTCTGGCTCTGGTATAAAATTTACTCATGTTTCCCTGCATTTCAGCGATTAATTCCTGTAGAAACATCAGGTCCTGGTCCTAAATCCACAGATTCAGTAAGGTACTTTTCTATCTAGGAAGGGGAAAACAGGGAAGAAGTAAATGCTCAGCTAATCTTTGGAATGATCATTACTGTGAGACCACACCCTCATGTTGGGAAAATGCTCTGTTGTCTTCGAAGGTTCTGCAGATTCCCAGGGAGTTGTCGTAGCGTTCAGTTTGGGAAACAGAAAGACTTCCCTAAAAGTGAAAATGTCATTACCAATAACCTAATTAGAACCTTACATACGAATGTCTTACGTTTTTCCTATTCTGTCATCTTTAGGTTGTTTTTTATTCTTCGAGATGAGAATGATTTGAGTGCAAAATATCTTTTCTCATCCCTCTTTCCTTGAAAACAGACATTTTCTTGAGAAGTTGGACTGTTTCTAAACCTCAGGAAATCTACTTTAACAAGTCTGAAACTTGGGCAAAATTATCCAGTCGTTTTTCTATTTGAAGGATGAATCTTTGTTGGGGATGGGAGGCCCACATGGCTTTAGGATGCATAGGAGAAAAGATGCAGGGCTACTTTGGGCTTAGATTCCATTTGTCTTTGCATGGAAGGTGGATAGGGTGCCTCTCAGAGCAGCCGGTGCTGTGGGTGGTAATAACACGAATCCTTCATTTGAATCTCTTCCTCTGTAAGTGGATTTTGTAGATGCATATTGTGAATTTAAGAAATAGTGGGGGCAGGTACTTAGGAAAATAATCTTGTGGGGTTCTGGTAAGCACAGGCATCAGTGCTCCCGGCTCTCATTTGCTGAGAAATAAAATTATGCTTTCTGAAAAATTCACACCAAGTTCTCCTATTTGCATTTTCTCTGTCCTCTGCCAAGAAACCCGGACACGTATTTTGACCTAGCAGATACACTCCGATAGGATTTTCTGCATAATCTTGGTTGCATTCAGAGTGAATGAAGAAAGGCTGAGACAAAGCAGCCGCAGAGAAAACCGACTGAGAGCTCTCTGGGGAGGCCACCGTGTTTGTGGAATTTGAAACTGCTTCTTAGACCCAAGGCTACTTCAGTGAGTTTTATTTTTAAGAAGTTTGAAGAGATCTTAAGTGCCTAACTTGGGAGCATACAACTAAAACGATCAGGCCTGGGGCCTAAAAGTATATGCTCTTATCCATAGTCTGCGGCCAGGGCATGGAGAAGTCTTGTGCTTCCTTAAGAGCTGAGCAGCTGGGGTGCCAAGTCCTGGCTCCGTTGAGGCATGCACTGTGAGTGGCAGGTTCCTCCCACTCTGTTCCTTGCTGAGTATCAACAGTTGTCTGTAATTGGAAGAGTGAACAACATGTGGTAATGCTGAAAATCTCAGCCTTTCTGTTCTCCAACCTCTTCGGATCTCAGATTTCTCCTCAGGAGCACTAGAACCTCGCCATCCAGGAGACTTCAGAGCACCAAGGGGACCTCTCTTTGGGACTTGCAGGAACGCCGTGGTGTTTGTCGCGTTTGCTATAAGAATGCGTTATAACTTAGGACATGATCATCCTGCTAATCCTGGGAAAGATAAAAGCAAATTTCTTGAAGGTGACCCAATAGGTTGAAGCTTACAGATGTTTAGTTCTGTCTGTACCTGAGAGGCCTTTCTTACTATTAGCCTAATGCAGTTCTCCTGTGTGTTCCAAGTCCATTTTGGCAATAGGTCCACTCAGTGTTGATCACCCGAGGGAAGAGCTTTAGCATTCCAGGTTGTGGCACATTGAACAGTGTTGATACACAGTTAGGAATCAGAGGGTGGAAACTTTTACAGGACCAGGCATGTCCCTCCCTACCCATGTGTCTAGTTTCTGACTCTAGACCCTCCAGAAGAGCTACATTCATTTCCTCTCTTCCTTCTTCCAAGATTTTCCCTGCGCTCTGGCTGATGCAGTTGACCAGATACAAGGACACAATTCCCTGGCTTGAGTCTCCATGCTGCTCGCCTCCAACTCTACACCATTATAGGAATACTTAAGTCACTTGTGAGGGATCAGATCCAAATTCTCAATTTAAAATGTGGCATCTTTCCTCCCTACGGCATTCAAAACCATTTCATATAAGGATTTATTTTAGAACCTAAGATTTAAATTTTGAAATAACAATGTTTACCTATTCTGTAAAAAAAAAAAAAGAAAAGAAAAGAAAAGAAAAGAAAAGCTGTCCTTGGAGATTTCTGTTGAACATACATACTTCTTGACATCAACTATCAATTTTATCTTTAGATAATAAGAAGAATGAGAGAACAGCCCAGATCCAGTATTATTTATTATGTGGATATCATCATAGAAAATACCATTTATGCTCCCTACTCTGCTTAATTTACATATCGCTTGCCATTTGTGTTTCATAGAGAAGGTAGCATTTGGTTTGTGAGACTTTATTTTACTTTTAATACGAACTATTCTTTCTGTTTGATTAAGGACTATTATGCCATAAAAGCCTTTAGCAATATCTTAAGTTCAACATAATTAGAAAAGTAAATCTTCTACTGTAGAAAATGTGTATCGTGACCAATTTTAATACTTTCCCCTTTATGAGCAAGGACATTATTATTTTACTTTCCTTACTAGCGTGCACTTAGTATACAAAACGAGTTTTGTGGTGACCTCTTGATACTGTCATGTGCCTTCATTATCCTCACGTGTTCGTTAGTCTCGAGTGCACTGCTCTCGTACGTTCCAATCATATCCTTTTTCATCCCAAATACCTTTTTCTATTTTCACATGTTTTGCATATTTTAAACTCTAGACTCTGCATATGAGAGAAAACAAGGTGATACTTGTTTTCTGAGTCTGGGCTGTTTCACTTAACACAGCAGCCTCCAGTTTCAGCCATTTTCCTACACATGGTGTAATTTCATTCATGTTGTGTGTGTGTGCCATGCGATGCTCTCATTTTCTGGTCTCTTGGGATATCTCAGAACGTCCTTACCTATGCTGATATCTTGAGGTGTTTTCCTGTAGCGGAAGGAGGGTGCGGTGGCACATACCTGTAGCGATTATATTCAGGGAGCAGAGGCAAGAGCATTGTGTGGCGGGTGAGGTCAATCGATAATTAACCAGACCAATTCAACACAAAAGATTTAGCTTTTAATAAAAGGGGAAAAAACTTACAAGACCAGAGATCCCACAAACACCAGTCGAGCCGGAACGGAAGGGAACGAGTGGCAAGGCACTCCAATCTTTTATTTGTTTTGTGCGGCCTGAAGGGGCCACACCTTAAGCAGAATGTGATTGGCTGAGATTCTCCATCAGCATTGTTACAAGGTTCAAGCCTGGTCTACTACACAGTAAATTCAAGCTGGCTAGGCATAGGTAGTGAGAGACTAACTCAACAAAACAAAGAAAATGAAACAAAAATTTAGAATGTCTTTCATCAAGAAAACAAAAGACAGACAATGCCGATAAGGGTGTGAGGGAAGGTGGACCCTTCTTCCCTGCTGGTAGAATTAGAAACTGGGATAGTCATTATGGAAACGGATGCACGGGAGAATTTTATATGAAGCCAGGTAGCCCAGGTTATAAAGAAAAACACCACGTGTTCTCTTTCATATGCGTACCTTAGCTTTTAACCTACGCGGTTTGTATCGATGTGAGGGTGAGTGGGAACTGGAAAGGAGTCTACGAGAGGATTAAAAAGGAGGCTTCCAGGGAGAAAGTAATAGAGTATATGGAATATAGACATAAAATGGGACCTTTAGTGGTGGGAAGGTTTAAGCAGAGGGCCAGGGAGTTTCCTGTGAGGTTCAGTCTCCCAGGAATGTCCAGCAGTTCTTGGAAAAGGTCGGGCTTTGACCTTTGTGATTTTTCTCTATTGTAAAAGTATTTATAAATATTTCACTAATCACAAAAAGAAAAGAGCAACAGTGGTGTGTGCATGTGTGTAAATACTGTGTGTCTGAATAATACTGTGTGCGTAAAGCGTGTGTGTGTAAAGCGTGTGTGTGTAAAGAAGACTAGGCTTGCAGAAAAGGCAGCTACTGGTTTTCACTATTAACCACTTGACTCTTTGAAAGTGTAGTTACCACTTGATGAAATTTAGATTTAGTAAAGACTACCAAGGCAATCCTGAACCAAAAGGATATGGGGCTAAAATCACCACACGTGATTTTAAGCATTACTACAGATCTATAGTAATAAAGATGGCTTGGTACTGGCACAAAACACAGACATGTAGACCAATGGGGTAGAATTGAGGAACCACAAGAAGTCCAACAGTCACTTGATTGCTAAGAAAGATGCCAAAAATATACGTTTTTTTTTTTTTAAAAAAAAAAAGGACAGCATTCCTCAACAAATGGTTTTAGGAAAATTGTATCTCACCCTCAGGAATACCAGCCAGGTCCTGTTCTGTCACCGAGCGTAATGCTCAGCTCTAAGTGGCTCAAGGATCTGGGCATAAGGCCTGGTGACCCTAAAATTGCTAGAAGATAAAGGAGGGGACACAGTTCAACTTCTAGGCTCGGGTAAAAGCTTCCAGAACGGCTTGGCAGCACAGGAAAGAAGATCAACATTGGACAAGTGTGGTCTCGAGAATTTCAAAGGCTTCTGTACAACAAAGGAAACTGTTAAGTGGGCGAATAGACAGCCCACAGACTGGAGGAACCCTTTGCCAACTATTCATCTGACAGAAGACTGCAGTCTAGAATACAGAAAGAACCAAAACAATAAAAACCTAAACATTAAGAAAATAAACAACTCAATTAAAACTGGACATCAGAACTGAAGTGAAAATTCTCAAAAGAATAAATGCAGATGGTTAGGAAACATTTTACAAAGTACCTAGCATCCTGGGGCATCCGGAAAATACAAATTAAAACTACGTTAAGATTCTGCCTCTCGGTATTCCTTAGCTGTCAGTAGTTCTTGGTGTAGGGTTGCGATGTTGTGGCTTTCTCCATCCAACCATTGTCCTTGTTTGGCTTATGTTTAGGCAGCCAAACTGGTGAGGCTTGACAGGTGTAACCTCTGACATTCCTGGGAGACTCAACCTCACAGGAAGCTCCCTGGCCCTCTGCCGTCGACGTCTTTCCGGCCCTTCTTCTTCAGTGTTCCCTGAGCCTGATGTATGGGAGTCATATTGTGGATGCCTCTCTTGGGACTGGGACCACAGCTCTCCATTTGATTGGTTATGGCGTTCAGTAATGGTTCCCTGATACAAAGAGAAGTTTCCCTGATGAGGGGGTGGCTATCTGTTTGGGGGTATTAGATTGTGTCTATGTGGCTGCTGTGAACAGGATAGTTCCCCTAGTTCCTTTTTCAGTTTGCTCATCATTGATAAATGGGAAGAGTACTAGTTAGTGTGCGATAATTTTGAATCTTGTCACAACAGATGATCAGCCCTGAAAGCACATATACAAGAAACATTATGTAGAATGAGAAGGTTGTGTTTATATATTTAGGAATGTGTGTATTCATGCATGTGTGTGTGTATATATATATATGTGTGTGTGTGTGTGTGTGTGTGTGTGTATGTTTATAAAATGAATAACAAGTCCATAAATTTGAAAGAAAGCAAGGAGGGGTATATGGGAGAGTTTGGAGGGAGGGAAGGAAAGAGTAAAAGAAACAATTTCAAAATGTATACAAACTTTAGGAAATCATTTCACAGTGTCATTAAAATTAGCAACTAACTAGGAACTTCTGGTGTGGCTGTTATAAGAGCCTATTGCTTGGTAAACCAGAGTGACTTTCATTCAATCTTTAATAATACAATAATGCTAGCACTAAAATTTATATGTTTAGGAGTGTGTGTGTGTGTGTGTGTGTGTGTGTGTGTGTGTGTGTGTGCTACATTCACGGCTGTCACGCCAGTGTAGCAGAAATGCTGACCGAACGGACTGTTGCCGTAGGATTGGGGTTTATGCTCCACGGAGCTGTCGCCCCAGGCTGTCCCTTGGCAATCAGTTGTGGTCATGATGCCACCTGAGTCGCCATTTGCACTGACTCGAACTCGCTGCCCTTGGCACTGATATGGCTGTCTTTTCTTTGTTTTTCTGTTCTGTGTGATTCTTGCATCTTGCCAACAGATCAGACTATTCCAAAAAAGTTGCTGATACGAACAAGACTTCTGAGGACATTTTTGAGCTCTGCCCCACCATTTATTATAGCCTTTAAGGAAGTAACCAGTTCTGGGAATAGGGGGTCATCATTAGGACAATTCCTTGGTGATAAAGGAGTTGCTCTTGTCAGGAGAAACCATGGAGAATCAGGTAGGGAGGAGAAGTTGAGGTCAGTGGTGTGGGACGAGTTTCAACATGTCCTTGAGCAATAACCGCAACTGACATTTAGAATAGACTATGGACACATAAATTTGCTGTTCTTGTTAAATAGAAACGTTGATTCCTTTTGTTTTATTTGCTGATGTATGCCTTTGCCAAGTTTCTAAATTGTAATGGTATAAAAGCTTTTGCCTGACTGAAGTAAAATTGCAGCAGCATATTCACTCAGAGTGTGTCTGACTGTCATTCTTGCGCCGATTCCTGATTTCTCCTGCAGCCTTCACCCTTGTTCTCCCACGGTCTGAGTGGCTCCCCTGAGCCGGTCCGTGGCGTGTGTGTGTGTGTGTGTGTGTGTGTGTGTGTGTGTGTGTGCGCACATGTGTGATACAGCATCACTGCTTTGCCAGTTATCAGTATAAAATTTATAGTCATTATCCAAACTCAAGTGTTAGTGTTAGGTCCCGAGTAAACAACCGAAAAATCAAAGTGCACAGTATAGCACTTTTTTTAAAAGTACCTTTTATACCGTATTGTTTTTAAAAGACAGTTGAACTGAGAAACACTACAAGCAAGCATATGTTTAAAAGACTGAGGTGCCAGATAATAACATTAAACTGTAAAAGATTCTTCCTCACCCCGGTCAGAGCAGCTATCAACAGGAACACAAGTACCAACAAGCGCTGTCATGGATATGTTAAAAAGAAAACACTTCTAATCTATTGATTGGAGGACAAACTAGTATAGCTTTTATAAGCTGCCTAGCACATGCGAACAGGGGGTTGACGTGGCTATGTCATATGCAGATGACAGGGTTCACACATGTGTGCAAGGGCTTACCTGAGTCATCCGTGGATGATGTAGTACATGCCACACGTGGGTCACAAGGTGCCCTTTAACATCCCCGGGGGTCATTAGGCACTTCTGCCTGAGGGCTTGTCCCTAGAACCAGAAGTATCAGCCTTATTGTGTCTGAAATCGTTACACATGGTAATTGAGGGAGGACAATGATGAGGTAGAACACCAGGGAGGGGAGTCTTCCACGTAGAAGGAGTGGGAATAGGGGGGAAACCAGAGGAAAAATGGGTTATGAAAAGTCACATGGAACCTACTGTCTAACAACTCAACTTAAGAAAAGGTGAAGGGTAATAGAACACATGTGTAATGAAAGGGAGTTGAGACTACTAAGGATTAAAGGGTAAGCAGGGCTGGAGGCTGTGAGGTAGGGGAGAGAAGAGGGTGAAGGGTACGTTAGCCAAAATTCAGGATGTATGAAAATCCTTACGGAAACATTAATCAATATTGTATCCACCACCACCAAGGCTCAGAGAGCAGGGAGCTGAAGATTCGTGAGGACTCCCATGAAATGCTGTCTCCTGGATGCAATATGACTATCACACACATGGCCTCATAGCATCTGTGGCTACTGAACAACATCAGGCCATCCCCCAAATCCCGACATGTATGGGACAGATGATCTCCAAGCCCAGCCCTTACTGAGGAGTTATTGACAATAGATGGTAGCCGAGAACGGGAGAATCATTCTTTATTAAGGATGTGGCCATGGGAACGTTTCCCATAGTGCAGTGAGTGACACCACACCCAGACACATGCTGACCGTTCTTAGTGTGCTGATAAATAGATAAATGCATAAAAAACAAATCAGAAGTGCAGTTCAGAGAGGGGTGTGTTGATTGTGTCTACAAAATTTGAGTAGAGAATTGGTGGTGTAGATATGAATGTACTATATGAAAATATATATAAATTCACACACACACAAATATATGTATACACACACACACACACACACACATATATATATATATATATATATATATGAATGTCTCAAAAATAAAGAGAAAAGGAGATTTTGCAAAGTGATACCAAATGCTTTCTTATATGTCCTTCATAGCTATCTATATATAACCTGTCAAGGTGCTTTCTTTTCCTCCTTTTTTTTTTAAATAGCAGTCTTCCTTATAGCATTTTCTTACATCTTGTGTATTAGGTAGGAATAGGAAAATCAGAGCATTTTGTAACCTATGACCATTACTGCCACTAATGAGGTAAAACCACAGTTAAAAGACCTCAGCTGAGCAACGGCTGTAGTTGACGGCTTGTTCTAGGCACTGCAGCAGATAAAGGATGGACCCAGTGTGATCTGGGGCTGCAGTGAATTGCAGCTCCATAGGGGCTGCTAACCACGATGGAGCAAATCTATGTAAAGAAGAGTAGCATTCTCCGTATATTCTGGATTCTTCGTTCTATGCTGTGGACCTTAATTTTATGGCAAATGTACATTGGAGAAAATAAAAAGAACATATAGCCTCATGGGCTCAATAGAAGGAAACACTGTATTCACATAACAGGACCAAAATAAAAAAATCTGAGAGAATGTGATGGGTCCTTGACAGTAGAGAGGGGATGCCTGTCTCTAGACACGTGTGAGATGGACCCCTGAACCACTGGCTCTTTACTGAGAAAGACATGTTTGAAGTTCTGTTTTTGATCCCCTTGTATATAAGCATCTAGCTAAAATCCAAGCTAGGTCCAAATCTGAAGTGAACTTCTTTTTTTGCCACGTTGTTTACACAAGAAATATACACATTTCATTAAATGTGAATGCCATTGCAAAGTTGCTCTTGTTGGCTCTGTGTTCAACCCTATCCAGGCAGAAGAACCACGATGGAGAGTTGAGGTCTAACCTTGTCTATCCATCAAGCATGTGAAGAGTCAATCCCACATTTGGAGATCTTTCAGACTTTATAGCCTTTTAGTCTGTTAAAATAGTTTGGGTTTTTTTTTCACATCTTTGAGGAATATTTGTAGTTTCTCTCTTTAACTACTTTAGTTCATCAAGCATGTGAAGAGTCAATCCCACATTTGGAGATCTTTCAGACTTTGTAGGCCTTTAGTTTGTTAAAATAGTTCAGGGTTTTTTTTTCACATCTTTGAGGAATATTTGTAGCTTCTCTCTTTAACTACTTTAGTCTCTGTAGTTTTGTATTTGGCTGCATGTTTATTCTAATTTGTAAAAATGTTTCCTTTGAGGAGCTAGAGAGGTGACTCAGCTGGCAGTTGAGGGTGCTGACACAGGTCTAGGTTACATCCTGAACTCACATGCCAGCTTGCATCTGTCTGTAACTCCTGTGCCCACAGACCCAGTGCTCTCTTCTGGTCTTGTTGAACACCAGGCATGCACATAATTCACAGAGATGCACAAAAAAAGCCCACTCATACATTTAAAATTAAAAAATGATTTAGAAGATATTTGATTTGAATCTGTCAGTTATTCCTGTCTTGCCTCATGGACACTTCCGGACTCTGATATTTTGATCCCAAGCTGAAAGTACTAGTGACTATGATGAGGGTCTTTGTGTAATAATCAATAAGTAAATAAATAAAAATGAAACCTATTGCATTTTACATTTTAAAGCCATTGGCCATCAGCCAGGCAATGTATACCAAAGCTGGAGATGTTCAAAATTTCAAAAATTTATTGGTTCTTTGTTCTCTCTCTCTTTCTCTCTCTCTGTCTGGAAAATCTTTGTCGTTTGAGGCCAGCATGAGTGGTATGTTGACGAAGGTTCTACCATATCATTTTATACTGTGTGTGTTCTAGAGTAGAGGAGGAAAGGCGCCTCGTGTCTTAAGGTTCCAGGCCTGATTTTAAGTTACACCATGAATGTTACCTCCTGCAACTTGGAGCTACTTTGTTAATCCGTTTTTTAAAAAATTGCAATAATTTAGAGCCTCCTTTCAATTGAATAACACCTATAATTTAGTATTTATAGTTTATGCTGGGAGTCTGAATTCTAAAGTTGAAATAGTTATCACCTTTCGTTGATCCGGTCCAAAAGATTTAAGTGTCTAAGTATGTTCTATGTTTGCTGTGAGAAGCAAAACACTAAGGCTAAAATGTAATGGTTTTACCTTTTCTAGTTACCTTCGGTGCTCCTTGGCATAGTCTGTTCCTGCCCTTCTTCTCAATCATATTAATATGTATTCTTCTTACTATCCTTGGCATATTTTATCTATACCTGCATTCTTGGTGGTCTCCCTGGCAAACAGGTGGTACTCAATTATTATTTTGCTGTCTCCAGGGGGAGGTGTTTGTTCCTGAACAGAGCAAAGTAGAGATTGAAGAGCGTGAGAACTTTTTTGGCCGTCTGAACTAGCTGACCATGGAAGGAAAGGATTAATACGTTGTTTTTATTGTAGAGCAGGGAGAGTGTTTATTTGTCCTGAGGAGAAGCTGTCCCACGGGTCACTTGAGACTTTGCCACGAAGCAATTGTGTGCATGAATCTGAAAAGTTTATTGCAGTGTCTATTGTATTAAACAGCATTCCCTGACAGTTACAGGGGTGCTCACTAGGGTCCCTGTTATTCGATATGTAGAGATGCTTTGCGTAGATAACTGTGGAACCCTAATTAATTACCATGGGTGGTCACAGAAATAGCCTCCTTTACTAAATACTGACTGTGGCAGACTGGGACAGCTAAGAGATCTTCCATTAGTTCCTTTAATCACCGTGCTACATTATGAGGCTGTATTCGTCAACCCTCATTTTCAGACAAGGAGACTGAGACCTGGGAAGGTTTAGTGTGACCGAATCCGAACGTTGATGCTGGCGTGTAGCTTTGCTTTTGCTCCGCTGTGTCTCACGATCACATCACAGTCTCATTCATTCATCCAGCTCACACTTGCTGAGGGCGGACCCTGCATGAGGCACTGTTCTGAGAGCTGGGGCCTCCGCATGCAAAGACACCCCCCTCCTAAGACTCACCTTCGTCTGGGTTAAGGAACTCCTGAACATTCTGTAAGACAGAGGCTATGACTTCTTATCATAGACTTTTTGTAATGCAACTGAAATTTTATGTGAGACTAAATATACATGGTCTGTCTGTCTGTCTGTCTGTCTGTCGTCTGTCTATAAATATAAAGATATTGTTTTGGGGCTGGAGAGATGTCTCAGAGATTGAGAGCTGCTCTTCCAAAGATCCTGAGTTCAATTCCCAGCAACCGCATGGTGACTCACAACTATTTATAATGAAATTCAGTGCTCTCTTCTGGCATGTAGGCAGATATGCCAGAACACTGTATAAGTAATAAATAAATGTGTACATACATATGTAAATATGCAAATAAATTAAAAAATTGTTTCTTTAGACCACACGCTCACACACTGCATGCTATTATGGCATGCTCATTTTATTCAGCGTGTTGACTGTGTGGTTTAGACTTTGTAGATTCTGAAAATTCTGAAAATTCAAAAGGTTCTTAGTAAGAAGTGTTGTTTGGTTATGAGCCTAGCCTTTAAGGGCTAAACCAACTCTTCCCCCTGGTCTCCATCGGGTCCCTCCCCTCAGAGCTCTGGGAACTCCATAGAAGAGAGGGAGGAGGAATTGTGGGAGCCAGAGGGGGAGAGCATGACCTGCAGGAATCAACTAAGCAGGGATCATAGGGGCTCAGGGAGACTGAAGCGGCCTACATCACGGAGCCTACATGGGTGTGTGCTATGTCCTCTGTGTATATGTTATGGTTGTTGGCTTCATGTTTTCGTGGAACTCCTAACAGTGGGAGCAGGAGCATCTCTGCCTCTTTTGCCTGCTCTTGGGGCTCCTGCTGGTTTCCCTTGCCCAGCCTTGTTCTGCGTGTCTATGTCTAGCCTTTTTGTGTCTTGTGCCATGTTCAGTTGCTGTCACTGGGAGTCCTGCTCTGTTCTGGGAGGAGTTGGGTGGGGGAAGTGTATCTGGGGGGAGGGGATGGGGTCATGGGAGGAGTGGAGGGAGGGAACGTTATGGCCAGGATGTATTTTATGAGAGAAGAATAATTTTTTTAAAAAAAGTGTCGTTAATGATAAAACTACTTTTTGGTGTCCTGTTTTCTTTGGCCTAAGTGAATGAATGGGGCAGCAGAGAAAAGCCTTCTGTCTGTAGAACACACTCAGATGGTCGCACAAACCTCTTGCAAGAGGCATGATTATTCTGTAACGTGGATTGAAGGATCCTGCTACAGTTCTAATAAACGCTGCAGCCAAGAACGCTCATTGTGAGCAGGAAAATATTGATGCCCTGTTTTCTGTCGTGTTCTGAAGAACAAATCCTTCCACAGGAGTGAATTAGTATCATTTTGAAAAGAGGAACATCATGGAGTGTTTTCTTAAATGCAACATTTTATCTACATAGAGAAAATGAGAATAATCTTAAGTTTTCATGATTGGAAGCTAAGGTTTTGTTTTAGCTAGGAAAAATGCCAGCAAACACAATGAAGCATGTCGCATTATTGAAGGCAGTTGTTTGATTTTTTTTCCACCGGAAATATTTTTGGTACACAGAGAGGGATGAGATGTGTGTCTTTGTCTTTCTTCTCTGAAGTCAGTTGTCTAAGAGGAGGGATCACTAGCGAGCTGTTCGCTCAAGATGTTGATGTCCCTTCTCCTCGGGGGGCCCTTAATGCTGGGCCCTCCTACATCAGCACAAACTCCATGGTTGTCTTTCGTTTCCCTAGAAGGTGGAGTCGGTTTACAAGGCCACCAGCTGGATATGCAAATCCTGCCCGACGGCCCAAAGAGTGAAGTGGACTTTTCAGAGATTCTTAATGCAATACAAGAAAGTAAGTTTCACTCGAATTTTAAATTCACAAGAGGAAAAAGTCTTGTTATTCTGGGCAAGGGTAAAAGAACTGACAGCTTAGATGTTTCAAAACTCAAAAGAGTAACCAACCCATGTTGTAAAAAGGATGCTGTATACGATGATCTTGAGACAAGAAAAGACACTGTAATTGTAGTTAATTTGTAAAGCTGAACCACAAGATATTGGGGTCTTTGGGGAATTCTATATGTTTACAATATTATGGTAGTTTGAAAATATTAAAATATTTAAGTTCAGGGCACTTATAACCAAAGAAAAATAGTCTTTAACAAATACAAACATTGTTCCTCTGCACAAAGGCAAGAAGCAAGAACTACATGTTGGCTCATTAAGCCAAAATCAGAACCACACTGTCTAAAGCAAATACCTGGAGTCATCAATGAAGGGCCGTGTCCCAGGGGCGAGCCCCTCCTTTCTGTTCATACCGACTCTCCGTGGGAGGCATCTCCTTACACTATCGCTGGTTTCCTTCTGTAACTGTCTCCCAGAGTCTTATTTTGATCCATACAGTTGCTCAATTACAGATTAAGCCCTGAGCAAGCGGTTGTCACTTGTCTCAGTAACGGCGAATTCTCGATGATGACCTCAGTTGTCATCATACGACGAGTTTCTATCTGATGAGCATTTCAGGAAAAACAACTGGTTTTCTTTTCTTCCTACTTTTAAATTGCATGGTCATACCAGTTTCTCTCTGGGTATGTGGCTCTGGGACTTGGACCCCAGAAAGCAGGCAATGTTGTACTTCTGACCTCATCAAGCTGAATTTCTTACCAATACTTCTTATCGTTTCTATTGTTCTTTCCCCGCCATTGTACTGCTTTTCTTAATTTTATAAACTAATGAATGGTTTGGTGGGGTTTTTGTTTGTTTGTTTGTGGGATAACTGAAGATGGGAAAATTAACGAAGATTCCAGACGGTCACTGGAGGTCAGATTCGAATGGGGGCTGCCATAGCCTTCATTCATTCCCTCCATGAGTGAGTTCTGTTCTGAATTTAAACATCCTCAGAAAATGAAGCTCTATTTGAAAGCCGTGGTTTTAATTAAGAATACCAGTTTTTGTTCTGGATGGTAAATACTTCACATTGGCTAGTAAACACAAAGGGAAAAAGTTCCCCAGGAGGATGAAAAATCAAATTAATAGACAGGGGACAGAAAATGACTTTTCATGGAGAGTTATAAAATTATGTAATCGTTTCATTAGCTGTGAAGGATGACAAATTGTACAGCTCTCAAAGAATGAAAAATAATGTCTCCACTGACAAAATTTGGTTCCATATAAATGCTGAAGATGAAGTTAATCAATGTGTCTTTAGGACTGAATTAACCTGCAACAAAATTAAGTAATAGTTTCTGAGGAAGGTTTTTTTTTTTTTAATAACAGTACTCGGTCATGAGTAGACTTCAGTTAAAGGTGTTTTTGTCTTTTGCTGCTAGCTGTCTGCTAGTTTAAAATGATTATATCTTGATGAATCTTTTGTGACTAGAAGAATATAAGTTTGTGGATATTTTATTTATAAAGGTCAAAATAAGATCATGTTGCGGTGCTTGAGACATGGCTCGGCAGTTAAGTGTATTTGGTACTGTTACAAAGGGCCTGAGTGTGGTTCCCAGCACCTGTACGGTGGCTCACAATTGTCCATGACTCCAGATCTAGGAAGTCCATGCCCTCTTCCTGAGATGGCTGGTCCATGCCTCTTCCTGAGATGGCTGGTCCATGCCCTCTTCCTGAGATGGCTGGTCCATGCCCTCTTCCTGAGATGGCTGGTCCACGCCCTCTTCCTGAGGTGACTGGTGTACATCCTCTTCCTAAGATGGCTGGTCCATGCCCTCTTCCTAAAATGGCTGGAGGATCCCTTGAATTCCTTTGTCAGCAGACTTTGCTGTCACCTAATACTACTAACTGTTTCTCTCTGATATCGGAAGCTTCCAAGGGCCTAATATTTATGGAGAAGAACCAGAGAGGAAAGATTAACTTCCTGATACCTCTCTCTCAGCCTTCTATAGATATGGCGTAGCTTCTGCTGCAGTGGGTGGAAGAGGAGGAGGCAATTTCATTGGACTGTGGCCTCCTTGCCTTTCTGTGCCCCCTCCTTGGTGCAGAAGAGTCTTAATCTCTAACCCTAAAAGGCTGGTGTTTTCAGACGACATCACTAAGATAATTGGAAGACGGAAAAATAATGAGGCCAGCCCGGTCTATAGAGCAAGTGCCAGTACAGGTTCCAAAGCTACACAGAGAGAAACCTTGTTTCAAAAAACAAAACAATAATAATAATAATAATAATGTTCCAAGCATAGAGAGGGGTGGTCAGCATGGAAGTCCCACCCACAATTGCTGTTGGCAATTGTTAGCAGCTGGGAAAGGAAGAGTCAGCTTCCCTAAGACTGTAGCCTCTGGTATATTGACTGTGCTCCAATGGAAAGGCACACATCCAAAGATATATGGGCAATGCAAATTGAATTTAATGGAGTAAAAGAAATTAAAAGAGAATACAAACTAAGTGGCTTTGAAAGAAGGGTAGATCTGGGAGGAATTGGTGTGTGAATATATCAAACATATACAGAATTCTCAAAAAACTAATACATATGTGTATAACTATTGAGATACTGACAATTAGCTAATTGCTTTTAATTTTGAGATGAATATTGAGCATCTCCTACTTGCAAACTCCTATGTCAGTTCTCCTCATGGCAGAAAACACAGACATGAAAGTAGATTTATTGCAAACAGTCTGGTGTTAAAATGGCACATAAACCCTCTTTTTTTCTTTTTTATATACCAAATTGCTTCTAGAAGTGTCCCTTTTTATGCTTCCTAGTGCTGCTCTGAGGTCGGTGTGCAATGCTTTCAGAATTCCGTGTTTCAGATGTAATAATCTGCAATTTATGACAGAAATAGCATAATGCACTGGCACTCCGCAGCGCAAATCTAGGCAGTGGGATTATATGGCAGAGGCCTCGCACATCTTCCTCTATGACCTATAATTTCACCTTGATCTGTCTCCAACGCAAAGTACTCCGATTAAAGTGCTCTCGCATTGTGTGACAACATGAGGTGATGCATTTGGAAAATTAAAGCACGATGAATCAAGTGCTTTGATTTTTTTTAACCCCCCTGCTTCCTTTTAGACTGCTTCTCAAAGACGTTTACTGTTCTTTTCTTTTTAAATACTGCTTTTATACCGTTGTCTCCCAATGTCGTCCTCTTGCCTGGGAGTGTGAGTAAAGGCCCTCTGCTCACACCTCCTCTCCCACCTAACACCAAATGCCAGCTCAACAAACACATGGCTCATAACTCATAATTAGTTAATCTGATTATTATCTCTGCAAAACATTTGTGATCTCTCTGCCTTAGGTAATTAATAATCGCTAACGCTGAACGCCCCAGATGATCTCCCCTAGAGAAGCAGTTGGAGTAATTGTAGATGTTTGATGATTGGAATCATTAGCGTTCTCATCACATAAAGACAGCCTCAGTCGGCCTGGTGAAAGGATCAAGGTATCCCTGGCCCTCTGGTTGCTCGTCTCTGTCCCTGTCCTGGCTTGGAACAGGAAGAAGCGGTTGTTTAACTTTCTTATTGTGCTGAGCGGGATGTTTGATTCAAACCCCACATCTGATGGTTGGTCTCCCAGGCAATTTGAGGCCCTTGACTCTTGCTTAGTTATTGCATGTAATTCTCTGATGTTCTGATTCTATCATTAGTGCTGTATTCCTAATTTCTGACCTAAGGAGTCTTCTCAGAGTCTCCCTTGCTCCCCCAGTGGACTGAGTTCACCTGCCCTCCCTCTCCTCGCTATCCAGGTCTGTTCACTAACTCTCACTCAGTTGGACTCTGCCACACTTCCCTGGCTGGACCCCATGCGATCGTCACCCTCCCCCTCCCTCTTGGTATTTTTAATTGATTCCCCAGAGCCTTTTGGCTCTCTTCCTCACGTAATGAGCCTAATCACAGAACTCTACTGTGTAGATAATTGTCAAGTATTTTTCTGTTTGAGAAAAAAACTTTTAAGGGAGGTGAAGAAATCCATTATCAAGTGATGTTATATGAACACATGGCATCTCTGAGAGGTTCAGGCCCCCACTCGGGAGGGTCAGTGAGCTCTTTAAGGCACGGATCCATGACCACAATGTCCAATGCCTCAGTCCCAGTCCCTAGCCTAATAGTGTCTACATATAGTAGATACTTAAAATACTTAGTGAGCAATTAATTCTTTTTAAAAAAAAATGGTTAACTTTGTAACCTAAGAGTTAATCTTCTCCTTAAAGAGATAATGTAAGTTTGTATCTAAGAATCTTGTACTCCATTTCTAAAACCTGCCCAGTAGTTCAGGATGAAGGCTTCTTGGGCAGTGCTGATATGCACAAAGGGCCCGTCCCCTTTTTATTTGGAGGGCGTACCTGGCCACAGCGTTGTGCCGATGTCTTGCTTAGCCGCACATACTATGAGAAGAATTTTAATGTCTGCTAAAGCTGTGGAGTGTTTGACTGGTAATAAAGATGGCTAAATTAAACATTCCATATTTTCTCAAAAAAAAATGGATTTCTATGGCATACTGACTTCACTGAGCTCCTCACTGGTGCAGCCCCGTGGTGACTTCCACTCAGGGAAGGTAAGGGGCTTTCCCTCTCCTCCTCATTAGCTGTTTCCATTGGAGCCAGAGTTAGGAGTCAATAAAGCAGGGTGTCTCAGCTTTAATGAGTCAGTAGTCCTGTTGTTCGTGGGACATGCACTCCAAGATCTGGAACCGCACAAGAGTGCCAGCTCCTTTGCCGTATATTCTCTGCTGAGTGAATGACAGGCAGGTGGCACACACCACTGAGCGTGAGTGCATTTCCAGAGAGGTTCGGCTGAAAAGAAAAGACGCACTCTGAATGTGAAGGTCACCGTCCGTGGTTAGCGGCTCCTGCAGAACAAGAAGGGAAAACCGAGCTGCAGTCTTTTACTGCCTCCTGTCTGCCTCTGCAGTGCAGTCAGACACAAACCTCACACCAAGACTGAAGCCGTGGCCCCGTGCTCCTCTCCCAGTGAACAGTGGTCCGAAACAAGTCTTCCTCCCTCCAAGTTGATTTTTGCCAGATAGTTGATGGTAACAAGGAGAAACTGATTAATGTGCCGTCCCAACAGGTTCCTCAAAGCAACCTGTCCATTTGGGTAATGCCCTCGCTAACTTTTTGTACTGATAAGATGATGGCTGCAGTTGGCGACCGACGTCTCTTGTCTCTGTGGGTCCCTCTCCTAAGAGCATGCCCATTATCCCTTTGAATCCCTCAGGCCACTACATCAGGACCCAGCATCTGAAATTGCCCTAGGCATCTGTCCTATTATCCAGAGGCCATGCTCTTAGCATCTTTTTGGCATCCTAATACCCTCAGCAATTGCTCCGTGTTAGCTCTATCTTTCCATGTACGGTTTGTACTTTTTCAGCCAAACTCTAAGTTTTCCAAATATTTCTACTTTTTCACATTGTTCCCAATTCTCACTGCTAATCTGGCTAAAATCAGCCGGGGACACCCAGACCACTTTAGTAACACTTGACTGGTAAACTTGCCATTCTCCTTCAAGCTCAGCCTCTCAGAGAGTCTCAGGGTGTGGACCCAATTCCTGCCAACTCCTCAAGCAGAGATAATGGTGGTCTTCACCCCAGTTCCCATAGAATCTTCATAGCTCTTTGAAGACTCATCCTTATGGCTCCTGCTCTTAGCCTTCTGGTCTTTTGGACCCTCACCAGGATCTCCTGCTAAACTCTGCTTACAGGGTTCTTCGCTCTTCTTAGCCTTCTTCAGATGCTTCTACGATCCTCCTGCAAGCCAGTTCCGAAAGCTTGTCCACAGCGTTAGATGCTATCCCAGCAACAACCCCACTTCTCAGTGCCCCCTTTTCCACAATTCATTTCTGTGATAGCATTCTACGGTTGCGGCCAATACCCAAGGCAATCAACTTACCAACAGAAAAGGCCTATTTTGGCTCTCAGTTTCAGAGGCTTCTCTATGTGGTTGACTGGCCCTATTGCTTTTGGTCCTGCGCTAAGGTCATACATCCTAGCAGGTAGTGAGTGAGAGTAAGCCTCACTCTATACTCTTGCCTAGACTATTAAAATGAGAGGAAAGGCTCCCAGTAACTAGAAGACTCCCTGCCGGATCAAGCATGTTAAAATTTCTGTAACTTCTTAACAGTGCTAGCTTTGAGATGATGCCATTAAAATCTGGGCCTTTCATATCCAAAGAATGCTAAGATGTCTAAGAGATTTCTGCCCCTGTGATACTAGGGAGCAAGCAGAAGCACGATCTCATGCCAGTAAGTAAGTGTTTGTAGTGGCCAGCAGGTCTTTAATTTTGGTAAGATGACATTTTGTCCTACGGCTCAAACCTAATCAATAACTACCTGCAATTTCGTCACGGTCTACTTGAAACTGTGAAGTCCTCGCTTAACCATAAAAACCATGAGTAAGGTCCTAGGCTTGATGGTGTTAGAGGGAAGAGAGTCCGATGTCACTAGACCACAGTCCGTACCACCTAACAGTCCCCACCATGTTGTTTTACAGATATGTACTGAGGGCTGACTCTGTGGCAGGTTCTCTGTAGATCTGTCAGAACTGGCCAAGTCCCTGCCCCATGGGACTTGCATTCTGATAAGGAAAGACACTCATACATACATAAACATGAATAAAGAAGGTAATTACAGACCGTATTCAGTGCTGGGAAAGAAGTAAGAAGAGTATGACCATGGAAGGGGGAGCGTCTCTGCACAGGGTGGTCAGACAATCTCTCTGAAACACTGCACATATTGTATCTTCAGCAAAACAGATCCTTAGCTCCTCTCTTTGAGCCTGGCTCAAAGTGTGGACAGGCCAGGAGGTTTTCTTCTTGTAGTCTTCATAGTCTGAATACAGATGGTGACTATATTCATCAGCCCTGGTATGCTGAATTTGCCACACGCTTGGTATCTTCAAACGACACGTCTGTTATCTGATTTTCTAGAGGTCAGAACCTGAAATCAAGGTGTTGGTAACTGTGCTCCTGCTGGAGGCTCCATGGGGCAGCCTGCTTAGTTGGCGTTGCTGCCTTCTAGAGGCCACCTCCTCGCTGTGGTCCATGGCTCTGGCCTCTCTTCAAAGCCAGCAGCAAAGCGTTTCCACTCCTCCCTCTGACTCTGAGCGCCCTGTGATTTCCTGGAGCCTACCATGTAATCCAGAAGTGTCCCCCATCTATGACCTTTAATGGAAACATATCTGGAAGCCGTTATGGATGTGAAGCCGCATATCTAGACGTTCTAGACACATGGTCACCCTTGTAGAAAGATAACAGTCAAGCCTACCTCAGTGAGTCGTGAGTCGTGGCTTCATTCCTGTTTCCATCCATTTTGCTTTACAGGCGGAAGACAGAAAAGGACAAAAAAATTGCATAAAGTCACGTGCTTGGCTATAGCTTTAGAATCTGGACACTCCAGCTACATAGATTATCTCTCTCTGGGTGCCTGACTCTGTCCTTTCTTTTTTAACTACACGCTGTTTGCATTTCTTTGATCTATAGCCTTTTTCCACAAAGGCAAAGAGCCACATCCCTTTCAGTCCCCAGATTATGCCTGCCACACAGCTGTACTCTGGGCACACCATGTGACTGTATCCACACAGCTGTACTCTGGGCACACCATGTGACTGTATCTAAAACATTTATGAATGAAAGGATGGACACTCAAGTCCTGTCTGCCAGAAATCATTTTATGCGGCAGCTTCTGGCCAGTTATAGACCCTTGGGCACTGTAAAGGCCTCAAAATAAAAACTAACTATAACGTTGAGCCATGTTTTAAGGTGTTGAAGAAGAGCCCCATGCGTGGGTGTCCACTCCCTTGGGGTGTTCATGCTTCTCTTCATGGTGTGCGGTGCATTGGAACTTTTAGTTGCCCCTGAGAACCCTGATGTACGGCTCTTTGTATATTGTTGTGACGTGAGCATAGTCTATAAGGGGAATCCTCTGAATGGCTCATTCCTTTCCATTCATCATTAGAGGAAGAAGGAAGGCAGGAAACCTAACTGTATTCACCCCTTTTGAATTTATTAGACAGAATATAAAGGAAGAAATAAAGAAATGCCACTAAGTCACGCCAGTGGCACTTTTATGGGTTGCCTTGTCAAGCTATACGGCTCTTAGGTAAGAAAATACAGCATGAAAAAGCACAGCTCACCTTCTAACCTACAGAATGAATTCTTAGTTGTTTTGAATGGAAATACCTTTCTCTAAACAGCATTTATAGGCAATCTGAATAAATCACCTTTTGTTATTCTGGAAGGCAGGTTACGTTCATGACACGGAGGTGTTTGCCTACTTTGTCTTGACTAATGTCACCTGTTTAGACAGGCTTTATGTCTGATGTCTTCACTCTTAGGGAGTGATGCACCTGTCACTCAAGGTGTCATGGAAACCGCGTGCATAGGAAGCCGAAGGGAGACCCCTCCTCTCACTCTGTTGGCGTCCAGCCCCGCTTCTTAGCCCCCTTTAACGTCTGTGCTTTGCTTCTAGTGGCCAAGGATGTCAACATTCTTTTTGACGAATTAGAGGCTGTCAACAGCCCTTGCAAAGATGACGATTCTCTCCTTCACCCTGGGAACCTGACCAGTACTTCCGAAGATGCCAGTCGACTAGAAGCAGGGGGAGAGGTAAGGGTTTGCATGACTTTCCTGAAAGAGTGGGAGATTCCGGTGGGAGGCGGTGAGGCATTCCAGCAGACCAGTCTGAGGCGAATCCCACCAAGCTGCAGGCTCCAGGGAAGCATGTTTCTCATATGTCTGTGCTGCTCCATGGCTCTCCTGTGTCTCAAGGGTCTGAAATGAACTGTACTCAAAACTGAACATTGATTGTGTACTTGGGTTCTCACACCTAGTGATGTTTAATGGATGCAGAGAAAGATTTTTCCTGACTGCCCATCATTCTGTGGTGCAGTCTAAGGGTTCCTAACTAATGGAAAGGACCTTGTCAAGGATGAACTTCCTAGTACAAACCCATGAGCCTACAGACCAGCAACGAAGGGCGGGCACAGCAGCTTTTCAGGACATTGTTACCTGAGACCTCTCTGAGCTTCCACTTGCCTCCCCTGCAAATGGGAGCCCTCACTGTGGTCGTCATTAGATCCTCTAGGGGAGAAAATGTTATTTTTGTGGGATGTTCACTGTTGCTCGGGCCGTATCTCAATGAGGTTTAAGATTTCTTTTAATGTGTGCCGTACCACAGTGACAGTACACAGAGGGAAAGTCAACCACCGCCCCTGCCTTCTCCTTCGCTTTCCCAGCCAGTTACCCATTGAAAGGAGGACACCTTTGAGCAGGGGAAATTGGTAACATCTATCAAGAAAGCTTCACAGACCTCGTCCAGAAATATCACACTCTTTCTCTTTCCTCCCTGTTTTCCTTTAAGAAAAAAAAGAACCAATTGTTGTCATTGTTACACACATGGGGTGCTGTATAGCAGCTTCAAAGGACGTTGAAAGGAACCCCAAAAAGTAGTGAATTTATTTCCCCTCCAGAGAAGTGACAATTTCAGAAAGGTCGGGTCTCTGCTGGAAGTAGAACAGGTTACAGCTCAGTCAGAGCCAGGCTTCCTCCTGGCACCCTTGAGGAAAGCCCTGTTGTTGTTTCTCATCTTGTTGTTGTGTTGATTGTAGTATTCAGAATTGAGCCCAGGACCTCATGGTCCTAAGCAGCACTCTATGACTGAACTGTGTCCCCGGCTTAAAACCCTGTTTCTGAAGGCAGATGCTGGCTGCCATCTGGTAAATAACTGTTCGTAGGGTAGGTGCCTCTTCTGGCTGACTTGCAGGTGTGTGGTAAAGCAAGAGCCAAGTGATTGTTACGGGTCGAAAATGTCAGTGCTGAAGTGTGGGGCATGAGCCTTCTGTCCCTCCTGGCTGAGCATGAGGTTCCACACATGGTACTTGAGCATGGATGTGTCGCTAGCGTGGTCTTGGAGGGTTGACATGTCCTCCGCCTTTCTACTGTTTTGGAAGAGTGATGCGTTCGTGGTTGAGAGAAGACAGGTTCCTCATTTCCACTTGGCTGGGTTTGCAGATGCAGTTCTGAGATCTTTTAGCCGGAGACACTTGGCTCCACCTTGAGCAGCCCAGACTCCATGGTCTCCATTAAGGCCCTACATTAGTACAATTTAAGGCGCCTGTGTAAAACGCCAACCCACGTACCTGCTTCTTAAGTTTATTGATTGGTGTAGAATAATGTGTATGACTTCTGTGTATGTTTAATAATAAAATGAACATTAATTGAGCTATCATGAGATTTATGAATTAAAAAGACATCTTTCAAGTTATATGCCTTATCAGGGTTGCCAAATTGTTATTGCTTTTTTATGCAATGAAAAATTAATATCAGAGTGTATGCAATAGAAGAATGTATATTGTTTAGTCTTACGTGTTCCATATACATGTAAATACATGTACACCCAAAGATAAAAAGGCACAATATTTTTCTCCTCTCTCTCTCTCTCTCTCTCTCTCTCTCTCTCTCTCTCTCTCTCTTTCTCTCTCTCTCCCCTCTCTCCTTTTTATTTAAGACAGTCTGTGCAGCCCTGGGTGACCTAGAACTTATCATATAGACCAGAATGCCCTTGAGTGCACAGAGGTCTCCCTGCCTGTGCCTCCCAAGCAATGCACACTCAGCCTTTAACATGGTTTTTGCTTGTATATTTGTTCTGTTTTTACTATGGGCAAATAATCCTGAGAAAATCAGAGCTAGAATATGGCTGGAACCATCGCAGCTACTTGTGGGCCTATTAACACTCCAGGGGCTCCATCCTCCCAATGTACTTCTTTTAGTTTTCATTTTCTTGCTCTAAAAGTTTTACTCCATGTAGAAATTTATTTACTTAGAAATTTATTTTGTTTTATGTTTTATAGAAAATCATGTCATGAAGCCTTCTTTGACTTGTCATTTCCCTGTAAAATTTCATTCTTCTCCAAGGCAACTTACTTTGTTCATTTCTGCTGTTGTGTCGTATTTCCCTGACTGTATATCCAGTGCACAATGGATTAGCCATTTGTTATATATAACTGAGTGCGTTCTAATTAAAAATTTTCTACTATTCTGAACAATGGTGCTATAAATATTTATCTACATCTCTCAGTTGCCTTGCCAATAATTTCTCTAGGGTTTTATGCTATGCGAATGTTCAATTTCATAAGATAATGACAATATGTTTTCCAAAGTTGCTTCTTCAGTGTTCCCTCCCACCGGTAGGATATAAGGATTCCCAGTTATCCCTTACCTTTGTCAACACTTGCTATTTTCAAATGTCTTGCGTTTTTGCGCATTTTATAGACTGTGTCCTCAGTTTTTTTGTTTTGTTTCTTCTTATTTACCTGTTTCATTTTATGAACGTGAAGTTTTAATAAAGCAGCATGCAGATTTTATTTGTCTTTAGATCTTCTTTTACGTCGTTCCTCAGATGAAGCTCAGGCTCACGAATGGCTTGACCGGGTCTCTTTCTCTTTGTACACAGACAGTGCGGGATCGAAACAAAGCAAACGGACTTTACTTTAGAGATGGGAGATGCCGGATTGACTACATTCTTGTGTACAGAAAATCCAGCCCTCAGACTGAAAAGAGAGAAGTGTTTGAAAGAAACATTAGAGCGGAAGGATTACAAATGGAGAAAGAGGTAAATTCGTTTTCTTGTATGGGGTCTCACACACATACATCAAGAATCAGACTTTTAAATGAGGCTTTGACATGCTAACAGGACATGTTATTTCGTTAGTTTTCTTGGGGGGGGATGTTCTATGTATCAGGCTTCTGAAGCTCATTTTGCTCTTTAGAGTATTTTTGGTGTCACATGACGTCATGGCAAAATATTCTGTAACCCGATTAGTGGGGTGGTTTTAAGTTGTGGTGGCGCATCTGACTTCCCACAGCTGCTGCCGTCCCGTGTCTGTCGCAGAGGGTTCTAGCCACACATGGCCAAGAAAACTTTGACTGAAATGCAATCTGCTTCCTCTGGAGGCCATGGCTACATCTCAGGAACTGTAATGGACGTGGGCATCCTTGCACACTGGAAGAGATTGGCTATCTGGAGGAGGAGGAGAAACCACTCAGCCAGACGTTATTAAAATGATTCCAGTTTTTAAAATACATTCAGATTATTATTATGGGTTCTAAGCTAGCTGCTACCTTGCTCCCATCCCCACCCCCTTCCTGTCTTCTCTTCCTGCGTGGAGAGTTTCGCAGAAGAATTAAATAAGCAGGAGGCTGTGCCAGGCCTTTGATAATAATCTCCGTCAGGTTTGGTGTGTGTGTGTGTGTGTGTGTGTGTGTGTGTGTGTCTCCCCGTTAGATGAGTTATGTAACTCTTAGATCTCCTCTAAACATTGTGTGAAGATCAATAAGAAAAACATCCTGACAAATTAATACGTCTTCTCTGCCGCTCAAGGCTGAGTTATAGATCATTGAAGTCAGACAGCCAGGTTTGCATTGCTTTGAGGCATCAAATATTGGAGACATTTTACACCCACGCTGGGCATGTTCATCTCAGGAGACAGAGGATAAATGGGACTTTCCCAGGCTTGGTAGACGGACCTCATCCCTTGATGAGTCTCAGTACGTAAGCAGTCTTTCTCGGGCATGCCTCCAACAAGACATAGGCAAAATGATGAGATGAGTGTTGTCTAGGGAGAATCGGTTCTTCTCCTGGGAGACTGGGCCAGTCTGCGCAAACGCCCTTCAGGTTACGGGTTTTCCCCGGCACAGCAAACACAATTAAATGTCGTCTGGTCATTGTCGTTGTGGGGCTCCCAGACAGCTTTCCTATGCTGACCAACTGAGCACAGCAAATTGTGGTTTTTTTTTTAAAGGCTTTGCTTTGTCCTGTAGTCTTACTTCTAAGTGGCATGATTTTTATATGAAAAAAAGAGAGAGAAAAAAAGATTATAGCATCCACATCATCTGGAATAATGAAAGCCCATTCTGACTTGGTCAAAACTTTGATTCCTATCAAAATAGAGAGCCTTGTGCAATTAATGAACTGGTGCTTTAAGCTTCATGACGAGCCCTCCCGTTCCCAGGGCTTCCTCTGCATAGCTCATTTCAAAATCATTTCATGAGTCATCCGTTCACGCTTCCTCCAGAGAGTGTGTGTTACTAAACCGCACACCAGCCTTCCACGTGTCTCCGAACACAGGCACTGCAGTATGTAGCTCCCAGCAGTGGACCTGCAGCTGAGCCTCTCTCAGCCTGCTCTGCAGTTGTGGCACGCTGTGACGTGTGCCTGCGGCAGGACAGGTGCGTCGCCTGTGTGGTTTGGGTCATTTACTAGCTAATTTGTTTGTTATTATTTTTAAATATGTTTATAGGTAGGTTTCATTTCAATGTGTGTCAGGGGAGGGAAAAAAGGTGGAAAAAGTATTGCCAGAGAGCAAAGCTTAAAAACAAAGCAACGGAGCAAATTTTTCACTGCCTGTTTTTGTCTTGTGGGCTGCAGCTTCCTTACTTGCCAATTTCCACACAATGCTCTGTATACTGCCAGCAGACAGACAGGTCTTTTGGGGAAACCACTTTTCCCAAGTAACCTCTGGCTCCAGTCTTGCCGCAGCTCCCACAGTCTGCTTAAGTGATATGACGTGTCTCTAATGTAGCATGTCTGCATTCTCTGCGTCCCGGTGTCCTCAGCATTAGTGGTTCAGTATGTTGGAAATGTGGCATCTCTGCTCTCTCTGTGTCGTAAGGGGCCGCTTGTTCATCTTGACTGCCCACAGCTGAAATAATCACACAGAAACTATATTAATTAGATCAGTGCTTGGGCCATTAGCTTTAGCTTCTCATTGTCTAACTCTTATATTAATTTAACCCATTTCTATTAATCTGTATATTGCCACATGGCTGTGGCTTACCGGGTAAAGTTCCCAGATCTGTCTCCAGTGAGCTGCTCAATGGCTTCTCTCTAACTCCGCCTTCCTCCTCCCATGCTATAGGCCAAGCCAGTTTCTTTATTCATTAACCAATAAAAAGCAACACATAAACTGGAGGACCTCCCATATAATTTTTCCTTTTTGTCTAAATAAAAAGGAAGGTTTTAACTTTAACACAGAAATATAACAAAACAGTTATCAAGCAAGAATTACAGTCATAATATTTATATTTACTTTATATTTTATTATAACTAAGGAAAACTATAATTATAACTATTTTTTAACTCTATCAAAGACTCTAGAAGGACATAATATTACCTAAGTAAACAGGAAAGCAACTTTCAAAACTTTAGAATTGACAGAGAAATCTCGCTGGCTGGAGAGTCACCTAAAGGTTTTTTTTTGTTTTTTTTTTTGTTTTTTTTTTTTTTTTTGTAACATTGGGGCATCCATCTTTAGCCTACAGACCCATACTATCTGGCAGATTTTTTTCACGAAGCAGGAAATTTCAAAGACAGCTTTGCCTATATAGACCTCCTCTCTTCCAGACAAACAGAAAAGAAAGAAAGACAGGAAAAGAAAAAAAGAAAAGAAAAAAGAAACAAGGCCCTGAGACTGGAGCCTGTCTGGTATACTGAGAAAACTGTGAGGAGGGCTGGTATGGCTGGAGTTAACTGAGCGGAGCAAAAGATGGAAGCCCAGCGACAGGGGAACTTAGCAGCTGTGGGGGAAATTTAACTTTATCTGGTGACATGGGAAGTCGAAACGTTTTATCACAAGAATGCAAAGTTCTGTCTTCTGTTTCATGAAGCTCTGGCTGCTTGCTTGGATAGGAATGGGTGAGGAGACGGTGGCATGGTGGGGGAACTAGAAGATTTGTTGTAAAAACCTAAGAAAGAGATGATGGTTTCTTGGCCAACCACTCAGCAGAGAGCGTAGTGAGAAAGCTCAAAAGTAGAGCTGGGGGAAATGCAGTCAGATTGAATAAACAGTTTGAGGAAATTCAGCCAGGCAAGGTAGTAAACATCTCTAATCCCAACACTTGGGAGGGAGAGTTGGGTGGATCTCTGTGATTGCAAGGTCAGCCTGGCCTGCAAAATGAGTTCTAGGCTCTCCAGAGCTATGTAAGGAAACCCTGTTGATATATCATTTATAGATAGATAGATAGATAGATAGATAGATAGATAGATAGATAGATAGATACATAGATACATAGGTTAGATAGATAGATGATGATGATGATGAAGAAGATAGATAGATAGATAGATAGATAGATAGATAGATAGATAGATGAGAGAGAGAGAGAGAGAGAGAGAGAGAGAGAGAGAGAGAGAGAGAGAGAGAGATTGGGGGGACTCAGTTCTATGCTACATTCTTTTTATCTGAGAAATCAGAAGAACAGAGTTTCCATTTACAGGGATGTGGAAGAGAGCAGATCTCACTGTATGAGTTTGTAACATAGTTAAGTCTGTGACATTCCATGGAGAGCCTGGAATTTGAGAAGTCCAGGCTAGAGGTGCATACTTGGAAAAGATCCCCAAAGGAATGACTGCATATGGAGGAGACATCCAAAGATGAAGAGCAGGGTGTACCAGCGTTTCAAATGTGGAAGATAAAGAGAAGCCAGGAACAAAACTAGGGGTCTAAAGAGAGCTAGAAAGAAGACCTCGTGGATATGGTGCATGGGATAAATATTTCTGAAGGGAGGCAGCAGTAGACGATGTTTCTCCTGTTGGTGTAAAGAAGATAGAGGTGAAATGTGAATTGTTGGGTTATCGGTGTAGGACTAAGTGAGCCAAGAAAGACATTTCACTGGAGATGGGAAGGTGAAGATATGGAAGGATTTTCAGGTCCTAGCTGCCCTGGCAGCTGCAGGCTACTACTCGGATGCCGTCATCTGAGATGTACAACACAGACCACCAGTCTCCAGAGGCATGAAGAAACTCTGGTCACCAAGAGAGGAATCTCTTGAGGGAGTTGGACTCCAAGCTTATGAGAAGCCTGCATTTTTCCAAGAAAGGCTTGTGTGTATGTGTGTATGTGTGTGTGTGTGTGTGTGTGTGTGTGTGTGTGTGTGTGTGTGGTATGTGTGTGTATATTTGTGGTGTGTGTATGTATGTGTGGTGTGTGTGTATATATGTGGTGGATGTGTGTGTGTATATGTGTGGTATGTGTGTGTGGTGTGTGTGTGTGTATGTGTAGTGTGTGTGTGGTATATTAATAAGCTTGTGGCTTTATTACCTTTAATCTGCCCATGCCTCTTTTCCGTTTCTGCCATGTCTGACTGGTCAGTCCTGCCTAGCTTTTTATTTAACCAATCGCAGTGAAATCTCTTTACACAGTGTAAAGAATTTTCACACATTTATAAGCACAGACTATCATACCCTCTTTCAGACGAGATGATTCAGACCAAATGGTAACCTTCAGGAGACCTTCTTCCTAGAGACAAACTCCTGTGTTCCCTGTGAATGTCAAGGTCAAAGAGGTTAGGAGTCTGTCTGAGAAGACGGCTAGGGTGGTGGTAGAGAGGGAACCAAGGAAGTCAGAGTGAATAACAAAGGCGGGACCCCTCTAGACTGTAGTTCCGTGCACTTTTGGCCTCTAGCAGTTGTGGATTTGTCTCTTGGTGCAGGTCCTGGACAGCTAAGCTATGCAGACTGAGTCTCAGGTTCATCCATTTGGTAATGAAGGCAAGATAATGCTCCGTGAGTTGATGGGAGGATTAAGTGAGTCCACATATGGGATACACACAGTGTGTCTTCGATTTCCTTATACTTATTTTTACTCTAGTTTTTATCTAGAACACTGATTTTCAATTTTCCTCCAGGATGGTTCTTCAATTGTTTTGTACTTGTGGAAAATGATACTGATTTTTAATTTATAAATATTATAAAGTTTTGCGTGAAATTGTAATTTTATAGTTGAGATAGACATTTCTAGGACTCATGGCAGACCCTCCTAAAGATCAGTGATTCATCTTCCTTCTCACGCCTTTATAGAATTCCTGCCCATTGAGTGTCTGTGTTATATTCTTAACTAACAGAAAAATGACACCGCCATAGCAGGCTCTGTATTTTTTCTTCTTCTTTCTCCCAAGCCTACGTACAGTCGTCCAACAATGTGACCCATTTAGAGGTCTTTTATGTCTGAATATGTCCTATTGTGAATATGTAATTCTTTATTGTGCAGGAGAAGTTTTTAAAATGTTAAGCATTTCTTAAAAACTTTAGCTTGCGCCATACAGGGGTAATATGGTACCGCCTGTTTCCTGCCCAGTCTAAACCTTAAGTGCGCTGTTATTATGGTAATTATGATAGATCCATTCCTGGGTTTAGCACAGTTCAACGTTGGTGGGTGCTGCATCTTTTTCCAACCCTTCTGGGCAGTGCACCAGCAGCAACTGTTACCACTGGTACTGTCACCAGACTTGCCAAATCCCCGTAGTATCCAGACAGTTCATGTAGCGGTCTTAACAACCGCATAATTCAGGGGTTTATCTGAACAGAAGGGAAATAGCAGCAATGGAGATGGGCATTGATTCAATTTTAATCTGCTAATTTTTTTCCTCCTATATTTAGGATACTACACTTTAGAGTTAAGGATTCCATAAGGCTTGTCTAATTTCTTTCAGAGCAAATTCTATCTTCCTGGGTTTATCATGGAGACTTACTTACTCCAGGGCTTAGCTACAGAAGTTTGAAATTTGCTACAAAATATTGTGAATAGTTCATTTTTATTTATTTACTTTTTAGATCTTTTTATTTTATGTGTGTGAACGCTTTGTGTGCGTATATGTATGTCACCACATTTTTATCTGATGCTATCAGAGGTCAGAAGAGGGTATCAGAACCCCTGGAACTGACGGTTATGAGTCACTGTATAGGTGCTGGGTATTGAGCCCTGGTCTTCTTTAAGAACCACACATACTCTAAGCCACTGAGCCATCTCGCCAACCGAGTGACTAGCTAAATTCTACGACTGTGTGGAAGTAACACTAGTCATTTTGACCCTAGGGTTTCTCAGTGTTAGAAACATTTGGGGCTACATAATTCCTTGTTGTGGGTCTTACACATTGTAGCTGATTAGCAGCAACTGTGCTCTCTCCGACGCTGTGCTAGTAACACCTCTTCCAGGTCTCTGAGGATTCTTATTTGTCCCAGCAAGAACTGACAGGGCCAGAAAAGGGTTGGGCTTAGCTAAGAATCACCAAGTTAAATACCTGATCCACAATTTTGCGGCTTGTTGTTGTGTCTATGAGGTATTGAAAGGAATTAAAAGTGGGTGAAACCATTCTATGATCCAAGAGACCAACTGGTTTAATCGGAAGAAAAGAGCCTATTTATATGGGGCAATGACTAAGATCTATGTTAGGAGTGGCCTCTCAAGCCAGGTAACTGAGATTTAGATCCGTTTGCCTCTGTACCACTTACTAAGTAAATAATCGGGTAAGATTTTTAACTTATGTCTCAATGTCTTCATTTCTTAGCTGGCATATAATTCCATGAAACTCTTCTGAAGATAAAGTGACTTCTGAGTTCTGCATTCTGTTCTTACTAAGAGAGTCTGGCACAAAGTAAGCACCTAATCACAGGCAATGATGTCATTAATAAGAAGGGAGTGGCTTCGCTCACTGTTCAACCGTTTGGCTGGACTTTTCAGGCATTCATTCTTGCCCCCATCATCTCTTGGAAAGAGGGTCCCTAACCTGTGTCTAGGGAAAGTAGGAGATGTCGGGTCTCAGAAGATAAGAGACGTGTCAAGTGGCAGCTCTCTACCAGGACCCAGTCCACTTGCGGCTGTCCCCCGTCACCGCCCAGAAACAGCATGGTTCTGTCAGCTTCGGGCTGTTTCAGGGAAGTCGTCATGGGGGCCATGCTTTTCCTTCCTCTCCTCCTCCAGCTCTGATTTCCAGTTTAATTTCTGAGTCCAATTTAAAGCTCTAAGGACCTTAGCTGCTTGTGTTTATTTAAGAAGAAAGAGTTGAATCAAAACATTGCCTTTGCCAGGTCAAGATGACCAGAACAAAGTTACCTTGAACTGATTTCCTCAAAGGACGACCTTAAGTCAATCCATAATTTCACATGACTCATTGGAATTCTTTCAACACACACACACAAAAAAGCACAACTAAATGGAAAATAATATCCATTTTCCAAGTCACAGCAGAGGCTCCAAAACTGTATGGTGAACCATGGTTACTTCCCACCAGAAGAAACAGAATCCAAACAATCCCCTCCAAGCTCTATCCTGGACTTTTGGGGGATAAAGCCCATGTGGCACCGTTGTTATTGTGTACCACAGGGGAGCATCCCATTGCCGCATCCAAGAGGAACTGAAGTCTTTCTTTGGTGGAGTCATCTGGTTCCTCTTTTTCTTTAATTACTCCTAGGTTAAACTGCCGAAAACTGTTAAAAAAAGAAAGAAAGAAAGAAAGGAAGGAAGGAAGGAAGGAAGGAAGGAAGGAAGGAAGGAAGGAAAGAAAGAAAGAAAGAAAGAAAGAAAGAAAGAAAGAAAGAAAGAAAGTGTCCATACGAATTAACACCAATTATTTATGAATGAACAGAGAGATTGAAAAGCTTCGAAGCAGCCTGGAGAGCTGTCAGTCCATCGTCCTTAGACGATCATTCTTAGAAAAGTAGAAAATTGAAAGAGGAACTTCATTAGTGATGACTAGTATATCTTAATTGCAAATGTGGTAACACTGGAGCAGGGTCAAGGCTTAACTCAAGGGCAGTCAAAAGTGTCTGATGGCTGTGATTTTGGAACGAATCGTTCATTCACTTCTTCATTCATCAGATAGCTCTCAGATGTCCATTATTAGTGCGGATGGTGTAATATGAAACAAGTCAGCGTATCAGGTGCGGTGAAACTATCGAGAAACGTACAGAGATGTGAGGGGCTGGCATTTCATTTGGGAGTTCAAGGAGAGGCTTTATGATAACAGGGGAGCTGCAGACAGAGAGGCTGGAAATGCCCATTCGGAGGTGGCTAGTGAGATTGTCTCGCTATTGCGTCTCCCTGACACATGAATGTAGGAAGAATCAATGGAGCTGAATGGGGGTGGTGGGTTTAGACTGAGAAGCTAACTGGATTTGGCCAGCATCTGGGAGACTGGGAGAAGTCTTGCAGGGCCCAGAGCAAGAGACAACTTAAGTTCGTAAGCAGTGTTGGAACCTCTGGAGAGGCCCCACCAGGGTGCTGTCCCTCCCTACCCTGCCCTTGGCTATAAGGCAGCTTCATTTCCAATATGTAAATTACTCCTTCACTTCTACCTTTCCAAGGACCCCAAGTTTCCTTTCTGTAGTTCTCCCCTAGTGCCTCTTATGGTTAAAATTATTTGGGAAATTTGTCTTCCAATAAGGAAGCATTTAGTGTAGAAACTGTGTCCCTGATGAAAAGGCCAGGATCCAAGTCAGGGAGGCCACATCCAGCTCCTTCAGCCTGAGACAGCAACGGGGAGTCTAACAGAGTACCTGGCAGAGGGCAGACGAGTATCAGACAACTGTTGGAACTGCTCTAAGACCCACATTTGCCTGTACAACTGTAGAAAAATAGCTCTCCCTTTCCAGTGTCCCATTCCCCACTGAGTATCTTCACTGTAGACTCTAACTCTAAATAAGAACCCCACAGATAAAGAGATTTTTAGAGATAGGACCCCGGCTTCTCCCCAGCAAAGTCAAGAGGGCTCAGCTGGGGGTGGTAGGAGGCATGCCAAGATGGCAGCAAACAGCATAGAGAAGCCTTAAGCCCTCCTCCTAACAGAATTGACTGAGGAAACATGTCCCTTCCTAAGGCTGTACCAGAGGCATCTCTGTAAAAACCAAATGTTTCACATTGTGACATACAAATTCTAGCATCTCCCTTTGTGATGATTCAGGGGCCAACTCTTTCTGGGTCTCTGCCTGGTAAGTTACACACAGAGTGTTGCCTGGTGCCCACACCCTTGTTCTGATGCCAACACTACTTAGTTGTCTCTGTTTAGAGCAGAGCTGAATTCCCTCAGCACAAACCTTTAACTTGGGAGCCAGCAGCAGTCAGAAGTCTGAATAAGGAAACATCTGGAATTTGTCTGCTCCTGGGGAGGGGAACAGGCAGACAAACTGAAAGTTCTTTGCCCCACGGAATGAAAAAAAAAAAAAAAGTTCCGTCCCCCTTTTTGCCTCCTACAGCGTTAGAGTATCTGTCCTTAGAAATGCATGCTTCAAAGCTGTTGCATTTCAGAACCTCTGCCTGGCACTGGAGACTCAAAAATGAATAAATGCCCCCCCCATTATCTCTTGTTGCATAGAACGAGAGCTCCCAGATTTGTGGGTTGAGATAGCAGGCATTTGTTTTGCTCTCAGATCCGCAGTTGAGCAGGGATGAGCAGGGACCGTTTCTCGCGGCTTCGCTGGACACCGCTGGGATCAGTCCCACTAGGTCCTAAAGGGGTCCCTGCCCAGGCACTAAGGTCTCCTGAGCTCTCAGCTGGGGCTGCACACATTTTCTTTCCATCCGTGCTGCTTACAGTAGTCACATGGTGGCCACATCCCAAGGTTGACGGTCGTTTCCGCAGCCTATTGTGGAGCGGTCTCTTTGACCGTCTTGGTTGAGGCAGACTTGAAAGGGAAAAGGAGAGACTCCATCCACCTCTTGGGGGAACTCAGAGGGGTTCCAGGTGAGCGGGATGGCAATGGAGACCACCGTTGGAAAGTGTAGCCTGCCCAGTTTGTTCACAGAGCTTTAGCTACAGCAGAGAAACAAAGCATCATGCCTTCGTTTTGTTTGTGTTTCTGTTTCTGTTTTCTGAAAACGCCAAGGGAATTAAAAGGCTTCCAGAAGCTAAAAGAATGTGCCACGGGCCTTAAAGGAAGAACAGACACCAACCACCTCGGGTTGGCGTTGCAGAGAGGAAACTTGCTAGACTTTGCACAATTTAGTCCTCCTGGCTTAGGGCTGCATCTCTCCTCCTAGTGTCAGGAAGACCACACAGGTTTCCCACAGTCCCCGTATGGTCCCTTCTTTCTTGACTGACACATCATTTATGCTCCCTCAGTACTTTCCTGTGAATATAATGCAGGTCAGATAGAGTTTTTTTTTTTTTCCAAGTCTCAGCGGCGGGGCTAGCCAGATAGGAATTTTCGGACACTCGTTTCCTCTAAGCGTTCCCATGCAGGGAAGCATCTCCTCAATTCTTTACAAATGAAGCCCGCTCCACTACTACAATTTAAGTAGAAAGCCATCTCAACAGCTCAGAGTCTGACTAAGCCACCATGCAGGAATCCTGACCTCGAAGGGTCTTCAGGGAATATGATGTTTACTGCCCAGGGGAGTCCTTTGCTTCTCAGTTCCATTTTCCATTCTCATTTTTTTCCCCCTCGACGTGTGGAAATTAAAAAGCGCTTCCTAGAAGGCCAGGACTGCAGCAGATGAGAGAAAGAAACCATGCTGCCTATGATTTCCTGACCTTAGCAGGTCAGCTCGTAGGAAAGAAAATTACGCGCGGTGAGACCTTGTGCCCATTAGTGTTTCGGAAACGCATTCCGTTGCCCCTGGGGGCCCCTCCTCCTCCATCTGAAGACTCCTGGGCCCAGCTAGGGTATTATTTGGGGTTGTGCAGCAGTAAATTGCTGCAGCGTGCCTTCAAGGCTGCCTAGATGCAGTTTCCCAGACTCTAATCAGTGCCCGTGGGTCTTCTGAAATCTACTTCCTCACTCAGTGAGTTGTGGACAGCACTGTAGTTCTAAAGGGGTCTAAACAGCTTGAGTCTTTCCTCTTCCCCCTGATTGCCCGAAGGTTTCTCCTACCATTCCTCACGACCGGATAGAGAAGCCGACATGAAGATGCAGGCGAAAGAGGAGACAATTCAAAGAGAAAAGTGCTTGAGAAGGTGGCATGAGAAGGGGGTCCTGGAGCTAGGGGCGCATTCATATACAGCAGGATGTGGGGAGAGGAGGAATACGGGGGTGGATTACAGAAGCCCCTGTCTGATTGTGTTCATTTTCACCACAATACAGACGAGGCTGTGAGAAGAAATGTAGCTTCTGAAGTGCAGCCTCACAGGCAGCCCTACACTTAGGCTCCAAATCCCATCTTATCCTGACTGTACTTACTTTGTGTCTCTGGTCCAGGCTTCTCCCAGAAGCTCCAGACGCGTCTATCAAAAGCTCTGTAGCGCATCTTGTCATGGGCGTCTTCAGATGAGCATTCCCAGACTGTCGGAGTCCGCAGTCTACCCATATACCCACATTCCTTACTTCTGTACCTCCAATCACCCTAATTTTTTTCTTTTTAAATGATGTCAGGAGTCATAAAAAGTGATATGTGGATACACATACACACACGTGCACACACATGCACACATACACACTTCTTCGTGAGACAGATCACTTGTGTTAGATTACGGTATATGGCTACATTTATTTACTTTCTCCTCCTATTTCTCTATTTAACCTTTATTTATGAAATTCTTACATCCCAAGGCAAGGACTGTGGCTTGCATACTTTTTTATTCCAGAAATCTAGTCCTTAGAAGATATTAAATATATTCCTGTTAAATGAAAGAAAGAAATGAGTATTTTATCTATTTCTCTTACAGGTAGTTCCAATGCTACATAATAGTTTCTCCAGTTCTTTGCCTAAGCATATGTTTCCAAAGGCCGCCATCCCATCATTTTTCTTCTCACCCAGGCTCTACCCCAAAGAACGTTGATTGCAATATTTTAATGTCATAGCCCATTGCTACTTCTGTTCACTCTGACACTTGCGTGCTTGGATTTTTGTGGCGAGGGGCACTTAATAACAAGGCAAGATCTGTTTGAAATGGCAGCATCATCATTCAGCGGTAGAGAAAAGGGTGATGTATGAGCTGGGTAATTACCAGTCATCTGTTACACATTATTAGTCGAGGATGGAGCTCAGAAAGTGTTCTGTATAGGTCAGCCTTATGAGTTATGGCTTAACGAGTTGAACACCAATAATAAACCACATACACCAAATTTGCCCCATGATCATGTGAAAGGGATACACTTAGACACACACAGAAGCACACAGTACCCACGAACATTATTATATCATTCTTCGTGGGAATCGGTCAACATTTTTCTCAAGAGAATCAAAATGAATGTGACAGCTCCCAGTCCAATGCTGGTTTGTCGGTAGTACGTTTCCTTTACAGCTCTCATGAGTGTCCTTGTATTCTGTTGCTTTGACCTCTAAAGTAGGATGTTCTTTCAAGATTATTCTACATAAGCTGATCGAAGGTCAATTCAGAGAACATGCACCTTAAGGAGCCCCTAGATCAAGTTCACAAAGGCACCCAGAGCTGTGGGCGCGATCAGCTGTACCTGGGACAGACATTCTACTTGGTCGTGCGTCAGCTGATCGGCCTCTCTCTTCTCTAAACCAACCAGGAAGGCTGCTCTCCTGCGCCTGAGTGGGGATGAGATGAGGGACAACGTGAAAGCGCTTTGTCAGCATCAAGCACTGTGAATACGTTATTTAAATATCAACAAAAATAAGTAAGCACAAGCTATGGTTTCCTGGAAAAACATCGTGGGCTTCCCACACTGGAATTTCAGTGAGCAAAGCAAATAAATCTTCAGGTGCTGGCCCTTCTCCTTTGGGGATTTCAGCCTTGCACTGAGAAGGTACTGAGAACGCTGTCATTCACATGGTGTACAACTGTCTATAATTCTAATTCCAGGAGATCCCATCCCTTTCCCGGGCTCTTCAGGCACCACACACACATGCTACACAGACGTACAGAGAGGCAAAGCATCCATGTAAGAATAAAAATGTAATTCCCTGGCGTGCGAGAACATAAAGCTGAGCTTCTGGTTTTATCGACTGCCCAGAAAACCAAGTTGGCATTCTTTTTAAGTTTTCTTTACTTTTGAGAATTTCATATGCATATGAAATATGATCATAGTCACATACCATTCCCCTTCTAGTTCCCCTATATCCTACCCAGTGTGCCCCTCCACACTTCAGGTCTTTGTTTGTTTTGAGGGTTTAGTCTAGACTGTCTTGAAACTCACTCTGTAGTTCAGGCTAGGCTTGAACTCAGAGATTCACTGTGTCTGCCTCCCAAGTGCTGCGAGTAAAGGTGTGCACCACCACCGCAATGTCTTTCTTTTATAACCCACTCAGTGAATGCTGCCCATATATACTAAGTGTAGGGCCAGCAATTTGGAGCATGGGAATACTTCCAGTGGCTTCAGGAAACGATGGCTCTCTCTTCCCCAGCTACTTTTCACTGCCAATACCTCCTCAGAATGGGGTGGGTCCTAATAAAAACATCTACCCATGTATGCCACAATTTTGGCTGGCTTAATCTCATATAAATCTCATGCAGGTGTCTATAGCTAGCATGGGTTCTTGATTGTGATGGCCTTGTCGTGTTCAGAAGACAGTGTCCCACAGTGCATCTCGCTATCCTGTAGCTTTTAACAATTGTTCTGCCTCCTCTTTCCCTGGCTTCCCCACGCCTTGGTGGTGTTGGGTTAATATAGATGTCCCAGGTAGGGCTGAGCACCCAGAATCGCCTCCTCGGCACTTTGACTGGTTCTCTCTATTGGCTGCTCTCCACTGCCAAAAGGATCTTCTCTGACCACAGCTGACGGCAGCGTGAGTCTACACATATACACATAAACATTGAGAAAACAATTTGACAGCGTGGCCATTTAACAAAGTAATCGTACCAAGTCCTACTCTAGGACCTATGACCTTCCTAGCTATGAGGTTTGGACCAGGATTACAGTATCAGACATGAAATTCTTTCCTGTGGAGAGTGTCAAATTCAATGGAAATCTGTCAGTTATCCCGTAAGAGCCACGCTTATTGCACCAGCAGGTACATCATGCCTGCAGGTCAGTATTGTAGCATGGATCATGACTGGATAAGACCACTGATGTACTTTCTCTCCCTGCAGCCTCAATAGCCCGTTAGTACTGTGAACATTTATGATAGGGAAGCCGTCTTCTGATCAGTTTGAAAGTGATGTTTCTGTCTCCTGTAGCCAAAGAGTGTGTTGTTTTCAGTATAGGGTCTTCCTGTGTCCTCGTGGTGGGTATCCATGGGCAATGGCAATAACAGTGTTGTTCTGGAGACCTCTGGGGCCTCTCTAGCCAGTATCTACTAGGGAGGCATCCCCATGCTTTGTACTGTGACTTTCACTTAATAGCCCAAACCTTCTGGAAGTGATATAGTCCACCATACAGATCCATTCTCTTCAAAAGCTTTCTTTTAAGGTGCATTTTGAAATTAGCTTGTTAGCTAGTGGGTTTCAGTAGGCCTTTTCATACATCCTTGCTTTTGATTAAGGATCAATCATCCTTACCTTCTATTTCCCTCCCTACCTTGTCCCTTCTCAATCTACTAAACCTCGATATTCCCTCCCCCTACTTAATTCTTTATAAATTGGGTTATAGGATAATATAAATCCATATTTTATGCTCCCTTCATTTGGGTTAGGTCTCCACCTTGCTCCCTTGATTGCCTGCTGCCCCACAGTCCACTCCCCTCCCTGCTTAGGCGCCCCTGCCCTCAGCAGCCCACACTCCTTTCCTTTCCTCTGTAGCCTCCTTTCCTCCCCTCTTAACATGCCCCTGCATGAACGTTTCCTTTCCGCTTTCCTGCCTTCTGCTTATTCTCCAAACTAACTACACACACACACACACACACACACACAATTTGAAACTGGGATCCACATATGGAATTTTCCCTTCTGGACCAGGGTCATCTCACACAGCGTATTTTTGTCCAAGTTCTACCCATTTACCTATAAATTTTATTTTTCTTAGAGATGAATAATCCTCTGTTAGTATATATGTCAATTTTCTTATCCATTTTTATGTTGGTGGATATCTTGGTTGATCTATTCCCTGACTATTGTACATAGAGCAGTAAGGACCATGGATGTGCAGGTGTCTCCATGGCAACATATAAAGTCTGGTAGGTCTCTCCCTGAAGTGGAACATGGTTAGGGTTTAGAGTTAGGGTTAGGGTTAGGGTTTTATAAGTAGGTCCTATGGTGGTTCTATTTCTAGACTTTATTTTTTAGAAACCTTACATCTGATTTCCAAAGTTTATAGTCCCATTGTCAGTATGTAAGACTTCCCTGCTTGTCAAATTCATGACCTTTTTATTGTTATTGTATTCCTGACGATGAACGTTCTAACTTCAGTGAGGTAGGATCTTAAAATATGTAGCTTTAATTTGCACTCTTCTGATGGCTAAGGATGCAGAACACTTTTTAGAAGAATTTTCCGTTCATTTCCTTACACCATTTTCAATTGTTTTTTTTTATGTTTAGCTTTAGAGGCTTTTTGTGTATTCTAGACTCTAGTATATTCTGTCATAAATAGAAGGAAAAGATGGTTTCCCTCTTCCTTGGACTACCTAGTCCTTCACTTCACAGTTTCCTTTGCTGTACTGAAGCTTTTGAATTTCATGGAATCCTAGCTGTTGGTTATCGTCTTATTTTCTCGGCTGCAGGAGTCTTTTTCACTTTTCATCTGTAAGTTTTTCTTTGGGGTCTCCCCACTAGTTTAGTTTGACGTCTGTTTTTGTCAGATGTGAGGCTTGTGAAGGCCTCTTTGTTTCCTAGTCTGTTTGCTTGGAATGCCTTTTCCACTTCTTCACCCTATGATTGTTGTGTTGTTGATGGTGAGGGCATGTATCTTGGAAGTAGGAAAAAGATTGATCCTGTTTTCTGATCCAATCTACTAGTCTGTGTTTTAATTTGGGGAATAGAGACCATTGATATTCAGAGTTATTACTGAAAGATATGTGTTTAATTCCTGTCCAGTTTTTGATTCTGTGGTGTTCTCCTAGATATCTTTTGATTAACTGTTCTGGCATTTATTTATTCCTTATGGCCTCTTTGATGTGTTTACCTTTTTCCTCAGACTGAAGTTTTCCAGTATTCCGGTTTAGTGGTCATGAATTCCTTTAATCTCTTTTTATCTCTCCTTCAATTTTCATAGATGGGTTTGCTGGGTATAATATCTGAGTTGACATTTATGATCTTTGGGGGCATGAAATCCTTCTCTCCATGGGCTGTCTGGCTTAGAATGTTTCTGTTGGGTAATCAGGCATTGTTTTGTGGGGCCTGACAATCTTGGCCTTTCCCTCCTATAGCTTCCACTCTCCTCCCTTTGTCCTATACTTTTAGTGCTTGAATTGCAGTACATGAGGAGATGCTTTTCTGGTTCAGTGAGCAGAACCAAGGTACAACTAGATAGGAATCTATTTCTCTAAGTGTGGTAGTTCTTCTCCTTGGTTTTGCTGGAAGTGTATTATACAACAGACTTTGGTATGATAGTCTCCCTTTGTCTATGCCCATAATGCAAAGGTTACAGCTTTTGCTGATTTCCCGTAGCTCTCCCAACATTTCCCTGTGGGTTTCCATCAATGTGTCACTGACCTTTACTCCCTCCGCCTTGTCTTACAGTCCCAATGCGCTGTCTCCCACATGCTCCATTCCATTGGTGGGGCTTTCTTCCTGCTGAGGGTTTTATGTGGATTTTTGAGGTTTTCCACTTCAGGCATCATTTCATTTTGGCTTTTCTTTGGTGATTTTCTTCTCCTAATTAGTTTTTGTTCTCATTCCTTGTATTGACTTCTTCATTTCATTCCACACCTCTGATTTTGTCTTGTGTTGGTTGTTTGAATGCAGTTACTACCATTCCTTTGAATTCTGTCTGGAGTTTCCTTTAGGTCATTCTCATTGGGATCTACTATTATGGGGATTAATCATTTTTGGAGTTGACATGTCTTGGATTCCCAAGCTGTTTCTGGTTTCTCCCTGGAATGTGCACATTTTGAGTTAGTTAGTTGAGTAGGAACCTGGGGCTGGTGGTCTGGGAACTGCCCACCAGTTAGCATCAAGAGTTAAGGAAACTGTGGAAGGGTGGGCAAGGAATTCAGGATCCAAGGAGCTCTTACTTATCAGCACTAGGAGTTGGGCAGATGAGGGGAGTTTGGGCACAGTGGTCAGGGCCTGGGTAGAGTATAGGAACTTAACTGTCACCAGAGAGAGGTAGGAGGACCTGGTAAAGTTAACATTCTTGAATTATTAAGAAAAAGGCAGTGTAAGTGGCATACAGCACGCACAGAAAGTGACCACCTTACACGTTTAGACTTTTTGACTTCCCTCACTTCTTCCTATTTCTCTTCTCTTCCTATGGGAAGCAAAGCCCAAACAAAGAGTTTGCAGTTGGTCATTCACGTCCTACTTAACCATAGGCAAAGACCAAAATCTGTAGGGTGCCTATCTGGTGTGAAGGTCTAGTTGACTTCCCTATCCAAGTAACTTGTCGATTTAAAAGCCCCCAAAGACACAATGCAGGCCTTGGAAAAGGCTGCCTGGCACCAGACCAGCTTCTGATCTCCTGTCTTATTGGTGCCTCCATCTCTGTACTCCTTCACCAACTTTTGTTTCCATCTTGTCGACTAGGAGTATTTCTTCTTGTCTGTACTCTTTTGGGGAGGGGTATGAGTGTGTAATGTATGTGTGTGTTTGGCTGTCTGCATATGTGTGGGTTCACGGGTGTGAGCATGTGCAGAAACTAACGATTGCCGCCAGGTATCTTTGACACCTTTCTATTTCATCTGCTCAGGCAGGGTCTCTTGCTGAGCCTAGACCTCACAGACTCACCCCTGCCTCCACAGTGATGGGATTACCACAGGGTCATGTCAACCTGCCTTCTATGTGGGTTCTGTGGGCATGGACTCCAGTCCTCATGCTTCTATGGTGAGAGCGTTATCCACAGAACCATGTTCTGAATCTCCATCTCTCCTTTCAACAAATCTCTCCCTTAAAATTTTTTCTCCACCAAGACACCACAGCAATCTCTGAGCACTAAAATCAAGATGGCTTTCCTATGTTCTAAGAGTGGGATCCGACAGCCTAGGAGTGCCGTAGATGCTCTTCTGTGCACTCTCGCAGCCTATGACGTCACTCTTCTACGTCACACACCTTAGCCACTCATTTCTCAGCCCGAGACCTTGGCACGCATCCCACGCTCTCTTCCCAGCCCATCCCTGCGTCTCCTTCAGGTTTCAGCTCAAGTGACCTCCACAAAAAGGCCTTTTCTGATCTCTTATCTAAAGTAGCATGTGCCTTCTCCACACAGCGCTTTCCCGGCATCCCGTCTTCATGGTACTCACCTCTGCCTGAATTTATCCCTCTCTTTTAACCTGTTTTGGCGTCTGTCCCTTTTAAATATTTATGGAGAATGTAAACATTTTCTTCTTTTCTTCACAGCCGGATCCCCAGTGCTTGAAACAGGGACATATTGGCTAAATGAATATATGCACACTTTAAGGAACTGACTTATTGCCGAAGAATACTCCAAATTATAAACTCCAAGTTCGTACATTCCGAGTTCCAGCTGCGTCTAAACCGGGGGAGGTTTGGATATATTTTCCAATCTATTTTCTTTTTTTCTGTTTCAGTCCTCTCTAGTAAACAGTGATGTCATCTTTGTGAAACTGCACGCCCCCTGGGAAGTCCTGGGAAGATACGCAGAGCAAATGAACGTAAGGATGCCTTTCAGGTAGGTGGGACTGTGTTTCCCCACCGCTCGCCCTCTCTCTGCTGCTCTGCTGTGAACCTAACGATGTTGTTTCTTGGAACAAATAAAATCATAGTACAGGCTGGAGAAGTCATTAAGGCAGGAAATTTCCCTGATGTTCAGAAGATGCAAATAAATCTTCGTGCCCACAGTGACTCCTTCCTGCTCTCAAGTGGCATTTCCAAGTAGCATTTGCATTTTGAGCGTGTTGTTTCTAGAATTTCTGTGTATTGCTGCTTTGAAAAGCTAGACACCAGATACCATGGTCTTTGCTGAGCAGTACCTTCCAGGAAAGAAAAATCAGTTGTTCCAAGAAATAAGTTTAAGAAATTTCATAAAATGTGATCTTTAAAAATAACCTATTTTTAAAATGAAGAAGTCAGAAATTCTATATAAGTACAAATAATTGATAATTGTTCAAAGGTAAATGGAATCACCAATAGAATCTGCTAAAAGACAAAGGGATTTAGTGCTGAGGACATTTCAAAAGTGACTTGTGTTAAGGATTTTGGGTTTTTTTCTTGCTAGGAAGACCAAGATAGAGGACAAGAATTGGGCAAGATGGCATCAGGTCTACAAAATGCCTCTTAGTGGGTTGTTAAAATTATGAAAACAATCAGTCTGCTAATCTCTGGAGAGGAAGTGGAGGAGAGGAAAGAGAGAGATTTACACATTTACAGATTTACAGGAGGCCAGTTTCCAATCATAAGCTTATGTCTCTCAGAACATTTTATTGTCTTTGTTTATTGGTCTTTTTGGCCTAATATCAAGTCAAAATAAGGCTGGGATTTCCAGCATCTGCTTTCCTGGAGGCTAAATTCTCCAAATAGATAACCACAATTCTGGACTTATGATTTATTTCTGTATTTAAAATGTTGAAGGAAATCTGAGAAGTCAAGGGCAAACACACACACGCACAGGCGCAGACACATACACACACACATACACACACACACACACACATGCAAATACACAGTAACAAGGAAAGAAAAACAATTGTTTGTGCTAAAAGATACAATGTTAAAATAATTAAATTCTGTGACTTGACGGCATAATAACCATGCACTACGAACTAGTACCATATTATGCTTAAAAACAAAAGGGAAAGAAAGCACTCTGAACTACATTTAGATAAACACTAACATCCCTTCCCTAGCCTAAAACTTACAACCCCTCTAGTAAGAACGCACCTCTCTCATGAAGAACCCTAGGAGACAGAAACCTGCGTGATGGACTACAAAGACAAACCTCTTAGTACTTGGGAGGGTTTCCCATCGGAAGGACCTGACCTCGCGTGATAGAAATGGACCACTTGTCCATCTCTCGGCAGAGAAGCTCTGCCTGAAGTAGCGCGAGCAGGTTCCTTATGCAGCGCTAAGACGATGGTGAAAGCAGAAAACTAAAAGTGAATTTGAGCGATAATCTACTCTCAGAGGTGGAAATTCCTGCAGGGAGACGGTTGGAGGAGAAAACGCTGTTATACGTGACAGTAATTGGCCTCACTGATGTTGATTTGATTTTACCTGGGCCTAGCATCGCCTCTTAGAACCTGATGGATGCAAACCCCCATGAGCATGTACTGTCCTCGGTTTTATGTGTGGCTCTCACCTGAGGCACGCGTGTTTCCATAGGTGGAATTCTCCCACCACACCATTTCAGGAACGTGTCCAGACGTCAGTTTAGCTGAGCTCAAGTTCTCCGAAGAACCTGATATGATTTGTTCGTTTCAGTAGACAGTGATTCTAAGTCTCAGGCTTAGTTTCCTGTTTAACGCTGCAATTATTAAAAATAAATGTAAAAATAGCCTCTTGTGAGAAATCTCTAATAAAGTGGCCTTTTAGATACCTCTGTGCCCATAAATTTGTAGTTTAAAAATGATAGGCTGTTTTTTGAGCATTTTTAGGTTTAAAAGAAAATTGGGCCTATGGCACAGAGTGTCCCACATACCCACCTTCTACAGCTTTCTTAACAACATGTCATGTTGGTGTGGATGTGTGTATAGCCGTTGATGGGTCAATAGCAGCATATTATTAACTAAAGTCTAAAGCGTGTGACCCACATCTGCAGGTTTATAAGTATGTGTCATCATTTAGAATCATATAAAATCATATATAGAACCATGCAGAGTACGATATCCTAAAAAGAAAATGTTTTACCTACCCATTCCTTCTGCCTGGCCCAAACCTCTGACTTTGTATTTGCTGCAACTGTTGACCAGATGTGGCAGATCCTATTTGACATGTAAAATCCCCTTTTGCAAAAGCAGTGTAGCCCATGTCCATTCAGAGTACACAAGAACCACCTCAATCTCATGGTGGGTCCCTTGTTAGACACCTGAACTATGGGGAAAAATTGGGTTTGATGAGCTGTCCAATGAGCATGCTCTCTCCTCAAATTACACCTAGAGGTCTCATTTAAATCTTTAAACAAATTAACTAAAGTGAAGCAACATAGCATATCTCTATTGTGTCCTGTTCTTGTTTTTTTCGTTTTCTAGGGTTTTGTGTTTGTGCCTGTTTAGTCTACCTGTTGGCAGTCAGGTGGTTATGCCCGCGTGGGTATTTATAGCAGGCTACTGATGCTACGATCTTGCAGTAGATGATGTGAAATACATGCTTTTGTACCTCTATCAAGACTATGATAAAAGTGTTGAGAAAACATAAATTGCTATGTAAATATCGCCCTAATATAAAATCATGTCGGTTAAATTATGTATGTTGCCCCTAGTCCTCTGAATTCCCTGGGATGAGAGTAGACCTCCCCTGAACCAGTGTGAGACACTAATCTCCCCAATGCATCACGCTACTGTGCGTGTGCTGTGGGCCAGATGCAGCCCTGAGACAATTAGAGCAATGAGAGAAAGAGCCAGTGATGGAACCCGTTCCATAGGGTGTCCCGACTACACTTCCCCCTGTTAATCTCTCTCTAGTTTTTTCTTCTTCACCTCTTACAGGCTTCTGTCTCCAATCTCCTTTCCTTCCTTGCTAGTTCAAACTGTAACTGACGATGGGTTTTCTTCTCGACTGGCTTCATTTTTGCTGTTCTTCCAGGAGAAAAATCTATTACCTGCCCCGCCGGTACAAGTTCATGAGCAGGTTAGTAGCACGCACTGTCCCCGTGGGGTTGGCTGCTGACTACTGCATGCTAGCAATGACAAGGAGCAACAAAGCCCAGGAAGACGGGAGGTGGTAGAATGACTGCCAAGCCCGTTCCGAAAGTCACGTTTTCACATTAGCCCAGAAAAACCTTGCAAACGTCCTCCGCGGAGTCCGCCCCTTCACCCGCACACCTGGGAACAGCTCACCAGCACCTGCAGGTGTGTTGAGGTTGTTTCTCATTTAGCCTGGCCTGTAAAATCGATTGCCCCCAATCCCAGCCAATCAGAGAAATTTTAGCCTGGACGTTGCTGTTTGTAATTTGAGAGCTGGAAGTGCAAGCGGTGCCCCTGTGGAAGAAACCGGTGGCTACTCCTGCATCACGGGAGAGTCCTTGGTATCGGTGATGTCTGGGTGATACAATATTAAGATGGTACTGGAGAGCTCTTCTGGCTCTCAGCATAGGAAAAAAAACCCATTGGATGAACGCAGTTCTTACTGCAGTTTGTATCCTTCCAAAGCTTGTTTTCCTTGTTGTTCTCTCAGAAGCCAAGGGAAAGGAGGAAACATCAGTGAAATCCTTCACTTGGCTTCATTTTGTGACCATTGGTGCCTCTAATTTCAAAACCTTAATTGGTCTTCTATGCCTACTCCACTTAACTGAACTGATGGCTTAAATGGGGATCCCTTGGGTCGTTCTGAAAACCATTAAGATAATTAAGTTCAGTGAGATTCAATATGTAGATGCACTGGTTATAGTCTATATGTAATAAAGAATATATGTGTAATACATTATATATAATTTCTATGCTACTTATAATCTGTGTAGAGTGGTAAATAACATACGTTGGTGAGCATCCTCAAGTATGATGTACCAGCAAAATATGGCGAGAGAAGCAGCCTCCGCAGAAACCGAGATGTGATTTCTCAACAGTTCTCTGTGCAACTCTTTCACTAGGCGGTAGATATGGCATTTCCCACTCACCGTGGTTTGGATCACTCTCTTCCCGTATAATGCTCTTCGGTAGAAGTTTTGTACCACACTCCAGCCCATGTCAATAGTCCTCAAACTTCACCCAGCATCAGAATTATCTAGGGAATTTTAAAGTGTGGATTTCTGGACCCCACCCCACATTTCTGTTTCCACTTCTCTACAATGAAAACGCTTCATGTCTCTCAGAGGAGGATCCTGAGGGCTGCATGCATAGCCTGTGTTCATGAATGATATCTCTTAGTTGAGTTTCAATGGGGGATGTTTGTGGAAATAATCTCAGGTGTGTATATGCCTCCCGTCCCCCCTCTTACCCCACTCTGTTCTCGATTCTTCTAAAGGAGAGCCTTCTGATTCTAGCGAGCCCTGACTTTATTTGCCAGGCGGCCATTTAGATTCCGGGGAGTCTCCACTCACGTGCCACTATTTGCATATCTGTGTGACGTGTGCCTCAGGGTCACACGGCACTATGCCCTCCCCTGATCAACCTTTTGAACTCTGCACGTGCTGTTCCAGGGTAACTTCTAGAATCTGTCTGATGCTGTGCGTGCCCAGTGCCATCCTTAGTTGAGTCGTCCTTACCTCCTGCCTGCCTTAGATCATTTTCTCTTCCTGCCTCTTCCTTCCTGAAAGCAAATTGTCCTCCATGGCCAAAATGAAATGAAAAGGACTTGGCTTAAACACAGCCCTGGATGAACTCTCTTCGTTTGTCTCTTGCCTCCTAATCTATGTGAACGCTCCTGTCTCCCCCAGTGCATTATGCAGCTTGGATTTACATATTCTTGCTGTGTAGTCCTTCTGGATAGTGTTTTGTTTACTCTCGCCGAGGTAATACCTACCTGGACCTCAAAACTCAGCTCCCGTGACTGAACTTTTTGAGTAGGTCAAAGATACCTCGTTCCTTCATCCCACTGGTACCCTTTATCCTGTCACCTCATCCCATCTCTTCACCGGGATGCTGTGGGAATCCAAGGATAGCAAATGCTGTTTCACATTTTCAGCATCTAGGACCTAATATGTGGGATGAACGAATTCATGACACTCATACATCTGCGAAAGGAGCAGAGTGGGAGGAAAGGTGTGTGCGCGTGCACGCGCACACACACATACACACATGCATACACATGTGCACTCACAAAAACAAGTCTGGCTAGAATGGCGGACACTGACTTTTGGCTGAAATATTTGTTTAGCCATGGAAGATGGGTGAAAAGACTCAAGGCTTACATGACGGTAGAGGGAAACAGAATCTCAAAGTTGGTGAAACATCAATGTCAGCAAGTCCAGTCCTTCATGAGACTCTTCCACCTCTGCTGTGTGGTCATCCAGTTCCTATTTGGACATGCTGGGAACAGGGCCATCGTAGTCCGTCTGGCAGCACCTCTGATGGCTGGAAAGTTCTCTGAAATAAGTGTAGTAGTTATTCTTGCTCGCTCTCTCGCTCTCATTCCCTTGTGCTCTCTTCTTCTTTCTCCCTTCTTCCCCCTACCCATTTTCTCATTTTCTCTTTAGCTTTCCATTTTTAAATCATTGTTCTGCCTCCTGAATAGGCCAAAAAAAAATTGAAGTAGATAAAATTGTCAAATTTTAGGCAAAGGTGTTTGGACATTGAGAGTTGAAAAGAACCTTCCCTACTTCTGAGTGGGAACCCTACAGCTGGAGCTAAAATCAGAAAGGAGACCCAGCAGGTGTACATGTGTGACGAGGAAGGCAGCATCTTTTTTGTAATAATTCTGCCTTCTCAGCTGGCCGATGATGGTACATCCCTTTAATCCCAGCGTTCGGCGGGGCAGAGGCAAGAGGATCTCTGAGTTTGAAGCCAGTCCTGGTCTACAGAGTGAGTTCCAGGACAGCCAGGGTTAAACAGGAAATTCTGTATTATCACTCAGTACACTTCAGGAACTTTGGTGTTCTGGAGGCCATTGGAACTAGTGGTGAAGCCACCCAAGGGAAAAGTAAAGCTAGAGAAGCCGACTGGACAGGAGTAGCATAGAAGCCATAGCCCTAGCCAGAAGGATGTGTGGGATTTTCTGAGAAAGATATCAAGAGTGAAAAGAAGAGACCTAGTGGCAATTTCTCTTAGAAACCTGCATTAAAGGGACCAGAAGAGACAGAAGAGAATGAAAGAACAGCCTGGGGACAGAAGGAGAAAGAAGAACAGGTGACATCAACAACACCAGAAACAAGTTTACATACAGGTGTGCATTCTCCAGCTTCGGATGGGTGGCGATGAACGAGAATCTGTTTAACACATTTACAAGTCGCCAATGATGGCCGTAGTAGCCATCTCTGTGGAAATAGCATCCTCAAATATGCATCAGGATTACTCAGCAAATGTTAAAACGGCAGGCAGCTGGGTTCATCCTCAGGGTTTCTGATTCAGTAAGTCTAAATTCAGTTGATCAATTACACTTCCTTTAACCCCAAAATGGTGCTGGGGAGAAAGCCCTGTTTTCGTTGCTGTGTCTTTTTGGTTATTTGAGACAGAATCTCACTCTGTAGTCAGGCTGGCCTGGAAATTACTATATAGCCCAGACTCACCCAGAACATGCAGATATCCTTGTTGTGCAGTCGCCCCAGTTTTGAGATCATAGGCACCCAGCACATACTGTGCTAAAGACATGTTATTTTAGGATCACGGATTCATGGGCAGTGAGTATCCACTGCTGTCTTGATAAGGAGTTGGAAGGAAGGGGAAAGAAAGGAAGGATTAGAACAGGAGTCAACAGGAGGGAGGAAGATTAGACTTAATTTATGACCATGTCCTTCAAGTATGAAGAGGACACAGTTTGAGTGAGCTTGAGCTTGACTCTAGAACCAGAAGAATGGCTTAATAAACACTAACCACTAAACTCTGCCATGACAAAAGTTGATATTCAGCGTAGAAATTGCCTTCTTGGAACAACTGACCATGGAACACACTGGAAGAATGTGGCAGAAGGAAAGAAAAAGAAGCCCCAGTTACAATAGTAAACACTAGGTAAGGCGCTCTGGAGGTGGTCTTCATTGCTGCTATGCAGTGGAGTAACGGGACTTTCTGAAGCCCAGTGGCTAGTGGCTAACTGAAAAGCCAGCTAAGAAGGAAGTGTGATCCGTATTCCTCTCAGCGATTCACCCCAGGATAGACTGATCCAAGTGCTGAGGAGCATCCACCCCTCGTAGCTAACTCTGAAAGGCAAGTCTAAAGGCACAGCTGCCGCTTGTGATATTAATAGCACCCCAGCAAGGAAACATTCGACTTGCAGCCTTCTGAAATTCTCCTGGCATACTGTATGTGGTCATCCAATGTATTGTTTAATTTCATCTACATAAATTGCATCTAATCCCATTAACTCATCAGTGGGCTGTCCAACCCAACTCTGTTTTAAGGATAAACATCTGAAGTTGGGGTTTTTTGTTTGTTTGTTTGTTTTCGTTTTTCGCGAAAATAAAACACCTTTTCTAAGCATCTTTATATTGAAAACTCACCCAACTCCCATAAACCATCCTCATGTAGCTCAGACTCATGTGTTTGTAATAAGTACTTTTTAATACCTGTGCCTGGTCTATTAAACACGGCTTTGATTCTAATCTCTAGGCAGGTTTACAGGCATTATAAATTATCTGTTCAATAAATGGGGAAGAGTTTATCATCTCTTCTTTGCTTGATTTTTTTTTTCCAGGATAAAATGATCCTGGAAAACAATCTTCAGAAAATATTACAGAGTAACAAATGTGATTACTGTGGGCAGTTAGAGTTGAAGTCTCCTAACTCTCTATTTCCCTCCATGCCTGCTGTGGGCTTTCTGCCTGGGTTTTTCCTTTATTATACTAGACGGAGGGAATGCTAGGCCCTATGCATTACAGGCTCTGTTTATTACAATTATATCAGATGGGCATGATTGTTACAATTATACAGAATTGTAACAATTATACAGATGTTACAATTATAACAGAATGAGAAGCGGTTTGTAATTTTCCATCCCTACTATTAAAATTTAATTTATGCAAATGTTGTAAGGCACTTGGATCCATCTCTAAGGTATTTAAGCTTTGCTCCAAATAGGAGCACTGTAACCTGAAAGAGTGGCATTTGCTTCCAAAGACACCTAAGTCCTATCCAAGGAGATGGGGTGAATGCATGGTGGGTCTTGGTTCTGAGAAGAGGAAAGGGAAACCCAAGCCTCCTATTGGCTGCTGGCAGGCCAGAAGACTTCACTCCCAGAAAACAAGGCCTATGAGCTATCTCTGCTAAGAAAACCACCAACAAAGCTCACCTTTAGCCTCTCTCCTTCATATCATCTCTCCAAATGTACTGGTAGAGCATGGGTCTGTAATATGCCGGTCCAGAGAAAAGCAAGTGTTACTACAGAAGGCCTGGTTTCCTCCTGCACTTAGGGCTCAAGGAACATTGTGGGAAGAGGGAGCTGGAAGAATGTAAGAGCCAGGGGATCCCAGAGTTTGCTGTGAGACTGTGTCTCCTATTAACGTCAACCATAAAGTCTCACCAGCATGACCACCCAGTCATGAGCCAAACAAGGAGGACACCAATGACCATACCCAACTAGAGAGGGGAAAGCCTGGGAGGCCTCAACCCTGCACAAAGAACTGGAGGCAGCTGAAAAATTCTGGGAGCAAGAGGGGAATAACACACCAATAGGTTGTCCAGTGCCAAATAGCCCTGAAAATACACATACAAGTAGCATTATATGGAATTAACAGGTTATATTTAGGAATGTACCTGTATATATGTATAGGCACAGGATAACAATTAGCGACAAAAGAGGCCATGAATTTGAAGGTGAGTAGGAAGGGGTTTATGGTCGTTTGAATGTAATTGGCCCCCATAAATTCACAGGGAGTGGCACTATTAGGAGGTGTGGTTTTGTTGGAGTGGGTGTGCCCTTGTTGGAGGAAGTGTGTGACTGTTGAGGTGGGCTTGAGGTCTCATGTACGCTCAAGCTGTGCCCAGCGTCTCAGACCACTTCCTGTTGCCTGCTGATCAAGGTGTAGGAATCTCAGCTCCTTCTCCAGCCCCATGTCTGCATGCACACTGAATTCTTGGCTCAAGGTCTCCAATGGCCAAAATCAAGGTAGAGTTAAGCCTTGGCTCCTGCCTGGACTCCCCGGAAGGTAATCTGCATCCAGGCTTCTTTAGGTTGCTGACACAGCTCCACTTTATACCACAGGAGGGTTGAAATCAGCATCCTTGCCGGCTGTTGGGGGAAAGTCATTCTTGACTTCTATAAGTAAGACAGCCTAGCCCTTCTTGTCCTCAAACGCAGCCACGTGAGTCCCCTGTTCCTTTGCTCTCACATCTCCCCATCTGCTCTCTCTTGCCTCTACCCGAGGCAGCTCTCTAACCTTTTAACTTTTGCTATGGTTAATTGATCCCATCTGATTCTTCCAGAATGTTCTTCCAAACCTAAGTCCTACCGCTATGCTTCTAACTCCCAAAGCTCTTGCACCACAGAGCATAATAGACAAACTCCTCCTCCTGGCATTAGAGAGAGAACACCTTTGGGAGCAGTTCTGCCAAGCAGGACAAATCACACAAGCTACTGGCCTCGTTTGAGTGTGGGTGTCATCGTCTGTCATTGTGAGAAGCACAGATCAGGGAGTGGGTCTTCTAGAACCTGGGCACTCCAGGCTTCATTCTGCTTCTGCGCAGGCTCCCCAGGGAAAGCCCAGCACTCCTAAACCCAGCAAGTGTCTCAGCTTTATCAAAACCTTTTGAATCTCTTTCTTCCACTGTGGGTTTTGCTCTGCTTTGTTTGTCTGCTTTAGTTTTATAAGACAGGGTCTCAGGTAGCCCAGGCTGGCCTTGAACTCCTGATCTTCCTGCTTCTGTCTCCCAAGTACTTGGAGTACAGCTTTATAGTGTTGTTAAAATCCAGTCCTTTTTGCTTTCTTTCGTTACCCCAGTAGTCTTGTTCCTTTAGAAGTCATTAATGCTTGCTATGTGTCTGAAAACTTCTCCAAAGCTTTTCACATATACCTTCACTTATGAAATTCCTGACCACCCTGAAGGTGAAAAGGATGATGATGATAGTGATGGTGATGATGGTGATGATGATCGTGATGGTAATGATGATGATGATGGTGATGATGATGATGATGATGGTGATGATGATGATGGTGATGGTGATGATGATGGTGATGATGGTGATGATGATGGTGATGATGGTGATTATCACGGTGATGATCACGATGATGCCTGCTATTGCTATCGCCCTGTTTTATAACTCCTGACTCAGGACGGTTGGCGACATTGCTGATAGACATCAGAGACAGGATTTAGGCATGATGATAAACAAGGAGCAGCTTCACCTTCTCTGCCAAGCCAAGCTCCCTTCTCTTCCTTTTACCCTTCATTTTTCAATTAATTAATCATTTTTATCGCCCCACTGGGCTCTCTCTTTACATTGTGGGGACACAGCTGGCTGCTGGGAGCTGCCACTTCATTCCCGTTGAGTATTTATGTGTGGTTTCCTGTATGGCTTCATTTGTTTCCATCCACGCGGAGAGCTGCTACCCAGCTGGCCTGAATTCCTAGTCCCTCCACACACAGAGCCCAGATTCAGCAGAGGGCAACCTGATTAGTACTGCAAGCTGGAGGTGGGTGACAGGTAAAAAACTCCATTACAGAAAACCTCCCAGCCAATGGCTTCTTCCTGGAATGAATTATAAGGCAATCAGATGAGATCAAGCCTAGAGCCATGGGACAGGCAACCAGCTTCATGGGGGACGTCTAATTTCTGAGTCCTGTTAAGGAAGTCCCTGAGCTTACACTGGTGAACTTGGGAGGTTCCTGGTGTACAGTTCAAAAGGAAATGTTGATAGGCAAACTATTAAAAAAAAAAAAAACAACTGTGATACCTTATCAGTTCTTTTTTAAAGTCAAAATTGATGTTACATTTTTGTTAGCATTCAAACTGTTGGATTTTATTAGGGTATTTTCATGCATATATGCCATTATATTTTGTTCTTGTTCCTAGATCTATTTTTGACCTTATTATGCTTTTTCTCATTTGTGTTTTTGGCAAGTCCATTATTGCTATAGAAAAAAAAACTATTCTTTGCTATACGTTGATAATTTTTTTTATTGTGTGACTTTGCTGAAAGTGTGTGCCCACTCTAATAATTTTCTGGTGGTGCCTTTAGAGCTTGTTAAGTGCAGGGTCTTGCCACCTGCAGCTAAGGACACATTGATTTCCTATCCTATTTGTGTTCCCTTTTTTTCTTTCTCTTTTCTCAAGGTCCTAGCTAAGGCAAAGCACCGCATGGGGGCAGCGAGCATAGACATCTCGCGCTTGGCTTTAAAGGAAATGCTTCCTGTTTTTCCACAGAATGTGGGTGTGCATTTGCCCCACGCAGCCTTTATTTTGCTGAGCTATGTTCCTTCTGTTTCTGCTTTCTCCGGGGCCTTTGTCTGCAAGAGATGTGGGACCTTGTCAAAGGCTTTCTTTGCATCCACTCGGATGATTTGTGATTTCTGTCCCTAAGTCTAATTAGCCATTGTATTACAGTTATTGATTTGCATGTGTTGAATTAACCTTGCCTCTGGAATGCAACCATCTTGGCCATGGTGTATTACCTTCTTAATGGGTTCTTGAATTTGGTTTGCAAGTTTTGTATTGAGAACATTTACATCTCGATTCATTGGCGAAGTTGGGCTGTAGTTTTCTTCTGTTGTGACCTACTGGTTTGGGCATCATAGTAACACTGCTTCCAGTATGCCTGCCTCTCTGTTCCGAAGCAGTTGGAGAATAATTAGTATTAGCGACTCCTTAAAATTTTCGTGAATCAGCAATACATTTATCCAGCACTGGGCTTTTCTTTATGGGTGGACTTTTTATTAATGCTAAAATCTCACTCTTAGTGTGGATGTGTTTATAGCTTCTTGGTTTAACTTTGGTAGGTCATAGTCATATCTTAAGGCAATTGATCCATTGCTTCTAGATTTTTCGGTTTTAGAATTTAAGTCTTCAAGCTATTTCCTAGCATTTCTCTGAACTCCATCGGACTCTTTTATAACATTACTTTTCCATCCATGGCTTTTCATTTTGCTCTTTCCTCTTTCTTTTGGTTAGGGAATTATCTTATGTCTCTTCAAAGGACTAAATCTTGTTTGATTAATTCTATGTATGATTATTTAGGGTTCCATTTTATTAATTTTTGCACTGATCTTTGTTTGTTTGTTTGTTTTGCTACCTGGTGCTTAGAATTTGGCTTTGTTGCTGTTTTTCTAAGACCTCAGGGTGCATTATAGGTTGTTTATCAGACCTTTCTGGTTATATTCAAAGTTAGCATTCGTAGCTACAAATTTTCTTCTTAGAACTACCTTAGCTGTATTCAGGAGGATCTGATAAATGAGGCATCATTTTAATTTGATTCTAGGAAGTTTTAAATCTCATCCCTGATATCTTCAGTGGCACGCTGGTTATTAAGATTGTATTCCACCATCTCCAGGTATCCGAGTAGTTTCTGAGTGTCTCTGGCTATTGAGTTCTCATTCTACTCCACTATAATCTGAAAAGATAGAAAAAAAACCCATTTGATTCTGTTGTATTTGTTAGTTTTAAAATAGTTTCCTAGAATGAAGTCTACTTTAGAGAGAGTGCCTTGGGCTGCTAAAAGGACCTTTATTCTGTATCTTTTGGTCAGAGTGCTGAAAATCTCTGCTGAGTCCGTTTTGACTGATGCAGTTGAAGTCAGAAGTTTCTGTGGCCTTTCAGTTTGGGGCTCTCTCTAAGGGAAAGTACAATAGTGCACTGTCCACTATTGCTGGTTCACTGTGTCCATACCTCTCTGACCTTTCATGCTCCTCAGTGCTTGTTTGATAAAACTGGAAGCCTTCATGTTTTCTATATACATAAATCCTCTCTCTCTCTCTCTCTCTCTCTCTCTCTCTCTCTCTCTCTATGTATGTATGTGTTTCTCTCTTTATTAATATGCAGGGACTTTATTTCTTCTGATACATTTGTTTTGAAGCCGACTTTCTCATGTATTAGAGTAACGAGGCCAGCTTATTTGGGGTTCCCATATTCCTGATGGATTCTGTTCTTTGACATCAACTCTGGGAATATCTTTGCCAGTGAGGTATTTTACTGGAGACAATAGATTGCTGGATCTTATTTCTTTATCAGATTAACTAATCTTCCTCCCCTTTGTTGGTAGTTGAGGTTATTGTTGAGATACGTTTTACTCCAGTAATTTGGTTGGTTGTTTTCTGGTTGGTTGGATTATTTGTTCTTGTCTTTCTCCCTTAGGTATACATTAGGCACAAGCTGAGTTGGGGAATTCTCTTTTACAGCAGCGGTTCTTAGCCTTCCAAATTCTGACCTCCCCCAACCATAAAATTGTTTTGGTTGCTAATTCATAACTGTAATTTGCTGCTGCTATGAATTATAATGTGAATATGTGTGTTTGTGTTTTCTGATGGTCTTAGACCACCCCTGTGAAAGGGTCATTCAAGCCCATAGATTGAGAACCACTGTTTTGAGGGAACCTCAATGCCTTGCTTCTTCATGCTCTTAGATTTCTAGGTTGCAATTCGTGCATATGGTTGTTTCTATATATCTAATTTGGGGTGATTTCTTATTGAGGTCTATTTTTTAAGGTTATTTTTTATTTTCAAGCTCTCATAAATGTATATATTACATTGAATATATTCCCCCATACACCTCTACTTGAGGGCTCAAACAAATTTCTGTCAGAGCAAAACAAGAAAGACGTAGGAGTATACTTAAAATTGACTAAGGTCCTCTACTGTGTCACCAATAGAAAAAAAACAGAACCTAGAAAAACTAAGACAAATGTGCTATAATGTTAAAAATTATTTAGGGTAAATGTGTTAATAGTGGGTAAGACTGTGGAAGGAGATGGGGAGGAGGAAATAAAGGAGAACCGAGTCTAGATTAAAAAGGAAAGGTAAAGTGGCAAAGCAGGGTGTGGAAGAGAGGAGAGAAGAATGAAATACTTGGAGAAAGAAAAGAAACAGCCAAAAAGAGAAGCAATGTAAGCAGGGCAATGAAAAATAAAAACACGATCCTCAAAATAAAACCGAAATGTTACTAACAATAGAACAGACTGCAAAAGGGGATGGCATGGCTCAAAAAAGAAACAAAAGGAGAGGGAAATAGAAAAGGTTGCTCAATAAAAGTGAGAAAAAAATGCTTAAACACAATGTGATAATTGCATAAGGAGGAATAAAAGTGGAAATATTTTTAAAACAGTAAAGCGCAAATACTACTAATCTATAGTCATAGCAACAATGAAGAGGATGCATCAGGAACTAAACAAAATGAAGGTGAGAGTGGATGATCCCTGGGCCATAGAGCCCTGGAGACTCCCTGTTCCACAGTGTGGTGTAGGGGCAATTGAGCGTGTGGGCTCTTGTCTTTCCTGTGATGTCACTTGTACTGAGTCTGGATTTGACAGGTGCCTGACATTTCCCAGAGTTGTCTTCTCTTCAGTTGCTCCCCTTCTTTGCTCACCAGGAGTCTCTACTGCCCACCCCTTGCTGTGGATTCTGAGGTAGACAAGTTCTCTCACCATCCCCAAACTTTCCAAACGTCTCCCCTAGCTGGGGGATATTTCTCCAGCTCACCACAAGTTTGGGAAGCAGTCGGCACACTGACGGTTATTCAGCTACAGGACCTATCTTTTACTTTCAGGATCTTCCAAGTGCTAATCACTCATTGGAGGGCTGCATCTCAGAGTTTTTGGGCTACAGAGCAGTAGATAGAGGTTAGAATAGTCCCAGGATTTGATCCATCTGCTGACCTAAGCTGAGAGTTATCAACTCCAGTGTTACTCTGTTGGGTCACAACAGCTGAGGCCTCTGAACCCCCTGCATCCTGTGCTCTTCAGCTTGTCCATTACAGCCCTCCTCCTCTCCCAACTGCCCGATAAGGTTGTCTTTGACTTTGGGACTGTGGTAGGTTAAACTCAGGCTTCCTGACTTGTGAGTACCATGATTCCTTAGAGTCCAGGATGGCTCTGTTTGAAATAATGGGCTCCCTTTTAAGACAGTGCCCACATACCGTGGGGAAATGGGTTCACTCTCCTTGTTTGGCTTATCCCTGAGAGGAGTTGCAGTCTTACCAAAATCAAGAACTTGACTGAGACCTGGGAGGGTTGTAGGTGTGTCCCGAGGATAAGACAACCAATCCTTCCTCACCAGAGTCCTCTAGCTGCCTTTGATTGAGGCTTCTGCTTCCCCTCCCCCATGTTGGAAATTCTATGGCTTGAACTGTGGATAGCTCTGTTTCTTCTTAACATGACCTTGTCTGCTTCATGGCACCACTGAGGGGTCTTATCAGCACTTTGGTGAACTTCTGAAGCTCCTTCTTTCTTTGGAGTCACGTCTGTTCCTCCATTCATGGGTTCTTCTCCCTAACGCGTTAACAGCGAGGCAATTTACAGCCTGCCATTTTACCCAAAAATCTTAACCGCTTGCTTCTATATTATTTGGAAGGGGTAAGGCGTGGTAGTAGTAGCCAGCATTTTACTGTATACCAGACACTGTTCTGAATTATATATATATATATATATATATATATTACTTATATGTGTACATGTATATCATATATGTAATTTAGTTCATCTATAAGCCTATGAACTTAATGTCATCACAATGCCCATCTTAAAGACAAAAATACTTGAGGCAAAGCTAAGTTAGTGTATCTGTCCAAAGCTGTGCTGCTTCCATTTACAAAGCCAGGATTTTAGTCTCGACACTCAGACGCCGGAGTTCATGCTCTCGATTGTGTTGCCAATCGAGGCCACCTCATCTCAGTCCATTCTAAGTATTATTGCTATGTATATCCATGTCGTTAGGCATCTCTAAATAAATGGTGGAAGGGGAAGAAAAGTGGTGGAGATAAGAACGTGTTCTCTCTCCAAGACTCTTTCGATCTATTCTTCTTTCCTTATTTCATGAACCTGGGTAGAATCCTAACTTCTCTATATATGAAGGAGGAAGGGGAAGGGTTCAGTATTCATTCAAAGACTCTGCCAAAGGACAGCCGCCACTAGACAGAGTTGGCATGATGGGGCTGAACTATGCTGAGAATAGAGGAAGTAGTAACAAAAACTTCACGGGTATTTTTTGTGCTGCTTTGCCTGGGCCACGGGATTTCCAGATACCTGGAAAATGTGTTATTTGATAATCTATCAATGAGGGTGTTTCCAGTCAAGATGAGCATTTGAAGCAGTAGGCTGAGGAAGAAGTGGGCCTGAGGAGATGGTTCAGTGGTTAAGAGCACCAACTTCTCTTCAAGAAGAACTGGGTTTAATTCCCAGTGTCAGTACAGCAACTCTAGATACAGGGGATCCAACCCACAGATACTGCATATGTGAAGTGCACAGACATATATGTAGGGAAATCACCCGATCCATATAAAAATTTAAAAATAATATCTTTAAAGAATTTAAGAATAAGTTGGCTATCATTAAAGTGGTTGAACATCATTTTTAAGAATAAGTTGGCTATCATCAAAGTGGTTGAACATCATCCAGTCCATTGAGGACCAACTTCAACAGAAGCAAAGGATGGATAGATAGTACCAAGTTTGCTCTCTGCTTGAGTGGGTACATCCATTGTCCCCTGCCCTCAGATACCAGCACTACTGTGTATCTGGCCTTCAGACTCACTTAGGGCTTTAAGTTTACAAGATTGTAGAGGCTAAAAAGTCCTATGACCTAGGAAATCTCATGGTCCAAGTAAAAAGGCCTTGGATCACCAGGATTGGAGGCAGAAGATAAATACAAGCTCAAAGAGGGCAAATTTACCCATCGTTCGCTTTCTGCTTTTACCCAGGATCTCAACAGTTTTAAGGATAAGTACTAGTGATGGCCAAAGTCTTGTCTCATTCTGCCGTGCCCCATTCTGGAAATGTACTCAGAACCATAACTAAAGTAACGTTTTTACCAGTCATCTGGACACTCCTTGACCCAGTTGAAGTTGACAGCATGAACTGTCCCATTCACTTCAAATGATAAAGTTGTTATACAGATATTTTAATTGGAAAAATAAATACCGCCCGAATGCTGTGTTTTCAGTTAACAGACATAGAAAGCATTAACATATTTTCTTCTTTAAGGAAATGTGTTTCTTCTGTATCCCTCACATTTAAGCCCCTTTGTCAGCAAATGTGCAGGGATACCTAAAATCAAGAGTCAAGTTTGGCTAATTTGGACTTAATAATCACCTTTTGGGGTCTCTTCTGCATGTGTAAAGTGCAGGTAGCACCTCTGCATCCTATCTCCACCAGATGCTTTTTGGCATATGTACTTAGTCACCCAGAGAAAAAAAATCTGTCATACCAGTCGCTTACGTGTTTTGAAGTCTGATGTGGTTTCTAGTTGTTTGCTATGAGCAGAGCTGAGCTATTTCTATTAACTGGCCAGTGGGAAGCTAGAGGTGTTCAACAGTCAGAATGACTGAGGAGAAGGCCAGTTTGGAAAATGCCTTTTATAAATCACAATACATCATTAGCCTGTTGGTTTTTTTTTTTTCACTTGGCATTTTTGTGCACAGCGGCCAGAGTGACACCTGTGTGCCCTGATAGCCCAGGGCTGAAGCTGTGAGCTTTGAAAACAGTGGTGAAAGCTAAAGAGCCACTTGTCTGTTTGCCGGCTTGTCAGAGAAGGTGTGACAGGCAGAGAGCCAAAATCATGGCCTCATGTTCTCTGTACCCAGTCAGGGTGTACTCTTGCCCCAGCCCAGTTAAGCACAGCTAAAACTCTTCCCTGACCTCACCTTTCCCAGACACAAATTACGTGGATAGCCTCTACAAAGTGTAACGTTGAAGGCTTAAAGGACTTTCTACTTCCTTTCCAGAACCTTCCAATCTTGTGACCGGTTCGTCATTCCTTAACATGTGGGTGAATATGTAATTCAAATCCGTTCAAAGATAGTGATATTGAGGCCCCTTAAGAGACTGTGAAAGAATGTCAGGTCCCCAGCTCTCTTTTCTCCATCCCAGACAAATGAGGCCATTCTGAGTGTAGGGAGAATCCCTGGAGGGTGCGGAGCTGACTTTACGGCTCCCTGGAGACTTCCCTCCTATGTTTCCGGCTGATGTTGACACGCTGTACTCTCTGGTCTTGCCTTCCATGTACCACAGGATCGATAAACAGATAAGCAGGTTCCGGAGGTGGTTACCAAAGAAGCCCATGAGGCTGGACAAGGAGACACTGCCAGACCTGGAGGAGAATGACTGCTACACTGCCCCTTTCAGCCAGCAAAGGATCCATCAGTGAGTGTTCTGTGGTAAAGCCTGCATCCTTCTAAGATGGTACAGCATGGTGTAGTTGTCCCCTGTGGGAGGAACCACGGAAAGCCCCTTCCTCCCGAGCCTTTTCTTCATGTTCCTTTTATATCAATCACAGGGGGCTGTTTCAACAATCCTCCCATCTCTGGTGGCTTAAAGTCACCAGTGTACTTTCCTGTGGGCATTTGGTGACTGATTGGCCCCGCCCCGTAGCGATCCATAGGCTCAGGTTTGTTCTGTCAGCGGCTCTGTCAGTTCCCAGCGCGCAGAGCCCAGACAGAGGAAGTAGATTGTGCCTTTCATATGGAACGAATGTGTAGTTCATTTGCTTGCTTTTATCACAGTCTGCTGCCCAGTCCTCCTTTCCTTCGGTAGTTCAGCCAGTTCCCGCAGGGAGAGCTACAGGCTCTGGCAGCCTACCTGCCAACTCACCCATCAGTCTCACGACGGTAATTTGCCGCTTTGGGCGCATGCGCAGAAAGAAAAAGTTGGCTGAGTGGCTTAGCCTGGAAAGACTTGCAAAAGTGATTAAGGATTTACTCTGAACTTCCTAAAATGACAGGGAATGATGGGAGGAGGCAGGATAGAGGATGCATACCAAAGACCATACAACTGGGGGAAAAAAACATCCTCCCAAAGAGAGCATTGATCAGGTCAGCCCAGTCTATGTCGAGACAGACTCAGGAATCCCTGGCCTTCCCTGGTCACAGTTTGGTGACAACTTCAGTAAAAGTGACTTGCCAGAGGGATGGAAAGGGGTGACAGATTGTTTTAAAAATAGGTTGCCAATTCTGATTTTTTTTTAAAAAAAAAAAGTGTAAACCAAATGACAGTTGTCAAGAAGGTGCAAGGAATGCAAGGTGAGTGCATGTTTTATCAACAGAAAAATCAATTAAACTCTGGGAGCAAAGGAGAGAAGAAAAACGATGTATAGATGGTCTGCACTGAAATGTGTTGTGCTGGAGAAGATCGATGTAATACAAGCGAAGCCCTGGGAAAGCCTGCGAAACAGGCAAACCCTGCACGCCCACGGGTCTGATTGATGATGCAGCCTCGTTACTTCATGAAGTTCACGGCCCAAGAGGCCTCCATGGAAATTAGCAATCAGATGATACTCAATATTAATCCAAAGATGAGAATCTCTGGGTATTTTCCCAAGATAGAGATGAAAGCTAACCTGTTTCTGTTTTTAAATTTAAATCCTAGAAGGTCTTTTTAGACCAGTAATTGATGTCTTAATCCTTCACACGTGGAGACTAGTTTTCTGTCATGTTCTGCCTTTGCTTCTTAGATGACCGGAAGCTTGCCTTGCGCAGTGTAGGAAGAGCTCAAAGTTTTGGGATAATGGATACATACACGGATAGGTGGGTGAATGGATGGATAGATGGGTGGATGGAAGGACTGAGGGATGGATGAATGGATCAATAAGTAGATGGGGTAATCTGTGAACTTCACTGAAAGTTTTAGGTATTTAAAGGGAACATAGCACAATGGAATGGACTGTGTGCCCCCACCATCTCCTTGCCTGCTGTGTCCCTGATACCCTTACTGTAGGACAATGGTGGTCATCACCTCTCTCCAACTTAGATGCATGTAGATACCAACCAGTATTCCTAGAGATCATAAATGAGAAGAATGTTTTGCTAAGCATTTTAAAGTATGGAACAATTAAAGTCTGATAACATATGGGGATGGTGGGCTTCCACTGTCTCCCACACTTGAGAAGCCTCTCAACACACTTGCAAATCAGTTCATGGAATGGATGATGAGTCCAGCAGCCCCTAGTTCAGTGTCTGAGCCTCTCCAGATGTTATCTGTGCATAAGCCAAATAACACCGTCTTGACTCTAGCATGGTAATGTATGCTATATTTTCAATTACCGCAACTAGTCCAAAAGATGCACATCAAAGGGGAATAGAGATGCTCCAGATTTTGGAAGTATGTTGGTAAGAGATGAAGGCTGATTACTAAGAAAGTGGCTCACATGGATATAGAGTTGGCCAGCTAGGTAGAGAAGGCAGCACATCCCGAGGATAAGAGACAGTGATGCAGCAAAGGGCATGGACGTTGGGCTGAGTAGAGCGCTTGTGAAACCACAAGTGGTTTTCTGTAAAGACGTCTGTGAATACCGTTACAGGGTGTGAAGGGAGCCTAGCATTGCTGTTCAGAAACAGAGACCAGCTTGTAAAAGATGAGCCCTGAAGCAGAAAAGGAGAGGGGCAGCCGGAATAAACACACATAATTACCAGAGTTCGGGGGAACCGCGAGAGCAGAGGCATTTATGTCATAGCAGCGGAACATGAAAAATTAAACGAGGCCCTAGATATCACGGGTGATGGGAATTTCTTTCTGTTTGAAAACTGGTGTGCCACTTGGGTATCGTCCCTTGGATTGGTGTGGAGAAGTAAGAAGTGAAGAATGCTGGCTGCCAAGTTGGAAACCATTACTGATATAATTAGAAAGCAAAACCCCCTAAAGATGTTTTGAGGGTGATATTAATGGGCTTAATTTAATCAGAAATAGCTGTCTAATGAGCTCTGGGAGCTGTGACATGATATCCCGGCTCTCCACATGCGTACCAAGGAATCATGTGATGTGTTGACTTTGCAGAAGTCTCTTGTTGTGTTTGTGCTGGAGTGAAGTGGGATCGTGGGAATCGTGGATCATGAATGTGGGGGATAAAATAGAACTGGAAGTTTAATAGGCCATGATCAAAATGGGAAAGTGTCTTAAAACACACACACACACACACACACACACACAGTAACTCCGACATCTGTCTCCCATACCTGTGCTTTAGCCGTGCTGAGCTGCAAACACTCAGTAACGCCTACAGAGCCACGCTGAGCTCTGACCTCCTTAAGTCACCTTGTCCTTTTCTGGTCCCTCCTACGCTTGCTCATCCTTCCACCTAGAATAACCTTTCCCTGAGACTCCCATCTTTCAGGATCTACCAAAGACATTGCTCCCAGAAGTCATTCCATGGTGTCCAACCTACCCGTGATTTCGAGTACTGTGCAAACTTCCATGTCTTGGTAATATTTTTTCCTTTTAATATGGTGGTTTTTCTTATAATATGTTTTCACTTCTTTTTCTTGAATCACAAGTCCCACCAATTGTCAAATCCCATAGGAAATGCTTACTGTGATTTGTTCAGAGGGAAAAAATGAATGATATATAAAACTGATACTAGATTGAGCGAGTGGAGAACAAATGCTTGGAGTGAACAGAGTGCATGCTCACCCCAGACAAGGTTCAAGGTCTCTTCTCCACATGGGCTGCCAACGTCATTCCCCGAGTCAGCATACGGCACTGATGTATGACTCAGCCGATATCATGTTCACTGTAGACTACAGTGATATTTTATTTATGGTTTAATAAATAAAGCTTGTCTAAAAACCAGAAGGTAAAACTAAGTCACTAGAGGCCAAGCAGTGGTGTTACTCACCTTTAATCCCAGGATTTGGGAGACAGAGGCAGATTGATCTCTGTGAGTTCAAGGCCAGCCTGAGGGAAGGAGGGGGGGATGGATGAGGGGGAAGAAAACTGTGGTTGTAATGTAAAATGAAATTAAAAAAGAAAACAGACAAGCATCGAAGGGATAATACTATAATGTAATATAATATAATGATAAAACAAAAGCCAACGCATTGGAATTGGATAAAATAAACAGAAGGAAAGGAACCAAGAGAAGACATTCAAACCAACCCACTTGTTCACACACTCAAGATTCCATAAAAACACTAATCTGGAAGCAATTATACACACACAGCGGACCTGGGCAGACCCCTCGGAGACCCTCTGCATGCTGCCTCAGTCTCTCTGAGTTCAGGTGAACTTTCATCATGTTGATTGAAGGGTGTTTGTCTTCTTGGTGCCCTCCATTCCCTCTGGCTCTTAAACTCTTTCTGCCTCTTCAGCAGATTTCCCGGAGGAAACTAACAAACAAAAACCCATTTCTGTTTGCCAGAAAGAATCCTAAGAGTTTTTTGTAAATCCTCATAACAAGCCTCATATGGCCACAGATATCAGTATCATCATCATCCAGATGAGGAACACAAGGCACAGAATCACCTCCCTGGACACACACACAGGTGATCTAACATTATAGAAGTTTAGCTGTTGTTCACAGCACCGACTAATGTGGGTCCTTCTCAGGAAAGATGGTGCAGCATGCCCGCTTCACGTAGCCCGTCAGATACTTAGGTTCCCACCTACCTCTTCTGCCACCGCAGCTCCTTATAGATGAGAGAAGAGAAACAGATGGTTTCTTAGGAAGGCCATTTATTCATGGGCCAGGCTTAGACACTGTCCATAACACTGTACCCACACTGTAGGGGCCAAAGCTCTCTCACGTGCTTGTCCCTAACTGGAGAAATGCTGGAATGCTTGCCTGCCTTCCCAGGAGGAAAAGGAGGCAGGTTTATTAAAGAAAGAGGCAGTGATGGAGAAGGGATTCTAGTCCAGACATGGAGGCCCCCTGTTCAGGGCTAGCACTTCATTGTGGAGAGCCACCTTTATGCATTATAAGATAGTTAGCCCGATCCTGGCCTCCAGTCGCTAGATGATAGTCACATCCCTTCCCCACCTATGATGATCAAAAGTCTCTCCACGCCTTGCTAAGTTTTCCTTCGGTGGTGATGGCAGAGTGGCACAGAATCGGGCGACTCCCCACTGCCCTGAGAGTCACTGCGCGTCTGCTTTCCCTGCCAGACAACCTCCAGGTCTGATCCATTAAGCTCCACCGAAATCTGACGACTGTCGTAGACAAGTCCATTTAAGCGTTAATTCATTCCTCTTCACCTCATTCCTCGGGATGTTACTCTGCTTAAGTATCACGCTGCCCTTTATTCTTCAAATGACATTAGCTGAAGCATCCTCGAGACAATTGCTTTCTAAGGTCAATGCCCGTAATAAAGATTTTCTATGGGTGCTAGATATCAAAAAAGGAAATAGGGGAAGAGTCGTGCTGCTTTTTATATGCAGTAAATCTTCCAAGAAATGGATCTATTTTGAATTGCCCTTCTAAAAATATTCTAGGTTCACATAGGAATATTTTCCAGTTTTTCTTTGTTTTTATCATTATCAGCATTGATGGCTTTCCATAGGAAGCTCCTATGTAGGAACAATTTGGCTTTCTTTAGATTGCACCCTCTTAGAGCTTAGATTTTAGCTAGTGGTTACAGATTATAAACCAGTATGTGTCAGTTGGGTGTGATTTCGCAATGCCTAGAAGCAGGTTTAAATGTCACAGCCTAGGAGTGGGGACTGCTACTGGCCTCTGATAGGGGACTGTTCTCTGATAGGGGACTGATACTGGCCTCTGATAGGCAGAGGCCTGGGACACTGCTAACCACCTTCCAATGCATGAGATGAACATCTTCACAAATTACTATCCAGTTGTGCAAGTTGTTGGATGTCCATGTAGGACCATCACCTTCAAAGACGACAGCAGTACATTTCCTTATTCAAGCAGCTGTTGTCGTGGTAATTTGGTTCTTCCACAGGAAGCTCCTATGTAGGAAGAAGAGCATAAGGGTGGGCCAGAGAGCATTCCTGCCTTAAGGCCCCTTCTTCTCTCTTGAAAGCATTGCATCATTCTCAAGATTCTGTTATCACATCTCCTCTGCCATTTGTCCACGTTTTCTGTTTCTGGGCATCCTTGGGATTACATTAGGGTATCTGGAAATTTCAGAGAAATATCCCTACCTTAGTCTATTTTATGTTGCAGTAATAGGTACCTGAGCCTGGAAGCTGTGTGAAGAAAAAAATACACGTTTACCTCAAAATTCTAGAAATCTAAGACCATGGCCCTGGTGTTGGCTCACAGTTGAGGGTGTTTTAGCGAATAGAGTAAGATCTAGAAAGACATCACATGGTCGTAGAGAAAATGCAAGTTCATGGGGAGAGGGCGGGTTTGTTCTTTTGTAACAACCTACTCTTGTGGGAACTGCCCCACTCCTACATCTGAAGACCTCCTCTGAAAGGTCCTGACACTTTATAATATCATGACGTCAGTTGTCAAAACTCATTTAAACCATAGCATTTTCCATCTTCATGTCAGTTGATGAACAGCCACAATTCCATCTGCAATATAATTCCTCTTTGCCATACGGATTGATGCTTGGAAAAATTCTAGAGATTAGAACGCAGACGTATTTGGAGTACCACTGTCTTACCTTTTGTAGCCATGTGAGCTTTCCAGGCTCCAAAATTCCAAGGTTTGGGGACAGAGGACAAGCTTCAGGGTAGCAGCCATGGGCCTGTAGGCCGGGGGTGTGTTGAGAATCCTCGGAAGACTTTTTGACTTGAACCGGAAGAGAATTCCTTCAAACTAAGTTTGTCCCCAGTATTCCAGATACACTCATACGTATTAGTAGCACATTCCAATTTGTCTCCTAAATCTTTGCAGCTTAGATATCTGAAGATATCGATTGCTAAAGCATATACTTTTCCACTGTAATTTTCCTTTTAGGGCATTTGGAGTTTTTGTGTTGTTTTCATCGATCTGAAGTCTTTAGAGAATCCCTTAGGCAATGAGATACAAGATTGATTTCAGTAGGATTGATGTTCTCTTGGTGCCCCAGTGACACAGAGACGACTCAGGACACCTGTCTGACTGCAGGTCTTTGCTGGCGTTAGCATCCTCAATATGCAGGCCGTGGAGGCTGCTCTGCAGAGTCACGGGAGACATAGCCGTGTTTTCAGAAGTTTCAAGTTGAGACCACAGTGAAACTGGTTGCAAAGCCTGAGGTTTGGGCCTCAGAAGATCTATTTCCTTTCAAATAGAGTCTAATGGCATAAAACTTAAGTTTAAGGATCAAATATATCACCTAATCATATGGGGAACACAAAGCTTGGTGTCTGGGAGTTCCAAAGACAGGTGAATTATCTTAATATTTGAAAAACCATCTTTTATAATGTATTTGGAAATAACATGTTTATATTTGTATGTGCATATTAAACAGGGCATGAGGAAGAAGAGAGAAAAAAGGAGGGGCAGTGGGGGAAGGGGAGAGAGAGGAAGGGGGTAAGAGGGGTAGGAGGGTGAGAGAAGGAGAGAGATTCCTACTGTATAGCTCTGGCTGACCTGGAACTCACTGTGAAGATGAAAATGACTTAAATGCACAGAGAAAGGCCTGATTCCGCCTGCCAAGTGTGAGATTAAAGGTGTGGGCCCCCATACCTGGCCACCTTGTAAAAAGAAAATCTTTTAATGTCATCTACTTTTCAACTCAATCCTTGAAGAATGACTTTCAATGTGATTTGCACGCCAGATATTATAATACAGAAATGTATGTCGGTATGTGTTTATAGGCCTATTGTCATACAGTACACATTCTTTATTTAAAAGTTTAGCAAGATCACATTAAACTTGATCTTCAAGAGGCCATTTTCCTCATCAAAAATAGGAAAAGGCAATGCAGCTCTCCTATGAGATATTTGATGAATTAAAATACAATAAAGAGAGGGGTGATGTAAAGCTGAAGAGCGAAGACAAAGATTGTTCTCTTGCAGAATGAACACGTGTAACCAGCTGTGAATTGTATCACTAGAATGTTCCAAGCATCCAAAGGCAAGCAGGGCTCAGCAGACACTTTGTGCCTGACAGGGACCTGTGAGACATGGCCCTTGTCATCATCTCCTTAGACCCTTGACCCAGCTTTGCAACATCTGTGCACCTTCACCCTACAGAAGCGGGAAGAGATCAGAATCTGTGAATGTCTCCTCCAGGCCCACACGGCCCTAAGCGGATGCTGGGGGTGGAGCGGCAGTTCGTGTGGTCAGGCGCCCAAGCCCTGTGTCTAATACATCTGGCACTCACTAGCCACAGGCTCCCCGTGAGTCTCGAGTCTGGTCAGCTCGGCTTAAGCCCGAGAAGTGAACACAGACAAAAAGTACTTACCTGAGGCACACCAATGGCAGAACAGAAAATAAATCTGATTAAGTAGAAGATAGCATTTTGAGCTTTCTAAAGGCCAGGCCCAGGCCAGAGTACATCTTACCCGTGTCTAGGACATGTGTGGGAGTGACCCTGCACAGGACATGTTAAATATATAAATGTCGCAGACAATGATCCTTGAAATGGCCAGTAACCCAGAACTGCATCTTAGAAATGTCTTTATACCTAAGGACAAATGTGTGAAATATATTCAGAATGGTCTACACTTTTCTTAAGAACCATTTATAATCCTGTTCTCCCTTTCTTCCATGACCTCTTTTACTTGGGCATGCCTTTTCTTTATCGCTGACACAAACAGCCTTCCACTATCCTAATTTCTAGACCTTTCTTCTTCCTCCACGCCCACCTCTCATCCCTCTTCCTCATTTCATGGATGACTGTGGCTTTTCCATTAGTGGGGGCAGGGGGATCCATCCTTGTTAGGCAGCAACTCATAGAATGATCCTCTCTGGGTTAAAGGTTATATCAGTCAGATTCCACTAGGTTCTGCTGCACCAACTAATAAGTTTCTAATTGCGGGGGCCTCCTTTCTTCAAGCGTTTGTTTCTTGCTCACATAGCATACCAACTGTGACTCAGGTGAGGTTCGCTTCAAACATCACCTTCATTACAACCCCTGACTAAAGAAGCAACCTGTACCTCACGCATGCATTTTCATGACAAAGAAGAAAGTCACCGCGAGCCACCTCAGCGTCTGCCCCATGCGCCATGCATCCTTTCAGCTCATTCTTCACAAGCCAAAAGAAGTGTTCTGGGTAAGGGTGGTATGAATGGGGTGAGGAATTATGCTCTTCCTCTAGGAGAGAAAATTAAAAGTCACACGACATGGCTGACACAAGGAAGAGCAGACCACCGGGGATCAGAAGAGTCATAGAATGCCCCAAGTTAATTACTCTGGCCTTGGCACAATTATGTAATGTCTTTGTTTGTGACCGCTTCAAGGGTTCAGATGATGCTCTATACTATTTTTCTCTGCTTTGAAGTTCCTAGTATGTTTCGGGGAAAGGAAATTTCAGCAGAAGAAGGAAGACTTCTGTAGGTTAGAACTAAACTTTAATCGGGATCTTTCGGAATGCAAACGTAGAAAGGACTGGGCGTGCTGGTCCTCAGCCATTATTCCAGGACTTGGGAAGGGGAGAGAGGGCAGAGGAATGGTGAATCTGATGTCAGGCTGGGCTACAAAGTGAGATCCTGTCTCCAGAACTCAGCCAGACAAACAGACAAACAACAGCCAAATCCAGAAACCACCTTCAGACTGTGCCAGTGACCTATCAGCTCAGCAACAAGGGTTGGTGAGGTGGCGTCTGCGTGTGTGGTTTCTGCTTTAGAGGTAAACCAGAACGTTGTGGGTGGTTTACTCTTTGGGGGGCACCTGTTACCCTACTCCCAAATAAACCTCACACAGAGTCTTATTCTTAGTTATGAATTCCTGGCCTTAGCTTGGCTTGTTTCTTGTCAGTTTTTTTTAAAATTATTATTAGATTTTTTTTTAGAAAAAAAAAGTAGCAATCCAAATTCCCACTCCCTACCCTCCTCCTATCCCCTCCACACACCCTCCCACCTCACCCCCCTCTAAATCCTAAGGGAGAATGAGGTACTTTACTTGGTGGAAGGTCCAAGGCCCTCCCTACTACATCTAGGCTGAGCAAGGTATACATCCAAAGAGAATAGGATCCTAAGAAGCCAGTACATGCAGTAGAGACAAATCCCAGTGCCACTGCCAGGGGCCCACCCCTCAGTCTGCCCCAGCCATAGTCATTTCCCATCTACCTTTCCCTCTGGGCTTTTATCTTTCTTAATTCTGCATATCTTTCATTCCTTCTTACTCCGTGACTGGCTGGGTGGCTGGCCCCTGATGTCCTCCTTTCCTTGTTCTTTGTTCTCTTGCTCCTCGTTCTTTCTCCTCCCAGATGGTCTCCTTCTATTTCTACTCTCTGCCTGACAACCTTGCCTATCCTTGCTCCTGCCTCACTATTGTCTGTTGATCTCTTTATTAGACCATCAGGTGTTTTAGACAGGCACAGTAACACAGCTTCACAGAGTTAAACAAATGCAGCGTAAACTAAAGTCACACACCTGAAAATAATATTCCCCAACAAGAGAAAAAGCACTTTTCTCTCAAGTAGTTCTTTGTTGTTGTTTTTTTTTTTTTCCGAGACAAGGTTTCTCTGTAGCTCTGGTGCCTGTCCCAGAACCAGCGCTTGTAGACCAGGCTGGCCTCGAACTCACAGAGATCCGCCTGCGTCTGCCTCACGAGTGCTGGGATTAAAGGCATGCTCCACCACAGCCCAGCTCAAGTATTTCTTTGTATAACCTCCTATAATATTGGTATTCTATTCAGGAAGTGGCAGCGTGGTGGTTCACAAAGAAGTGGAAGGTGAAAGTCACGTGAATAATGTCTGTAGAAAGTGAAGCAGCAATGCCCCTAAGGCTCATGGGATAAAGAGAAAGACTGAATGATAAGGATCAAGCAGGTAGGATGGAGCTGAGCCCCAGGCACCTGAAGAAAAGATGCTGTCCTGCAGGCCCCAGCATGCCAGGGGCACAGAGCATGGAGTCTAGCTTGGGAAATGCTCTTCTCGGACAGCTGGAATCTGGACCCAACTTCCGTTTCCAAGTTGAAGGATGCTGGTTGCTAGGGGAACATTGGCAGGAACAGGCTGGCCAATGGGCCTGGGGAGTCCTTTCAACTTTCTCTTGTAGTCTCCATCTAGTGTGTACACTGAAAATGCAAAGCGCAAGGGTGACTTAGAGAGACCCCGTTCTAGTGTCACAGAGAGGAGAAACCAAAGGGAAATAACTAGCTTAATAAGTAGCATTTCCTATTACCTACAGCTCTGTGATTTAAACTCAGCCTTTGAGGAAAGCCATCCTTGGCGAAAATAAAAGTGTCTGTTGCAAAGACAAAATCTTATTCAATTACCTTTTTATGCTCTACTGTAAATAATTTTAATTTTTTTAATGGGAAGAACTAGAGAAAGGTATTTTTACTGTACCTAGAATAGTTACAGAACGCCACGGAAACAGCAGAGGTGAAAACGGGGTAATCGGGGAAGATAAACATTACCCAGTTCTAAAGATTGCCGGCCTTTGGCCGAGGCCCTGTGGCTTTGCTGCTCCCAGCCATGAACATGGCCTAGAAGATCCACCCCTTTGTCAACACAGCAGAGCTTCAGCAAAGGAAAACAAATCCAGGAGCCATAGCCAACAGCGGACAGACATGGGAGCTACAGCTGGATCTCTGGATAATAGATTTATGCCATGACAGTTGTAGAGAGTTTGAGTGAAATGCTATTGACCGAATGACAATAGCGCTCTAATTAGCAGAAGCTCAAGGGCCAGTCTCGTTTGTGTTTTTCATGGTCTAAGGATTCAACAGGAAACCGTTTACTGTTTCCAAACCTCTTTTACCGATTTTTAAAAATGGTCGTTTTTTTTTTTCATTCTGGTTTACTTTTTGAATACTAAATAAAAGTAACCTCTCATAAATTTGGCTTCTGCAAGTTTCTCATTACAAATATTAACCAATTCAGTCAGCATCCAGCACAGTCCTGTGACAAGACTTGGTTAATGCTGGACCAAGACAAATTAATCACACTTTCCACCAATGGCTAAGTCCATATGAACTCTGGGTCAGAGCCAGGCTCCCCAGTCATTTGGATGGAGGCTTCAGGCACCGACTCTGTGTGTCACAACGTGTTGTTATGAACCTCGATTATAATACCATGAAAACCCATAATGCAGGCAGTGCAGGTACGTGCTCAATAAATGCTGCCCTTGGCAACAGTGTCAACAGAATTCCATCCGTAAAAAGTAACAATGTGAACTGTACATGGATACTTATCTGTAGCCCAGTGCAAAAGGAAAGATAGATCTGAAGTGTTCACAATTCAAGATCATTTCCTTCATCCCTTTCTTCTCCCTTCCTTAGCGTTCTCTCCCTTCCTCCCCTGCCTTTTCCCCCCTCTGTCTCGTCTACTGTTCAGATCACCATCTACCTCAGAACACCAGCCAAGGCTAAAAGTCCTGTCCTTACCAACAGGTTTCCAACCTTTGGCTCAACTGAGCCAAATGGTTTGCTGACCTCTTTCTGCCATGACGTGGTGATGTTTACATACAGAGCAGAGGACCTCGTGTATTCCTAGTTTACCAGAAAACACATTAGAATACACCATAGGAAACGATGCTTAAAATGGACCTTAAACCCATTCTAATGTTTAAAAACAGTTCTCAAAGTTAGGGAGTGAGCAGAGCTCATCCTTGGTTGTGTCATATTAGAATGTAATACAAGTAGGTGAACTAGACCCCACATTTGACTGCTGCCATTTCCTGAGACCCGCCCAAGCATAGTCCATGTAACTTTTTTCTGTGCCTTTTCTGTTTCTGGAAACATTTTATTAAAAGAAAAACATTCACAGGGCCTGATCTCAAAATAGCAGGTGGATCAGAAGCTTTTTGAATGGTGATGGTCAACCTTCCTTATCAAAGTAACAAATAGAAACCTCTTAATAAAGTTACTATATTGCCATTGTATACAGGGTGTATACACGTTCACCATATGCAGCGTCTCCTGATCCTCGAGTATTCTTACGGCATACCCATTTTTTTCTTGTCCTCATTTGAAAGATAAGAATTTAGGACGGTGATTCTCAACCTGTGGGTAACAACCCGACAGGTGTCACATATCAGATATTTTATTTCATAACAGTAGCAAAATTACAGTTATGTAGTAGCAAAGAAATAATTTATGGTTGGGGGGTCACTACAAAGTGAGGAACTGTATTAAAGGACCCCAGCTTTAGGAAGGCTGAGAACAGTGATTTATAGATTGAGTTTCTAAGTTTGATCAGTGCTTAGCACAAATGTGCTTGTTTTTATCATTTATCAAGAAAGTAGATATTATTATGTTCCATCTTGATGTCTTCTTCCCACTCTGACTGTTATAACACAGCTGTGTTTCTTGGAAGTTAAAAAAAAACACCAGAAGCTCTGAATGTTTTTGAAAAATATTAGAATCTGGTATGTATACCTGCTTGTGAGCTCATAAAAAATAAGTTGTGTTTATCCAGGAAGCATAATCTCCATTATCTTCAGGTAGAGCCACAGCCTCCGTCTGCCTCATGCTCAATAAAACACTGAGCTCTAAAAACAGTGCTCCCCTGCAAGGATTCGGACTGTGTGCCGGAGTGGATGCCTTAGTTTTCAGAACAATTCTCATCTTGGGACTTTAGATGTTCCTAGCAATTATACAGCTAAGAAGGATTCGTTCTTTCCTTCTGTCCCTCTCTCACCCATTCCCTCCCCGTCACCCTTCACATGAAATTAAACTGATCTAGATCTGTGATGTGAGGACTGAAATGATCCTCCAAAATTCTTCGATTCTCTTCCAAGCTCGTTTGGCAAGGGGTTTGTCAACGTTCGTCATTTCCGTATAAACCCAACATTTTGATGACCCTTTGCACTCTTCTTTTGAGTTTTTTTTCATTTCTTCCTGCTCTGCTCTTTTCTTTATTTCCTTTTAGTATTGGGGAGTTTGATTTATTCTTATTTTTTTAAGACATTAATGCATCATTAAGTTATTTGAGGTCTCCCCGCTTTTACTACAGACACATAGCTGTAAGCATCCTCTTAATGTCACCTTCATTGTGCCCCATAGGTTCGGATATGCTACATTTTGATTTTAGTTGAATTCTAAGAATTCTTAATGCCCCTCTATTATTTCTTCAACAACTTTACATTTGTTTGGGAATTTATTATTAATTTGGTTTCTGTGTTGTTTATGTAATTATTTTGGGTCTTCTAACTGTTCATTTCTAGGTTTTTTCCCCATTATGACCTGATAAGATGCAAAAATCATTTCAGTTTTCTGTGGTTCTTTTAAAAGACAGGATCAAAATATTTTTAATTTTACTTAGTTTATTTGTATGAGTATTTTGCATATATATAATTTATGTATAATATACGTGTGTGTGTGTGTTTGTGTGTGTGTGTGTGTGTGTATCTACACCACATGAGTGCCTGGAGCCTGTAGTGGTCAGAAAAGGACATTTGGTAACCTAAAATTTGAGGTACAGATGGTTGTTAGCTACCACACAGATGCTGGGAACAGAACCTGGGTCCTCTACAGAAGCAACAATGGCTCCACTGATTCATCTCTCCAGTCCCTATGTGTGCTTCTAAAGACTTGCTTTGTGACCTAAATGTGACGTATTTTGAGGAAAGTTCCACGGTTTGATGGGGAAAAAATACATATTCTTTAGCTATTGAAAGTGTGCCCCATTGGTGTTTGCTGAGTCCATTTGACTTCCGTGAATAGCTGGTTTTGAAGCTCTCCCTGCTGGTAGGCGCAGCTGTTGAAGTCACCATGACTGCTGCCGTAGACCAATTGCTCCATTTATATTTCACGGTGTTTGTTTCATAAAAGTGCACTCTGCGATATTCAGCTCATAAATGTTTATGATTGATAAATTTCCTTGAGAAACTGTTCCCTCCCGCAATATATAAACTCTTATTTGTCTCATCTGACTAATTTTGACTTTAAAAGTCCATTTTGTTGGATATAAATATAGCCACTCCTGTTTGCCTTCAGGATTGCTGAAATAGTATTTTGAGCCCTTTTACGTTTGGTGTGTATGTGGTTTGCTGATGAGTTTTTTGCAAGCAGGAATTGTTGGATGCTGGTTTAATCCAGTCAGATGGAATTATTTGAAGAACTGAGACCATTTACACTCAGGGTTGCTATTGTAAGTTGTATACACATGCCTGTCATTTTGTTGCATTTTCTCTCCCGGGTACTTTGTATGATCTGTATTCATTGCCTCCTCCTTTATTTAACATAGAGACTTGATGGTTTTCTGAATTAATAATTTGAATCCTTCCTATTTCTCCTCTGCTTATTTATACTCTGAATGAGATCGTTCCTTTTCCCTCCTTACTGTAGTAGGCATTGACCACAGGGCCTCCTGTGTGTTTGAGAAGTACTCTACACTGACCTGAAGTCCCAAACATTCTGGTGAGATTTCACCATCCCCTACCCCCACACTCTCTTTTTCTTGCTTCCTCTTCTAGGTGCACATTTCCTGTGGGCGTGGTTCACTGTTCTGTCCGTTTATGCCCTCTTGGCATTGTCTTTCTTTCTCCATTGGTTGTGGAGGACAATTTTCCTGACACTGATATAATCTGTAATCTAAGTTGGCACTTTTTTTTGTCCCAGTAATTGAAACTCATCATCCCACTCCCTAAGGCCAGTGCCGTTACTGTTTCTACTGAGACATCTTACGTTATCCTGATGGGTTTTCCTTCATACGCGCGTGGGAGCTTCTCTTACGCAACTTTTTGTGTTCTTTCGTGGTTTGGTGCTTCCGGCACTAGCAGTATATCATAAAGAAGTTCTTTTCTATAACGTCTATTTGGGGCTCTGAGTAGACTCCGGTACCCGATGACTATGTCTTCCCTAAGATTTGAAAATATTTCTGCTTTTTTATTGAATAGGCTATTTTATGTTCATAACCTATAAATTGGGTTCCTCATTTATTCCTATTTTTATAGGTTTGATCCTTAGTAGTGTCCCAGAGATCTTGTATATTTTGTTTATTTATTCTTTTTTTTCCCTCAGTTTCTGTTTATAAATGATAAGTCATCAACCTTGTCTTCAGGTACTAATATTATTCTGTTTTCTTCTGGACTACTGATGGGGCTTTTGACTGAGTTCTGACTCAATTAACTTTTTGCTTCCAGAATAAGTTTAGTTCCCTTCCTGTCTTAATTGCTTACATTTGAATCTTCCCCGAGTGCCCACTTAATCACGTGTGCATATGCTACGGCTGTATTTTCACAGATCTGGGAGAAGGCACGAACTGAGTGCAAGTACTTAATTTCCCATCCCTAGCTAGAAACCTCGCGAACAGACTTTTTTAATCCACATTTGACTCTTGGTAAAGATGCTATCGTGAAGCTCAATTAGAAGTGACTATTTGAATATTTTAAAGCCTACTATTCCAGTGGCTTATCGCATTAATCCTTAGAGGGTACTTGGAAATCTTTACCTGTCTGAAGTTTGACTATTATATATTTGATATGGTAATCCCTTCATTCTTTTTCTCTTAGCAAGCACACTTAAGATAAAGCATTAAGCTTTTGCACTCCAGTCGCCTCAAGCCCAGAAAACTCTCAAAATAGGCCTTGTCACATAAAAAATTAATTGGTTACTTTGTTCCTACTTAGCTTCCCATTAATTTGAGGACATAATTTAAGTGACAGTTAACTGTATCACCTTTGCTTCTCTCCGTTAAAATAGAAATCTCTATTTAAAAGTCTAATTAAGAAAGTTTCCTGAGATATTTATTTTTAAGAGATTAGCCTTTACTTTTCGCATTATGAAGTGATGTAACTTCAACCACCAGGAAAGGTCCATAATGTTTGGCTCTTGCTCCAAAACAATCCACCGCAGAACTCACTGGCTTTCAACAGCTGCCTCCCTATTTGCGGTCTTGCTGGACCCGACTGGGAGAGTCTTCTGCTGGGTTCATGTGGAGTCAGCACATGACTGTGACTCTTGGTTTGCTCAGCTGGGGTTTGAGACCAGCTCTTTATATTGTCTCATCCTCAGGGAGGTCAGTTCAGGCTTCTTCACCCTGTCAGACAGGGCAGCCGCCTCAGCCCCTGAGGACGTAAAGAAGAGCCATGTCTGAGATCACTTCTCTCACAACCCTTTGTAAGCAGGTCCCGTGTCCTGTTCCAGCTCACAGACCGAAGTAGGATAGACATCACCTGTTGGTGTGTGGCAAAAAAATTCACATTCCAACATGGTAAGGAGGCATTGAAGAGAAGAATAAATTTTGGCTATTTTTTATTATCTACCATAGTGTTCTCTAGCCATAACCTGTTCACATTTTCCACACATGGATAGTGCCCTGGTGGGCTGAGAATATAGTTTACTGGAAGAGTATTGTCTGCTAGAGATACAGATAATTAGTTTGATTGATTGATAGATGATAGATAGATAGATAGATAGATAGATAGATAGATAGATAGATAGATGGATGATGGATTGTAGTACGAATAATAAAAGCCCAGAGACAGCTATTGGGGTTCAACCTGAAGATCAGAAAATCAAAGCAGCCAATCACTAGAGATCTTTTACCTCTTTCAAATCTTCAGACGGAAAGGGAGAGTCCTGTCTCCATGCATCCTCAGACTCCACACTCCCGTGAGTTTCTGTCTCTTCCCCTTTGTATTCCTTTCCTCACCCAGTCAGATCACTCCTGTCTCCATCTCCCTGGTGCTGGGATTAAAGGCTGTGACTCCAAAACACTGGGGTTAAAGATGCAAACCACCACCACCTGGATCTGTTTCTGGAGGGATCTTGAGTAGCCCAGGGTAGCTTTGAACTCACAGAGATCCGTCTGCCTCTGTCTTCCAAATCCTGAACCTTGTTTTCCCCCTATACTGTGCTGGTGCCACCCTGCCTGGCTCAGTTTGGATGTTTGTAATACTCGCCACAAGCACGGCTGGCCTCCTCCCAGCTCCGGAGTCTCCTCTATGGAACAGTATCACAGCTTGCTCCTCTGAGCCCCCACAGGAAAAACTAGGTAGACTATTTCTGGCTTTTACTGTTCTAACTCATGCCATAATGAGCATCCCAGTACATCTGTTACTTTCTACGTGGGCAATTATATCAGTGGAATACATTTCCAAAAGAGAAGTTTAGATTGGAAGCCACATGAATATATTTGCATGATATTAACCAGTGTGGACAAATGACCCCCAAGGACTCTATACTCCTTCACCATCCTCTCAGCAATCTGTCAGAGCCAAGTTTCTAACCTTGTGGATCCCTTCTTAGAGACTTGTAGCTTGAGACATGTATTTAGAATTGATCAGGCCAGTGTCCATACCCATGCCCGTGTGTGTGTGTGTGTGTGTGTGTGTGTGTGTGTGTGTGTGTGTGTTTGTAGCAAAAATAAAAATAAAAAACATTAAAACTCCAGTATAGTGAGCTAATTCCTCCTGTTTAAGAGAGAGAGTCCGCCACCTGCACAATGTCCTTACACATGTGGTGTTGAAAGAATGACTCAACCTGGAAGGAATGGGATGGGTAGAAAGAGCTTCAAGAACTGGAGAAGGGGCCAAGGTATAAGACGATAAAATAGCTGAAGGTCAGCCCCTTTAAGGATTAGTATGTGTTTTGCCCCCTACTAATGCAAGGAGTATAGAATGAGCATGGGAGGGCCCTGCCTCCAAGAAGCTCGTATGGAGAAGCCTGTGAAATCCTGCAACAGGGTAATAGGGCCAACAGCTTTGAAGACCACAGAAGTCAGTTCAGGCTTCTTCCCCCTGGCATCCACTTCTCAGACCAAGTCAGCTCACACTCTCAAGTGGGAGAATGTTCGTACAAAAGAAGGGGGAGTCTGCCCTTCCCGACATAAGAGCAGGTTTGTCTCATTCATAATTTGTCTTACTCTCCAGACTTAATCTCAAAGACAAAGATTTGATGTATTTTCCATATCAATGCCTTATAGATTATCCTCTGTAAACATCTGGCGAAAATGTATAAACAGGTGATAGTACATAATGGTCAGTGGTTGTGAGAGAAACAGTTCAGAGGCAGGAGGATTGCTCTGTGAAGGAATAGGGGTGCAATTAGAAACCATGGAGACTTGACAGAACAATGATCTCCATGCTTCGTTTGGAGAAGCTAGCTGCCAACGCTTACAAGCCTTCACATTGGCATTCCACTTGTAGTAGGAACCCACTCTAAGTCTAATTAGAGTTGATAAAGGGTTGATAAACCTTATATTTGGGGAAGTAAATCTGATATAATATTATGTGTGTTATATGTGTAATATTGATGATAGTCTACAATTCATCACATTTGTGGGGGAAGAGAAGACATGACCACTTCATGGTGAATTGTATGGTCTTAGAACCTCTGTTACTTAAAATCTGTCCTTAGAGTGGCAAGGCTACTGGAAATGAAAGGGCAACATCATTGTTGGGTAGAGAAGTAGAGAGAGGAAGAATCCAGGAGCTATATTGGAAATGGCAGGACAACTAAATGAGAGCAAAAAAGTCTCAAGTGTGTGCTTTAGAAAGTTTTCACCAGGAAGGACTACGGGAGGAAGACCAGACTCAGAGCTGAGCCCCAGGTACGGAGTTCTCACCTTAGTCCCGCCCCAAACTGGATCTTGTTGCCTCGCTTCTGTCTGCCTTACTCAAGCCAACTTGGAATCCCAAACTCCCTGAAGCAGTTCTGCGATCAGAACGTGGGAGAGGGCAGGGCCAAAGACACAAGAAGATTAAAGAGAGAATTAACTGAATCCCAGCACTCAGGAGGCAGAGGCAGAGGCAGAGGCAGATGGATCTCTGTGAGTTCGAGGTCAACCTGGTCTACAAAGCCAGGACTGTTTAACAGAGAAACCCTGTCTCGAAAAACACAAAACAAAACAAAAAAATAGAATTGCCCTTACTGAGGAAAAAAAATAAATAAACGAGATACAATACCTAAATTACTGCTAACTTGTTTTAAGGTTTCTTTCATAAAGCCCTGATTTTTATCTCACTGTTATGATATCAGTTGATATCAATGCCCAAGGTCCCAAGAACCAACCCTGTACAGAGTTGTGAGCTTCCCTGGTGTGACCCCCGGGCTCCTGTACACTGTTCCAGGTGTGCCCCCTAGGACTGGCTGGATACCCCCACCCCAGAAGCACCCAGGTAGAGCAGGCAAATTCTTTTACCTCCCATTAATCTTCAACTTGTGTTTTCGATGTGTGTGTCCAGCTTCATCATTCACAACAAAGACACCTTCTTCAACAATGCCACGAGAAGCAGAATCGTGCATCACATTCTGCAAAGAATAAAATATGAAGAGGGCAAAAACAAAATCGGTGAGTACATTGTCGGCATTACAAACACTTGGTGTTGGGGATTCTATAGGCCTTGTCCTTGGGCCCCCTTCCACCCTCCAACTATCCCCTTGATGGAGGATTCACAGGTGCACTTAATATCCTTAATTACCTTCTTTGACCAGCATTTGATCTCATTTATCTATGACCACTGAGACAGTCTCTCAACTTATCAGATGTCTGCAGAGCACTCATGAGCAAGGGGTTAAGGGGATAAATGCAGTTCTTCCGTACAGCTTGTATATAGAAAGCTAAAAGATACATAAATACAATAATCAGCATGAATGCATGATTAAAAGGTGTCATTTCGAAGGTAGATGGCAGAAATCACCGAGTTTGAGTGGTAGGGAGAGCTTCTCTGAGACACTGAAATGTGAGCTGAGCTGAGAGCGGCAGAGGCAGCGTAGGAGGATGGAAGGGTGTGGTGTCCCCTGAAGGGGGATCAGAGATGAAGGGGTGCAGAGATGGAGTTATTCAAACGAGTCTCATCTCCCCCACTAAGCGGCCTTCAAACACTATATTTTATGCATTTTATGAGAGTAAGTCCATATTCTGTGACCATGCCTTATTAAATAAGTTACTCTGTATCAGGAAGGTTTGGGTGACTTTGTCCATATCTGTGTCCCAGCAAAACTGTTACTTCAACAATGCAGTAAGAAAGCAGAAACATCCATCACTGGAACAAGTAGATCTTCATATAAATAACTAACTCTGGCAGGGGCTGGGGTTGTGGAGAACTGGCTGGCCAAGAAACGCAGGAGTGGGAAGGAGAGCAGGTCCTCTGTGGAATCCAGTCCTCCGTGATCTCAGCCTTCCGTGGTCCCAACCCTCCATCTTATCAGGCTGAGGTCTAGAAGTGTTATAAGAACAAAGCAAAGCAATGCTGGAGGCTTGCAGAAGACTTGCTTTCTTGAGTACACGGAGCCATGTATAAAGATACCAGCATGCCCTTAGTCACCACACACTGCCGGTGCCGGTACTACAGCGGTAGATGCTAAAGAAATTTGCCGAGGGGAGTGCTGGACCTAGGAAGCAAGCCCCTTCCTCCACCAGTGTCCATCCAGTACCTCCAGATGGCAAAGCTTAGCACCGTGTCATCCAACATCCAGAAATGAAGTGGAACTCTAAGGTCCACTTCTCCTGCTGAGAAACAGAGTGGAGACGCCTCTGGAACTGAGGGCAAATCCATCCCTGACTGACTTGTAGCAAAAATGACCTGCTCATCACACTTCCTGTGGGTAAGGCTGGACGGCTGAATAAATCATTCTAGCCGCTGGATCCACAACCTCAGACACCTCAGTCTCTCTGCCAAATCCAGAGAGGCAACGTTTAACAGTTTGTAAAAGCAATGGCCTACACGCGGATTCAGCGAAACGGCTACCCTGCGGGGTGTGGGAGACATGTTGTACAACACCACCGCAAGAGGAACAGATTTGAGAGTTTCCCGGACTCGGGCTCAGTGTGAGTCACTAGCATAATGAAGCTGTGGGAAACAAGCAGGGTGGAGGGGATGGTTACTTTAATGCTCAACAGCACGAAGTAAAATGTGATGGGGAGAAGAAGTGGAGCGCTCCCTGCTCCACGTTTGAAGACGTGTGGAATGGAACACCAGAGAGCTTCCATGCAGGCGGGTCTGGGAAGCCTGAACTGCATGTAGGTCATTCTTAACGTGGATGGGGTGCTAAGTGAACACAGCCCACGGTCTCTGCAGCTGCCATCCTCCCTTGAGGACACAAAGAGGGGAAAAGAATGGTTTCAGTATTCCTAAAGAGTACTGAATGCCACGTTGTTACCTGTCAGAAGAGTCTTGGTAGAAAACTCTCTCGGTTCATGATGAAGAAGGAGGATTCTATTCAAGGACCCCATCTTTACAAGCTGGTAAGGAGCCAAAGATGGTATTCAGTGGGAGAGCACAAGCCCGAGTTCTAATTTCCAGCACCACCAATAATAAACAATTAAACAAACGAATGCTTGGAAAACTGGTCAAGAAGAAAGGGAAGCATGTTGAATTAGAAAATCAATCAAAGAATAAATTGTCAAGCAGTAAATTGCGAGGCTGTGTAATTAGCTGGAAAATATAAAGTAAAACTACAAATGGTTTGTTTATCTAATATTTCACTGCCGTCTCTGGTTTCATAAGTGGAAGAAAACACATTGGGAGGAAACTGAACTTCGTGATAGAATTAACGTTCGGCCCATGTTCTCTGCTGCCGAAAACCCTTTCTGAAAACGTCGCCTTGCGTGAGACGACACTGATCAGAAGCAACACAAGAAGACTGATTTCTAGGCATGGTTCATAAAGCACTTTTGGTGGAGTGTGAACTGCCACTGTGTAAGGTTTTCAGCCTCATTCTGAATGGGTTTCAGTATGAAAGTCAAACTTAGTAAAGCCCACTTTCAACTTAACAAAGACTCATTTATGTACATGTACCTATACAATAACTCTTGAAATTGATTTGTATTCTCAAGTTTTGTGTTTAGAAGAAGTACTTCAGGGGAAAGACTATAAATCTTAGTGGAATTTAGACAAGCCATCCCTGGCATCTAATAGGTCCCTGGGAGTCCTGTTTGTTTGTTTTTTTTCCTAATTCTCAGTCGAGATTCTAGGAGACCTAAGCTTTCTACATAATCAATACTTTACCCGTTCTCTGCAGAGTATCTGTTGAAGGGCTTAAGTGTGTTAGATCAAAACAAACATCCCCTAGTGCTTGCGTTTTAAGTGTGCTTCTTAGACCCTTACACTGTCAGGCATTCTAAGCCATGGGCGTGTTACTATGATTAAAAGTATCAACGACTGAATGTCGGAAGGGAGTGAGTACACGTGCGGTTGCCTGTTAGGCTGGGTTTCTGGAGTCTGGTCAGGATCTAACATAGAGAGAGTGTTCGTCAAGAAGGGAATAAGAGCCACTTGAGAGATATAAAACCTACTCACACTTTTGGAGGCCTTTAAAAAATTATTTGATTAGCTCTTTGAGAATTTCTTATGAGGTATTTGGAACACATTCACCCCCAACTCATCCTCTCGACTCCTCCCAGATCCATCCCTACCTCCCTAATGGGCTCTAATGTCGTGAACTCCTTTTTAAAATGTTTAATAACCCATTGACTACAATTTGTGCTGTGTGTGCTCATGGGACTGGGGCTATTCACTGCGGTGTGGCTTCCAGGAGCCACACTCTCCAAAACAATTAGCTCTTCCTGCCCATGATGCCATCAGCTGTAATATAGCTCCTCCGTGGGGGATGGCCGCTCATGAACCTCTTCGTACTTTGTGCTGAATGTTTCCTGACTTGGTCATGGGGTGGGGGTGGGGGGTTAATCACAGCTGTGCAGAAATACACAATGGGTCAGAATGCAGAAAATAAGGGACTGCAGTGTACCCAGCCACAAATGAGACACCTGTATCACACATCCTTCCCCAAGGCTCAGGGACCATCATGGAAGAGGGGATGGAAAGACTGGGGTTCATTCTTAGGAAGCTGCATGAATCGTGATCTGAAAACAATGTCTGAGACATCTCTCAAAAGAAGACGACAGAAAATGCATGAAAAATCATTTTAAGATGTTGAACACTGATGAAGTATTCATAAAAGTCACATAAGAATAATAAGGAGTATTTGGTACTAAACAAACCCCACCTGATGTGTAAGGAGAAACACCCAAAAGAGCACATTCTCTATAAGAATATTTTTTTGTAAATGGCCGAGTTGCCTGTATCTGAGAATTTTGGAGGCTAAGGCTGAAGTCTGGTGCATTTAAGGCTAGCCTGGGTTATGAAGCTAAGTGCTAGGCCAGTCTGAGCTCTATAGCAAGGTGCTATCTCAAATATACACAAAAATATTTATAGAAGTGGAAGAAAAATTTTGGAAGGAAGTCGAGACTTAGAGAAAGAAGCAAAAACAAGGTGGAAATGAAAAACTAAGTAAATCAAACAAAAATCACACTGAAGAGCATCACCAAACTCAAAATAAAAATACAGGGATGGAGGACCACACCATGAAAATACTGCATAAACAAGCATGACCACAATGTCCAAGAACCCTGGACTATGATCAAGATACCAATCCAGAGAATCCACAGGCCAGAAGAAAGAGCTGCAATGGAAACTAAAGGTAAAAAGAATCTACTCACTGCCTCATAGCAGAAAATATCCCAAATCTATAGGAAAACATGTATATATAAAAATTACTTAAAGTATCGATCCAGAGGGCCTTCCGAGTGATCCTGCATCTGACGAAGGACGGCGATACAGTCGGTGACCCATATTGCAGCACCGGACTGAGCCCCCCGAGGTCCAAATGAGGAGCAGAAGGAGGAAGAACATGAAAAACGAAATCAGTACTGCGAGGGATGCTATCACCCACTGATACAAGGGAACGGATCTGATGAGAGTTTACCAAGGCCAGTTGGACTGGGACTGAAAGAGGACGTGATCTAACCAGACTCTCCGAATTTGGCCGGATTCTCTGACTGTGGCTGACCCGAAGTCTTTCTGAAAAGCCATTGACTATGACACTGGGACCTGTTTCCTCTACATATAATGGATTTTGGGGATCCAGTCTGTTTGGACACTCACCTTCCTGGACCTGGAGGGAGGGGGAAGGAACTGGAACTTCCCACAGGGCAGGAAACCCTGACTGCCCTGGGGGACGAAGAGGGAGGAGGAGGGGGAGTAGGGGGAGTGGGAGGGTATTGGGAGGGGGAGTGGAAATGGAAACTTTTATAATTTAATAAAATTTACTAAAAAAAAATAAATAAAAAAAAAATTACTTAAAGTATCAAATAGATATAACCAGAGAAGATTGTTCACAGTATAGCATAAAGTAAACTCATTTGCCTATATAGCCACCTGATCTTCCACGCAAGTGTCAGAAGCATTGGGAAAAGACAGTTTTCTTGGCTTGTGGTGCTGGGAAAACTATATACTCACATTGGAAAAAAATGGAACTCAATCTGTTTGTCTCATTCCAAACAAACTTCATTCTATATGGCTGGGTATCTTTAATGCTATGTCTGAAACTACTAGAGGAAAGCAGGCAAATCTGTTCAAGGTATAGACATAGGCAAGGACTAATGGAAAAGATTCAAAGAACAGGAAGCAACCCCAAGACTGAATGCACAGGGTGGCAGGAAATCAGGAATCTTGGTCATCAGAGGGAAGGGAACAGAAATACAGAATGAGTATTCTCTGGTTTCAGCACTTATTACAGGCTTCCAGTAAGTATGAGTGTCATAGTATAATTGTTGACAAATAGGTCTGTAGAACATAGAGAATCCAGAAATGGAACCACACGTATTTGAATAATTGATTATTGTCAATGGCTCACACGTGAGTCAGCGGATAAAGGATTCTCTTTTCAATGGTGCTATTATAATAATTAGGATCAACTTCAAACAATCAAACTTGAACCAATATACAAAAAGGACCTTAAGTGAACCATATATCTATGTGTAAAAATAAAAAGTCTAGGTGCAAATATTTGTGATATGGATTGAGGACTTTTTTAAAGGATAACACTGAAAATAAAAGAAAAAGACAGATAAATTGAAGCTCATAAATATTGAAATTTTACTCTTCAAAGAAATATTGTCTTAAGAGAATAAAAAGAGAATGCACACATTAAGAGAAAAAAGTTTTCAAAGCATATATCTAATAAATAGTTTATATCCAGAACATATTAAAGCACCCAAAACTATATTATAAAATGTTAATGGTTGTTAAGACTTCATATGTGGCATGCCAATGACCAACAAGCATATAAAACCTCTTCACCAGGAAGGTACAAACTAAACAGTGATGAGCTTGTCAGACTGACTGAAATTAAGATGGCCGACTATACCAAGTATCATTGGGTACAGGGAGAATCTGAAATTCATTATGCTGCTAGTGAATTGTGTATGACATAAAAGATGTTCCAAAGGTAGACTGTAGGATGATCAGATGTTAGGGACCTGATGGACACTCTGGTGGCAATGCATATATTAATTAAGTTGACTGTGGTAGTCGTGACACAGTGTGCACTTTATATACCATGATATCTCTGATCGTGAGACACTTCATGTTTTTCATTAATAAAACCCTGCTTTCCAGCCCTTGGTCCCCATGCTGCTGTATAAGAAAGGTTTGTTTCTAAGCTATTGGGACCTAGACTAGTTTCTCTCACTACTGAAAACCTAGGCTGTGTTTTCCAGGAAGCATTAGTCTGCCTTTACTTAGTCTTGATCACTGGCGATTCCAGCTCCATGTTCACTGAAATTTGCTTCCTTGTTGCTTCAGGTCTGAACCGCTTGCTTACCAATGGCTCCTATGAGGCTGCCTTTCCACTGCACGAGGTACTGTGTCTCCTTTTCTTACCTCCCTTCAATAACTTCTTGTTGCTAAAATTAGCTCCTGGGAATAGGCTTTAATTTGTTGATAAGGCATGCCTTCAGAATTGACTTAACTTGTTTAGTAAGTAATTAGGGAGAGTCTTCTTGCTTCCTTCCACCTCTCCCTCAGCATCAATTTATTTCTATCTTTTTATGTAACTGAAAGAACATTTAAATCAAGAGTCACTCAGCATGAATCCAGAGAAACAGCTTGAAGAGTCTAAGTCATGCAATTAAAAAGGCATTGGAAGGAAGTACCAAGGGAGGATAAATGTTCCTGAACTATATAGACTTTGCAATAAATACATTTATAGCTATTCTTTGAAAGAATGAGAGCAAACTACTTTGCAAAGTATCAGATAAGCAGATATAATGAACAGAAATTAATACCATTGTATTCATTATTGTAAGCTGGGTAAGTGTTGATAGTGTCTTTATTTGCTTAGTACTAAGTAGGACCTTAATAAATCATTTGTAACGCCTTTCCTAAGTATAACTGTGATGGTCCTTACCTTGAATTTCCTAATGGATCTTGGATTGTTTAATCCAGGATCTATCCCTAAGTTAACCTTCTTGGTTATTGAGAAATTGTCATTCCATAAATGGGGCTAAGCCCTGACTGTGGGTCATTGTATGCATATAGACAAACACCACAGCTTCTGCCCTCTCGAGCCTGATAGACCAGTGGGGAATTGGGTGGACATTTACCAACATACTTTGGAGGCTGCTGAGTGAATGACAAGTTTCTCCCAAACATATATTGTTTCTGACATGTTAAAGTTTCTTTAACAAGTTGAGTTTTAACACCAAGGGTATATCAAAGGTTAGCCATAATTTGGTTATTAAGCAAACTAGAAGCCATAATCTGTGATCTTCTTCACCACTTGCCAGGAGACGTTGACGGAATGGCAAACCAAAGCTTTGCCACGATGGTTTTCTGGAGGCACGGGCTCCTGATTCTGGTCATTACTATTCACCCAAAGCATCTGTGGCTTCCTGTGCTTCTTAGCATTGCCAGTGGCACCGTGTACCCCCACCCAGGTCCCAACCCTGTGCCTGCGCATGGCCGGGGGTGAGCAGGCATGAGAGTGCGTGAAGAGATGTAGCTAGTCAGCCCTGCCATCACCCATAGTCCTCCCCAGCACTTTCTAGTCTCGCCCAGTCCTGGCTCTCCGGGAAGAGAACTGATCGATCACGGTTGCGGCACAGTAATGGAACCATCGCTCTTTTGCCTTTCAACTGAACTAGATGATGCTGTCTCTCCTCAAAACAACCTTCAGAAGCTGAGTGGGAAGCTATTGTTACCTTTGTTAGAGAGAGGCTGACCCTCTCCTAGATCCCACACTGCATCTGTGGTTAAGCTGAAACAATCCCACGCAGTCCCAGAACAGTTCTATTAAGGAAGGGTTTCTAGGCTACTGTGAATTGGTTTCCCTCCAGAGGTATCCATTTCTGTTTGTGAAACCGGCATCCCCATGAATGTCTGGCCTCACATCTGTGGAGAGGTTGCATAGAGCTTTTAATTATTAGGATCCGAAGGTGGTGTCCAGCTTTTACATTCTAGGATTTCCATGTTTGTGAGTCTACATGACAAGACTACAGTTGTGGCCACTTATTAAACCTCATCAGGAGAGAAGCAGAGTGCTACCTAAACAGCCTTGGGCATGGCCTCTGAGCCGGACTGTCTGTTCTGATCGTAGAAGAAACACATTGAGGTGGATAGTATACATTCCATGATGAATTAGCAAAGTAGGACTCAGACTTGAGGAGGTTTACGCACGATCTCATGGTGAGGAAACAGCAGAACTGAGTTTGGGCATTGGCCCCCCTGATTCTCACAAGCACATGCTCTTTGCTTGCTGATGTGGGCAGCGAGATAAATCCAAAGTAACAGATTAAAGAGGAAGTGCCTCCCCATCCTAGAGAGTAAGCTGCTGTCGTCCCCTTCTCACCACTATCTGGTTGTCACAGTCACATGTCACTCACCAACAGTGCTCTTCTTATCCCAGGGAAGTTACAGAAGTAAAAACTCCATTAAGACCCACGGAGCAGTGAACCACCGACATCTCCTGTATGAGTGCTGGGCTTCCTGGGGCGTGTGGTATAAATACCAGCCTTTGGATCTTGTAAGGTAAGTTTTTAGCTAACTGCACACATAAACATGGCACTAATGAGGGCATACTGACACCTGGAGGAAATTTACTTGGGGAACGGCCCATTCAACTCTTGCTCTAACTCGGTTTTTCCAGAGGGTAACCTCTCAGAGGACGCTGGCTGGTCTTGGTAAACCCACCCTCACGCTGTTGATGGTGATGCTTCCACCATAGGGACCTCAGGGAGAGGCCATGGAAGGGACAGCGGTGATGGGTTAGACCTCCCACAAGACTCCGTGAGGAGCAGGTCACCCTGTAGAGAGGGAATACTGATTAAATATATTAGTGATGGTCTAGAATATCACTTCCCACAGTTGACTGGCTCTGATCCAGAAATCCAAAATTGTTTCTCTAATCCTAAACTTTCTGATCCCTGATATGACAAGGGGAGCATTCCATGCCCGATCCCCCATGATAGGCCAAGCAATACAGAGGCAGTGTAAACATACATGACTACAAATAGAAAAAAATAAATTGTGTTTAGACATAGATCCTTTCCTAAAGATGCCTCGCCATGTGCTAATATTTCAAAATTCAACAACTACAGGTTTGAAAGTTGAAATACTGCTGATGCCAAGCAGTTGGGACAACAATTATTCAATGATTGGTGCAAATATGACAGACGAAGAACTCTTATTCCAAGGTGTTTTGAGATTAATTTATTCTAATCTTATGCTAATAATATTTAAAGATTGTTTTAATTTGTAGGTACAAATGAATCAGCTGTAAGCTTATGAAAACTGTGTATTTAGATTTTTGTTGTTGCTTTCTATTGTCTAGACCTGTCCAAAGTGTTGTGGCAGTATTGTGCAATACCAGCTCATTATTTATTTAAAGACTATTTTTTTAAGATTGAGTGATAGCAATCCACAACCATGAATTCCTCATTAAAGACTGAGCCATATCTAATTCTTTAGACTAGCTAGATAGGTTCATTTACATTGGGGTCCTATAGAAAACAATAACCATATGATAAAAATATATGAACTTAGAAAGGAATAATAAAAAGATAACTCACTTTATAGTCCATCTCCCTAAGTAGTTGTTCTTCCTACCACAGTCATTGCTGCCTGTTGAGCGTAGACCAAGCAATTGATGTATTACACCCCCTTCTCTGTGGGTCCCAAATGACACAGATGACCCATGTGAGGGAAAAGTACTCCTAGAGATGGGATCATTCTCCTTTGACCAGATGGTAAACAAGGGAGCAGAGGAGGAAATAAAAGCCAATTTTCTTTGCAGTCTCTGCCCCTTTAATTACCCAATTACATTGATGAGAAATTAGGGAGCATTGTTAGAGTACGGTGTTATGATTGGGGTTTTATAGCCAGTCCACGGTCCCTGGAGTTGAGAAACTCAGTTTCCTGCGAGGGGAAAAGGCCCTGAGTATTGGAAACAAGTAGAAAAAAATTACCAGGCTGTGAGTAATTAGATAAAATGTGTGAGAGAATTTGTAAGATTGGTAACAGTTCAGATGAATGGAAAGACTGAATGTGGGGTCAGGGTGTCCACAGAAGTGAGGCAGAGCTGGTGGCTGGTCGCCTTGACTTGGTCTACCACAACTTGAGTAGAATGAATTTGTGGAGCATCTGGAGAGCATCTGCCTTAAATTTTTCTCATCCCGTAGATGCTGCTTTCTCTTTATCTCTTGGCTCTGGCCACGTTCTCACATCCTCAGGCCCCTCCTGCCACTTAGGTTGCCCTTGCTCATTATCTGCTTGGTGGCAAGGACAGAAGCCCCTTTCCTAGCTCCCTTCCCCACTTTGACTCCTCCCAGTCCATTCTGTATTCTCAGAGTAAGCTGGTATATAGCAATGTCCTTTTAGGCGCAGGGTAATTCTACTCCCTTGGTATAAAGTAATGTGGGAGTACGGTCATCTCAGAGCTTTGTGTTGACCAGATGGCTGTTTCTTCCCTTAGTTTCCCTTGTCTGCTTTTCCAGGAAAATCACTGTTAAGTGACATACCTAAGCCAAGTGTTATAACCCTGAACTTCACACCTCACTGTGGTTTCAAGGTTTTTGTGTCCCAAACAGGCGGTATTTTGGAGAGAAGATCGGGCTGTACTTTGCCTGGCTTGGCTGGTACACAGGCATGCTCTTCCCCGCAGCCTTCATCGGGTTGTTTGTCTTCCTGTATGGAGTCACCACTCTGGATCACTGCCAAGTCAGGTACGGGAAACTCATGGAGGAGCTTGCTTTGGCAGTTTGCACTTTGAGGGGGTATAGTTTTTCCCTTCTTTCTCAGTCTCCGGTGGGAAAGTGAAAAGCTTCTCTAGGTCCCCTATGTCCCTTGTCATCACAGCTTTGGTCTTTTGCTGCCATGGGAACAGAAGTTACAACTCCAGACAGGTGTATGAGTAGTCATACATCCGTGGACAACTCACTCCCATCCAGCAGCTACAAGTTGTCCCCTTTCTGAGTTTTTCCCTGTCTTAAGGCTGGGACCTACTGGTGCAGAATAAAAGCTCGCAATCCTGTTTTCATGAATTTTCTGTTTCTACAAGGAATCTCTTCGTTCCTAAACAATGAAGCCCCTTCGCCAAATTGGTGATGCCCATTGAGTGATCAATTCCTAGACAGCAATCAGTCCCTTAGTGTCCTCAGCAGAATATGGCTTCAGATATTCATAGGCATCTTATTGCAGAACTGGACTGCAGTGATCTTAAACAATAATGTTCCTTTTAAGAATGAGTGATTGTTTTTGCCTCCTGCCTACAGAAATATTTTACTCTCTATGACATTTTTAATAATACCCGGTTTTCTCCAAGGATTAAAATCTTGAGTTATCCTCCAATTTATTGATTTTTTTTCATGCACATAGAAACAAAGGCTTTTGGAGGATCTTTCTCTTTCCATCATTCAATATGAAATTGCTTCCCATGGCAAAATGTGTGAAGGACTCATTTGGTACAATTTAGAATATAAACAAATGTATTTCCCCAAGTTTAATATATTAATATGTAAATAAAGCTTATTTATAAGTAAGGTGATAATAACCTTTTATCATAATATTAATACATGCAGGGGCTGTTTATATTAATATCAGAAAAGACTGAGAAGCTTCTGGGGGCATAAAATGAGTATATTGGATCTTATTTATGGTTGGATGCTCTAGTAATATTTCAGAGGAAGAGTGGAAACGCATTCTGCGTCATCAAGAGGCCGTCCTCCTCTGTTCTCTTTTTCAGTAAAGAAGTCTGCCAAGCGACCGACATCATCATGTGTCCTGTATGTGACAAATATTGTCCCTTCATGAGGCTGTCAGACAGCTGTGTTTACGCCAAGGTAAGTCTCAACAGGCGGCATCGTAGGTGGGATAGAATTTAATACAAGCTTTCCTACGGAACATTGAGTGGCTGTACGCCTCTGTTATTTACCACATTTGACCCCCACATTGTGCAGTATGATGGGAATGTCAACACTCAGCACTCCATTGCCAATAACCTTTTGAATGTGGTGTGTCTAAAAGATGCGTCTCCAGGCACTAGCCCGAGATGCTGCACCGTGGCCTGATGCAGAGGGCACAGCTGTTAGATTCAGGGGAAGTTCAGTTTGTGCTTTTGTGTTCTTTGCGTGGTTTGTATTTATTGCTGGTTACATGTGGGGCCCAGGTCTCTCATGGCATAAATTCTGGTGAGCACCAATGTGTTCTGTGTTGTCTTGTTCTTGTGATCCAGCGGATTTTATTTTTACACATGATCTTAGTCAAAAGGCTGGGAAGCAATGGACTCTGTCTTTTACATATTAAAAAATTAGTCACAGATTAAACACTGTCTTAATTTCTTTCTCTCCTGCTGTGATGAAATTCTCTGACAAAAAGCGCTTAACAGGGGAAGAGATGATTTTGGCCCATGATTCCAAGGTGGCGTCCAACATGGCCAAGAAGATGTGGTGGCAGGAGCGGGAAGCACATTGCAGCTGCAGTCAGGAAGTGTGGGATGATGAATCTATGTGCAGCCAGCTTCCTCTTGTTTATACAGTACAAGACCTGAGCCCAGGGAACAGGGCTGCCCACATTTAGGATGTAGTTCTCCACATCCATTATCTAATCAAGATAATCCCTCACAGGCTTGGCCAGAGGCCTGTCTTCTACAGGATTTCAGCCCCTGTCAAATTGACCACCCAATATTACCCATCATAGATGCACGGCTTTTACCAGCCTGCTGAAGAGATCCATAGCAGAGGAAATGGCCAAAACCCCTGCTCTGGCCATCCCGTGACTAAGCAGGAACCTAGACACCCATGAGTAATTCTTGGCGACCTCTGCTCCATGCAGGTTCTGAGTTTGACTCTCCTCTCTTCCACGTGTTTGCCAAGAGCAAGTTATTTAAGCTCTGTGCTCCTGAGATTCTTTTCATCTACAAAACGGATATGCTAAACAGTCAGATCTTAGTTAGAAAGATGGCTCAGTGGTTAAAAGCATTTGCTGCTCTTCCAGAGGACTTGGGTTCAATTCCCAGCACCCACGTGGCAGCTCACAAGTGTCTGTAATTCCAGTGCCTGGGGATCCGGCATCCTTATACAGACATATAGGCAGGCAAAACATCAATGCACATAAAAATTACAAAAAAAATGAAAACAACTTACATCGGATTCTACTTTAGTTTTCCTTAAAAAGAAAGAAAGAGAGAGAGAGAAAAAAAGAGAGAGAAAGAAAGAGTAAAATTCTCAGTAAATGGTAGTTGTGGCTATTTAACTTTCTTATCATTATTATCATTAATCAGATTCAGCTTAGCTACCTCCCATTGGCCTTGCACAGGTGTTGCCTTTCTGGGGCTCAGCTTGTCATTCTTAAACACAGTTAAGTGCAGTCCTTTCTGCCCCATTCCGTGACACAGGTGAAGAGTGCTTTGAAAAAAACACTCAGGACATGACACTGTGATTTCTGTCGTGTGCGATCTCATGCCCCTTCCTCATGATACGTCTTACTCTTTTAAAAAAAAATTAGATACATTTATCAGATTCCTAGAGGATTCTTTTAACTTCAGGGCAGAGTCATAATTTCAAACAAAAGCTAGAGTTCGGGTTGAGGTAGGCTTTCCTAAGATCCGCTGCCTATATGCTTGCCTAGATTCCGGCTATAAAAGGGGTTGGCAGATTTTATCACACATCTGTGATGACAGCAGCCTGATCTGCCTAATGATTCTGTTGGCTTTGCTCCGTTTTGTTCTCTTAGGACAAGAGAACTTAATAGGCAGCCCACGGCCCCGCCCACCCATAATGACTACAGCCCTGCTGGTGGTGAGTCCTATGGGCGGAGCCCAAGCTGCAGCAGGCAGCTGGGAGTCTAAAAAGACCTGGGCTCTGAGCCTACGTCGCAAGAGACCAGAAAAGATGCAGCGCCTCTCGCTGTCTGTAGAGGGCGCATAGATTGAGGCTGTAAGGACTGTCAGCAGTGCGATTTTGTTGAAAAGTCATGAGATAATTGATGTTTCCAAAGCCTACTCTTGGACACCATCAGATTTTTATGATTTGGTCTTTCTTTGGTGTTCCGAGTGTTTGTGGCTTAGGAAAGGACTTCTAATGCGAAGAGTTGCTTGGGTGAAATTCCCATTCTAGGAAATCCTTCATAATTCCTCCCAGCAACCATCAAGAGTAGTTCAGAGGACTCAGATTCCGTAGGAGCTTCTGTTGGCAGTAATTCTACCAGAAATCTGAAATAATCCTAATTGCAATGTTAGGTTATTTCCATAATTGCAGGGTAGCATTGTTATTTCCAACCTGCATGTCAATTTCAAGACAGATATTATTATTACCATCATACTCAGAAAGCTAAAACCTGTTCATCCTTACCCATAGGACAGTAAACCTGATAACCATGGGCCTCAGTTTACCAGAACACACAACACTTCTTCTCTTCCACCAGGTCCTACTGAGCTGTGTGATGTTTAGACTGAAGTTTGCTTTCGGTCTTCCCTAAAACTTCGGACTAGAGTCAAGAGTGACAGAATCCGAGTTCCACAGGCTTCCTTTGGAGGCATTTGTCAGAAACGTCAGGAGTGAGTTTGTGGGTCTTGTATCGAGAGAGTAGATCCAACCCAGCCAGCAGCTGCTCTGCTCACTCATCAGATGATACAGTACCCTCATCCTTGGCAAGCACAAGAGTCTGAAACCCACCTCCTAGTGAACTAAACAGGGAGATGCTGACAAACTTACTGTTTTCTGAAAAAAAAAATAACAACACAATACAAAGTAACTCCCAGCTAGAACTGGCACCCTCCAGACCCCCCGGTGTCTCTCCAATACACTGTGCACACTGTCATTCTGCAGGCAGGTTCACTTCCTGTGATGGGAAGACGCTGTGCCTCCAGGCTTCTGTCTTCTCCCTTTCTCCCTAAGTATCCTGTTTGTGCTTATTTTAAATTCTTGGCCTTTGCACTGGGGATAAATCAGTGGTGGCGTGTTTGCCTGGCCGGTGTGAGGCTCTGGGCTTCAATCCCCATCCTTGAAAAATCGTTTCAGTTTCTGTTCTGTTGTTGTAGAGTCTGTGCTCCTGCAGAAAGTTTCTGCTGGGCCAGGGAGAGAGGTGAGGAGGTAAAGCCCTTGCCATGCCAGTGCGAGGACCTCAGCTCCCTAGTGTCCACGGGAAGGCCAGGTAGATGTGACACTCTGCCTGTAATCCCAGCGTGTCAGAGACAGAGACTGGGAACCCCCTCAACGAGATACATTAGCTGAGTCAGAAACCCACCTCAATATATAATGTGGAGAACAATCAAGGAAGACCCCTGGGATTAATCTTGGGCCCTCACACCTACATGCACACATGGAAATGCACACTCACGCATGCCCACACATACACATGCCCCACACAGATCGGTTTGGGACCGCCACCAGTGTCCCTTGGAATACCTTGAGGTCTTTGTTTGTATTTGGAGCCTGTTCTCTTGCTTTGCTTTGGCGGGACTTAGCCAAGGGGACCATCAGATGAGCTAGACTAGCATTTTGCTAGGAACCAGGAGTCCTCCTTTTCGTGCCTATTCTGACGCACACTGAAAACTGTAGCCGAAAGCTGTCTCTTCAAATGTTGATATATCCTGTCCCAAGAAAGCACTCTGCTGGGTTCCACTGATCCGTGCACTCCTTGGAAACAGCATGAGAGACATCTGTTGTGTGGGTGGGAATGACCTGGGCAGCCCAGCATGACAGCCGCAATTCAACCGAGAACCTCCCCTCGTGTTACCAGCTAGTACGTTCACCAGATACTCAGATACAGAGCCTAGAACTCTCTACCCCTAGAACTGTTAGGATTATGTGATACTGGGTGGCCAGCGTTCCATCCGACAAATGAAAGGAATAGGATTTAGATGCTTGCGTCACATTTAGCATTTGAATGCTGCCCGTCTCTCCGACATTCAAAGAAAGAGAGAGCATAAACTTTTAGAATAATACAATATCGTTGGCATTATGATACGGCAAGAAAACACCTGTTTATGGGCATATTCTCCAGGGACAGTAAAGTATCCTTTACTAGGGAAACATAAGATGCCTCAAAAGCTGTGCTTTCTGTAACCATCAGTCATCAATTTGCCGTGGACTTTGGTGGGATTTAGACTGGAGGTGGAGACGAGGGTGGCTGTTTGGCAGTAAGAATGGAACTTTAGATGACATTCTGGTGAAAAGGTAGTGCTCACTGTCTTAGGGTTATAGGGAGTGGGTGAGCAAATGCAGTGATTGCCTCAGGCTCTAATGAGTGTGAGAGTGAATTCCATAACAGTTCTTGTCTCTTGCATTTATAATGCTGAAACACAAAGTAACCCACATTTCGAGTAATGTTTGCTCGAAACTATAAGGGGCAAAATAGCTATGTTTTTGAAATGAATAAATGAGACATTAGAAACAATGTTTGGGGAGTTAAGAGCCTATAAATCAATAACAAAAGCACCTTCCTGGTCCTAAATATAGTTATATCCATATCTATATAGATGTGTAAGAGTTTTTAAGGCATGCAAAGTGGAATTCTTAGAAGCACTGTTGGAGATGCATGATCCTGATGTAAAGGGAACACACTCTTTTCTCCGTGTCTGAATGTCACAGTCAGAAGACACCCACCCCCTTCTTACTCATTGTCAGGGGGAATATTCACCAAAGAGCCCTGACAAAGCTCACCGTATCACCATAACTACTTTCATGCCCCGCTAAAAATAGAGTGTTGTTCCTGAGGAACCAGCTGAATGGATTCTGTCATTTCCAGGTGACGCACCTTTTTGACAACGGAGCTACTGTGTTCTTTGCTGTGTTCATGGCCGTCTGGGGTAAGTGAAGAACAGCCGTAAAGCTTGAACTACCTCATCTGCCCTGTGGTGGCTTCCTTCTTTAGAGCCTCACTCTGGATGTCATTGGAAGAAGCTTGAGCGAATTCAGTTGGATTTCTGTTGGCAACAAACAGGTCACTCACTAATTTATTTGGTTTACTTTGAAAGTGATAATATACAAGGAAACTATATCTGATAGTTTCCTTTAAGATCTTGGACAACTTCATCATTTTTCTTGGAGTCATCCACTATTGCTTTCTCTCATAATCCTCCTGTGGCTGATAGCTATCAAAACTGTTGGCATTTGTAGCCTATCTATGAATAGTCTGGTTCCTATAGGAGTTCTGACATCCCTGATGGACTATGTAATAATCTCTCATGATTTTTGCTATCCTTAAATCCTCAATGCATCAGAATCACTAGCAAATACGGAGAGGATGAGGAGGGGGAAGAAAAAGAACTAAGCCAATGTTTGCACAGAGTTTTGACTACACGACTGAGATCAAGATCAAAAATAATACATACCTTGCCTCCCTAGAACATTCAAGTGTCATAATCAGAAAGTATAATAAGCAATGAGTGCTTCAGCTTTGCCACTGTTACAAATGAAGTGACTCCGGAAAATGAACTTAGTGCTTAAGTCAGTGGTACCTAACTTTTTCTGGTCCTAACCACACATAAAATGGGAATAGCCGTTGTGCATACTGGTGGACATTAGAAGAGTTTGCTCATAACCAGGGATAGAGCTGACATAAGCATCCTCACCCAGCATCCCCAAACGCTAGCTCTTCATTGAGCACTAGTCTACTTTGTAGTGGGATATGTTTATGTACAACGAGTCGTCTCCTGGTGTCAGTCAGGAAGAATGCAATACAAACCTCTAATACCCACTTCAATATTTCTCCAATTTCAGGTCCCCATTGCTAGATCTTTTGCGTGAGATAAGTTTTGTCCTCCTACAACTGAACCCCTGAGGTCATACCGAAGTGAGATTTTGGTACAATGCCCTTTGTCTGGAAGGTAGAATTTGTCACTTCTTCCCCAGTAATGCTACTGTTGTCCTGTCCTGTGAAGGACAAATCTGTTTTATTGATGGTTCCCTTTCCTGGCTGGACTGCTTGGTGATGGAGCATGGAGTTAAGAAGATTTTAAGATTACAAGTGGGACCAGAGACTTGACAGCTCTGGGCTTTGGAATATAAGCAATATGAGTCTGATAGATTTCCGATAAGACATTTTGGGCACAGATGAACATTTTAAGGTGACTCTAGGCAAAGAAAACCTTGGGTAATTCACGTTCTAAATTGCTTCATCTTGATTGACAACATATTGCTTAAGTCCTGTGTTATTCCCAGAAGTGTGCTAGTTTGAGCAAGGATCTACCATCCCAGGTATTTCTTTGCATACAGGCATGTCTTTTGCAGTGATCTAGAACAGCCAAAAATATGGTTATTGCTACACACTGTCATAGTCATTGTACATATCTTATCTCATTTAATCCCCATCACAACCTTCAAGAAAGCTACTGTCACTGTGTTCATGTGACAGCCGAGGAAGCTGAAGTCGATGCCAGCATAAAGCAAAGCTGACGTGGGCAGCCGTAGCTCCTCAGCTTTGGGCTAGACAGGGGTGCCATTTGTAAGCAGCTGCTTTGGCTTTGGAGCTCCCAGCCTTCAGATAACAAACCATAATGCTCATCCTGAACCTCCCCCTTTTGCCGCTTTGGGACGGTGACGTTTTTGTAGAGGCACATCGCTTCCAAATGGAGCTAGTCCTGTCAGGATCATATCTCAGGACTGACACGTTACAGTGCTGAAGAAAACACACTCTGTTTTCCGAATCATTGCTAAGACACACGCTGATGGGAGCAGAGTGATCTGCAGGACCTCCGGGTGGATGTGCTGGTCATCGTGTTTGCTTTGGTGTTCACCAGCTGAACGGTAAAACTCCATCTGTCCCTGCCCCGGGCTCGCATGTTAGCTTTGCTCGTGTTCCCATGTGTATGACAGTAGGGCTCCATGAAGATCTTCAGGTTACACCATGAACCCGGGCCTCTGGACTAAAGGTATAACGTGGTTCTTTCCTCTGTGCTCCTTTTGTTACAAGGAGTCGAGGGACAGGATAATTGTGGGCTAAATTAGCTTCTCTCCCTAGAGACAAAAGAAGAATCGTTAGGGAAATAGATGCTGGCAGAGACCTGTTGGGAAGTAGATTATTTCCCTCTGGTCTTCATTGCTGAGTCCTCTTTTTCCCCCCCTTAATTTTTTTTTTTTTTACTTTCAATGTTGTCTTAAAAATTACTCCCAGCAAAGAAACAATGAGGTGCCCACTGGGGCACCATAAGTCCCCCAGTCAAAACAAGAAGATGGTGGATCCTTTGTGCAGAATGAAAGACTTGGTACAATTTTGTAAGAGATTAGCAAAGGAGATCTACCTCATTTTTAATTCATGTTATCGGAATTGGCCTTTTGTTTCTGGAGACTGTCTAATTTCATCTTCTGTGATCTTATCTACGTGTCCAACAAAAACAATATTGTCCCATAATTAATTAAAAACACATTAACAATTATTTAGGTAAATTAGTATTGTATAGTCAAAAAAGAAGAGGCATATAATTACAAGAACTCCACCGTGTGTGAATATGTGCACACAGGACAATTTCTCCCTTTCTCATAAACCATCAGAATCGATCACTGTTTCCATTCTATAATGGAAAGGACTTAGAGGCCCAGAGAAGCTACATGGCTTACTCAAGACTATGCATAATTAATAAGAAATGAGGTCTGAAGTTTAAGTCAGATATTGTCTGTCCTATTCTAGAGTCATTTCTAAGTCTCCTCCATAGGGCCCACCAATTAAGATCTTGATTAATAGCAGACATCACAGTCCTTGTCACAGGACACTGGGTGCTGTTGGCTGATACGATCCCTGGGGAGATATGAACTAATGTCTACTCACCCCAAGTAGGGAACTGACGACAGACCAAAGTTCGGATACCACCAAAGTCCAGCTTGGTGAATCTGAGTTTTGTTGGGGTTGTTTACATAAACGTGGCTAAGGCATGAGACTCAAAGCTGCATCACCAGAGCCCAAAACCTGAAGGTGGCTGAACAGGTTGAAGAACACCCTTTGTAGGAGTTCAGCTGGTCTGAGCTTGTCCCAGACAGCTCAGCTATTCTGTTTCTTTCGGGTATCTTGACTAGTCTGAGCATTTTCTTAACAGCTTGGCTTGTCTCCGAGTCTCCCAGGCAACTTGGCTCATCTATAGTGTCTCTTATTGGTTACATGTTTGGGATAAGAAAGGCCTAGTGGAAAAAAAAAAAAAAGAAAGGCCTAGTGAATCTGGTCAGTTTCAGGGACTTCCTAAACCTATTTTTTGTGTACTTTCTCAACTTCCCTGTAGAGTGCTTCTCAACCTGTGGGCTGTGACCCCTTTGAGATCAAAAGATCCTTTCACAGGGGCCGCCTAAGACACAGATGTTTCTATTACGATCATAACAGTAGCAAACAGTTATTCTCTGAAGTAGCCATGAAAATAATTTTATGGCTGGGGTCGCCACAGTATGAGGAACTGTCTTAAAGGGCTGCAGCTTTAGGAAAGTTGAGAACCACTGGTGTAGGATGAAATGTTTCGCCTTCCCTTAGAACATCCATCCTGTTGTTTCTCCTTCCTTGTAAACATCCTGTGCCTTATGAGCTTCCTTCCAAGGTAAAGGAAACCACAGAGGTAGGTAATAAAAACAATGGTGTCTCTACTCTCAAGAGACTCCCAATACATCGTGAGTTGTTAATTATAGCACAGGTTACAGTACAGCAAAATATACAAATAAGGTATGAGTCTAAATACTAACGTGGACAGGAAGAAATTGGGAGGCATTATCAATGGTGGTTTGCTGTGGGTGATGGAACCATGGGAGCTTTTCATCCAACACAAACTAGCAATTTTCCATGGGCAATTTGACAGATTATGTCAATGATGTATAGTGCAGTAATCATCAGCATAATGATGGCATGAAACTTTCTAATCCTGGAGTTTCCTGCTGGCTTTGTGGTCAGCCCATCAACACCCTCACCCCTGCTTCCCAGTGCACCTTTGCCCATACCGTATTACATTCAAAGAGAATCGACACACAGTGTTTGGTGTCTGACTTCTTTCACTATGCTTAAAGCTACTGAGATTCATTTCTGCTATGGTGTAGATCAGTAGTTTGTTCCTTCATAGCTCAGGATCGTATCTGTCCCACTGCCTGGTTAGACTCGAGTCTGTTTGTATGCTGCCCAGTTAATAGGCACTGGCGCCAGTTCAGGTTTGAACTATCAGCAATGAATGAATTGCTGGCTTTCTCGCTTTTTCATGTTTTCCTGAAAGTCTTTGCATTCGTATTTTCTTGGACACATAATTGCAGGTGGTATGACAGGGTCCTATGACAAGCGACGTACATAGTTGTCATCACGTCAGCATTCCGTGAAAGTTACCAGCTGTACCACATGCTCGCAGGCACTGAGAATGATCAGTCTTTATAATAGCAATCATTTTCAAGAATGGGCATAGCCAGCATACTGTAGCTCTGGTTTATGTTTTCCTGGTGAGTAGGATGTTGAGCATCTGTCCTTGACTTCTTTGTAACCTACATAGTTTCCCAGTGAAATATTTGCAAATTGATTACTCATTTGTTATTGGGCCATTTGTCTTCTTTCCATCATGTGAGTTCTTTATGTATTCTGATAGAAGTGTATTTTATGGTTGCAACGATTTCTGTTTCACATTTGCATTTTTAATAGAATATTTTATTAATTTTTGGATAATTTCATACATGTTTACACTGTACTTGGATCATTTTTATCCCCACTCCTCCCTGTAACTCCTTCCAGATCCACTCAGTGCCCCAACCCTCCTCCCAATCTCATGGCTTCTTTTTTAGCACTCATTTTAATTAAAATATTATATCATTATATATCATATCATTATCCCTTCTCCTTCCAACTCCTTCCACATATCCCTGTAGGCCCCTGTCTTCCCTTGCTCCCTGGGATGCAAATCAAGGACTGTTTTGGCTAACCAGCTAAGCTTCCTGCTAAATTCTGTGCTCTGCTCTGCTAGCCTAGTGAATTAGCCGCAGGGCCTTGTATTACTTTGGAATGGTAATTTCCCAACCTGCCCGGGAGAGCTCACAGCACCAAGGTCCCTTTCACCTGTCTGCCACTGCCCCACACCTCTTGACTGCCTGTGCCAGTTCCCCCAACCCCCTCTGGCTGGGAGCGGTTTCCATTACTGGGGGGGAAAAGTATATTAACTCTGGATAAAGCTAAATAAATTGGCATTCACCTCTTGGTGAATGACCCGGACTCTCTGTGTGTGTGTCTTGTGTTTAACCCCTAGGCCCTTGCCCAGGCTCGTGGTGGTATGGAGCCGCGGTCCTTACCGGGAGGGTGGTGATGCAGATCTCGGATGATTCTACGTATCCCTTTACTCCCCACGCAAATTCATGAACTCTTCTTTACTGTTTTATATTTATTCTTCTTATCTATTATAACTATTGCTTATATATACACATACTGATATATAAATACAACCTGCTAACTCGTCAGTGTTACATATGTATTTTTCAGGGCTGATCGCTTGTTATTGGATAACAGATCGTTAATAACTCACCCCTGGGGACGGCTCTTTTTCTTCTTTCAGCAAGTTGTTAATTGCCTGTAGCTCTTGATCAAGGGATGGGGCCACATGAGACTTCCGCCTCTCGTGTTAGTATGCATATTGGCATTGTCGCTGCTCAGGTCTTGGTTAGGCTGACATATTGTTGAGGTTTCTTGCGTGTAGCTTCCCTGTCGTTTCTAGGAGACATGGTCTTACAGCTGACTCCCTGGTGCTTGGACGCTGTGGTCATCCTGCCCCTTCTTTCACCACACTCCCTGAGCCCTCAGGGTGGGGATCACATTTACAGTTTTACCAGTTAAGGCTGTGCACCCCTCAATCAGTTGTTCATTGCCTTTTGACAAGTTGTAGACCGTCAGTAATGGTCTCCCATTGCTGCAAAGTGGGGCTTCTTTGATTAGGGGTGAGATCTACATTTACACTTGAAGATTTGATGTTAGGGACCACAGATAAGAGAAACCACATAGTGTTTGTCTTTCCAAGTCTAGATTACCTCACACATATATAATGCGTTCTAATTCCACCCATTTACTGAGATTTTTAATTATTTAATTTTTCTCTACTGCCAAAGAGCGGAGTATTGCATTATGTATATGTATCACATTCTTATTACCATTTCATCAGTTCAGTGGCATTGAGGTGATCTCCATTCCCGAACTGTCATGAATTAGAGAAGCTATGAACACAGCCGAGCAAGTATCTCTGTGGCAGGTATGGAGTCCTTTGGACATATGCCCTACACGGGGTATAGCTGGCTCATCATACAGTGGATTTAGTTTTAGCTCTTGTAAGAATTCGCCACACTGACTTGCAGAGTTGCTAAACCAATCTGCACTCCCACCAACAGGAAATGAGTGCCCACCCCACCCCACACCCACATCCCTGCCAGCCTTTATAGCTGGTTATCTGGTTGATCTTAGCCATTCTGACTGGAGTAGGATGAAATCTCAACGTTCTTCTCACTGGCGCTTTCCAGCTTGTTAAGAATGATGAAGCCTTTGGTGATGTTTCTCAGCCATTTTTATTTTTCCTTTTGAGAACTCCCTGTCCATGAAGTTCAATTTGTGCTGCCCACAAACGTACTCGTGGGTGTGGCATCATCCGCCTGATACCGTGGTTAGTCTACCAGAGGCCACATCCTTCAAGAAAACTAACTCCCTTTCCCAGGAGCCATCAACCACCCACAGCTCCTCAGTGAGGGCTGGGCTGTTGAGACCCTTCACCTCCATGCTAGAATGCTGACCTGCTCGTCCTTGTGCAGATCTTGTATAGACAACCACTCATGGGTTCATGAGTGTGTTGGCCCTATCATATCTGGAAGACACTGTCTGTACTCAAGTCCTCCTAATGTGACCCTTCCGAGCTAATACCCTGCCTCCCTGACACATTAAGACCATTATTTCCATTCTCTTTCCTAAACAGTGTCCTGCTGACTCTAAGCAGTGAGCTGATGCAGCAACCCTGAGTGAGCGCTTTATTTCTCTCTCTCTCTCTCTCTCTCTCTCTCTCTCTCTCTCTCTGTGTGTGTGTGTGTGTGTGTGTGTGTGTGTGTGTTATTACAGAGAGTTCTTCACTGTCTTTTAGCCATATGTGCAATCGTTACTTTATTATATTTTAGTAGTTAAGCACTCAAGCATAAAGGGAAAGGTCCCCAGACCCCTGCAGTTTGGTCCCTTTTTACAGAAAGGAAGCCCATCCTTAATAGGCCCCTTGAAACTGTAGTCCCTGGGGAGGGAAACATAAACTTCAAAACTTGGATTCCCACAGCAACCAGCTCGATATGATGTCAGAATTCCCAAAGCTAGTGTGACTTGGACAGACAGTACCCTCTTTCAGATTTTCCCAACATCGATGTATAATACAGGATACAAAAAAAAATCCGTTTGGAACAGAAACTACTTGAAAATGATTCTCAAGAATCCCCATGTCAGGATGCTTGTGAAACCAAATGTGTTACCCTGTCTCATTTAAGCGTGCAAATCGCTCCATCTAGTGAATCATTTGGTACTTTGAATTAATGGAGTCATTGATTGTGAAGGGAATGGGAAGGGGGGGCCTGTTTCTTAAGAACTGTTTCTTTCAGCTGGATTAATCCACAGTGTTTGCTCCTATTACATAGAACATCCCTAGACACTGGATTCCCATCGAGACATTTTTAGAGTAGTTTACGGTAGATCAGACTTTTAACAAATTGGCTTTTCAGGCTTTTTCCCCCTATGAGTTGCAAATCCCCTGCCCTGCACATAAACTCATGTACTTACTTATCTCAAAGGTCCGGGCATCAATGGTTAGTTTTGATCTTATTAAAATGTATGTCTCCGTTAAAATATGTCTCCACCCCTGACTTCCTGGACCCTGAAATGAACGCAGTTTGACACATCACAGAATCTCATAAGCTCTCAGCTTCCCTTTATGTGACCACACTGGTCTCTGTGGGGCCCTGAAGATTAGTAAACTACAAACCACGCTGCTGGGGCTCTTAATATTTAGTGCTGTCATTTTGATGCTGATATGGTTTACGTGAGATTTTTTTGCTTTTTTTCTCATGAAAATTGTGAGGCTTTCTCTGCAACACAGCCAGTGAGAGCTGAGAAAGGCCTGGCATCTCACCTGGTGTCCAGACCCCAGTGTGTTCCCATCCCCAGCTCCCTAGTGCGTGATTTCTTTCCTCTGTTGACTTCCTAGCAACATTATAAACATATAATTTTATATGAGCTTATAATTCTCAGCTGAGTGTTTTTTGTATGTCTGTGTTTTACAGGGGCAGCTGTCAGGAACTGGCCTTGTTTCTCTGTTTCTTTGTCTTGGGAGAAGTCTGAAGCTCTAGTTCCCCTCCTCTTGTCCAAATAAACATTCTGAGGGTTATAAAGGACTGATACAAATTAAGTCCGTTAGTGTTACTAGTTTCATTTTTTAAAAAGAAATTAGTATGGGTGGGGAAAGTGGTTGTATGTGTGAAGCAATGCATTCTACGTGTCCTAGAAAGTAAGAATCTTTTTTATTTGTAATAATCATTTTAATGTCGATAACTAAATTAAATTAAATTAATAATAATTGAAGATAAATAATCAAGTTATTCTTAGTAATACTTTTATTATTTATTTATTATCATTATTATCATCATGATCATTTCCTAGAAAACAATCCCAGAACCGTTTCCTTACAAAACAGGAACTCCAGCAGCCAAGCTGTGTCTCCAGATCCAGCCAGAAAACCATCTTACCTAGGCTTCTGAAGATGCTCTGAGCCATCAGGTTGGCTTGGGAACAGCCAAGCTGACGCTTTGAGATAGGCCCCATCATTCAGAAATAAAAACTACTCATTCCTTTTCATGCCTATTGCCGGTTTTATCTAGCCTTTGTTCTTGTTGTGGAACTCAAGCTTTTAACGAGTTAGCAGGGGAGTTACACCATCAGGTCTCTAAGTCTCTTAATCTTTCAAATTTCTTGGAAATGTCTTTAATGTTATTTTCTAACAGTCAGCATGGTTCTTCTCTTGGCATTCCAGAACAGACATTTTAAAGATAAAGAGTCAAAATGGGCCTTTAAAAACCCATTATATTATCAGTAGGCAAAAAAAAAGAAGAAAAAGAAATGCAACATTGTATCCTTGCAGATTTTAGGATAAGTGTGGGTTTTCTAAGCCCTCTGGAAGATTGCAGATCTGCATGGAGGACACAAGTAAACCCCAGGATCCCTACAGAACCTACAGCCATGGAACATCCCCCTTTATATATTTGCAAATGTTTTGGGGCAGAACCCCAAAATAATTGGAAAACTTTTAAACTTTCTTTTTCTTTTAGGGTCTTGTCATTTCAATAGAAGCTGTAATTAAAATGTAACCTAGTAATTAAAACACAGATGACGACTCAGGACCGATTTCTGGCTCTATCATCTCCTGGCTGCATGATGTTGCAGAATGCACGGTGGAAATTAAGAGACACTTTAAGGGGAGGGTCTTTCTGCTGAGCATCACAAGATGGGGCAGCCACTCAGTGGCTCCTTTCTTCCTGCTTGCAGAATTTAGCCATTGGCTGTATTTTCCAGAAAGAAATCCAGTTCAGTTTTCATCCACAAAGCCAACACCTAAGCAGGCAGGCTTTATTTCTGTTCAGATGAAGGACTAGGTTTCTTCTATCAGATGGCTCCACCTTCTCTCTTCATCCTGGGAAACTAAAACAAAAGGGAGCCTGGGGAAGCATTATCTGTTTCTTTCTAAGTCTTCAGCCCCAGAGGAAGCCTGTTCTTTATGATCACGTGTATTATGGCCATGTCTGATATCAATAACATACTAAATGGCTTTGGTGGAAATTATAGCATCCTGCTGCAAATTTATTTGAAATTGACAATGACTGTTCTAGTTCAGAAAATAATAAAGTGCAGTATATACCTCACCATTAATGTCCCTTATGAACTCTGCTCAACTGCATATGATTCTAAGCTAAAAAGTGTTCTGGCTCAATAGCGCCTTAGCTGTAATTTTGGTTTTGTTTGCTTTCTTTCTATTTTAGTTACTTCTGGTCAACTAAATATTAGATATAAAATTCCAGAAATAAGTAATGTTTTAAATTATACACTGTTCTGAACAACATAATGAAATCTTGCATAGCCCACCTCCGTCATTCCAGGACACAGGCTGCTTCAACCCCATCCAGGGTATCCACACTGTATATGCTACCCATCTGCTAGTTACTCTGAAAAGCCATCTCAGTTACCAGGTTGAGTGTCACAATATGACAGGGCTGGCGTTGAAGTTGCTGTCCTCAGAATGGTCTTAATGAACCCAGAGCTCAAGAATACCAGTGTCGTTCATGTGTACATGCCAAAGAGATGTTATAAAATTCTTCCTGAAGTGAAAATTTGGAAATTCTCTGCTTAATAAGAAACAGTGAGTGTTGCGGTTGCTAACATCTGGAATAAGGTCAAATAGTAAACACCTTTAGGACCATACACAATTTCTGGCTTCTGGGGAGGTGCTGGGATGTACACTCCACAGATAAGAGGAGGTTACTGTATTTGTATACTAATCTGCATAAGCCCTACCCCATTTCTGCCTGAGCTAAGAAGGAAGATGTCTCATGTTTTCCTAATGTGTCAACTTAATGTCACAAAAGGATCGCTATTTGGGATTGAGGTTACTGCCTCGGGTGAACCTCACGGTGGGAAGATTAGGTAATAGGACGAAGCAGGGATGAGGGTAGAAAGGAGGAGAAAATGCAAAACCCTTTTATAAGTAAAATTAATCAAGGTGAATAGCTTGAGAATATTCATTCTAAGATCTGTAAGGGTTATGTCTTCAGAGTAGAGTCCCAACAGAGGCATGAAACTTACTCCTTTTCCCCATAGTAAAGCGTCTACATCCATCAAGACATGACCACACCATTCCAATACCTAAAGATCTAACATCTTTCTGTAGCATAAATGGAGGTAATTTCTCTTCTGTGTAAGTGACCATTCCAGTCTGGTGGACCACCCTACAGATGGAGAGCAATTAGGCAAACATGTTCCCAGCAATAATTCTTTCCTGTACACCGGGACTGTATCTCAGAGAAGAGCTGGTCATCTTTCCTGTGAAGCTCATTCGGTCAGTGTGAGGGAAGTCATACATTTTGCCAGACAAAAGTTCAAACTTTGATATTATTTTGGTGATATTGATGGAAAAACATCGAAGAGTCATAACTACATGTTCTTCAGTCACACTTCAATATCCTTAGAGCAAAAGAATTTTTTTTAACGATTTTAAAACAGGGTTTCTCTGTGTATCTCTGGCTGTGCTGGACCTCACTGTGTACACCAGACTGGCCTTGAACTCACAGAGATCTGCCTACCTCTGCCTCCTGTGTGCTGGGATCTATGGCATGTACCACTGTGTCTGGCTAGAATATTTATATTAAGTACAAATATATTTGTATATATCTAAATATGGTTAAGATATTTTGTATACTTTTCTCTGAAGAGAATTTGGTAATAAGAAATTACTGCCCATCCAATGCATGCTGAGGTTTTGGGTTGTTTCACTATTCCTAGATACCTTTTATATTTAAAAAATAAATAATACCATATCAGTAGGCAAGATATTGGCAGGAAAGTTTCTTGTGTTATTTATTCCAAGGACTCTGTCTATGTTAAATCTGCTCTGCCTCAACCTGCAAGCCATCTTAATTTAATTCCATGCAAAATCTCTAATTTTCACTATATTTGGCTCAAGTTTAGTAATTCTTAAGATTTCTCCTGATCGAAGAGCATCGAATTAAAAATTCCAATTTCAAGAACAAAACAACAGAAAGCTCCAAGCTAACGCCATTGTCTGCATTGCCTTCATTGTTCATTTGAACCGTGTTGCTTTATATCTGAAATCACCTTTGTTCTCCGTTTGTTCCAGCCACCGTTTTCCTGGAATTCTGGAAAAGACGCCGAGCGGTGATTGCTTACGACTGGGATCTGATAGACTGGGAGGAGGAAGAGGTCTGTACCGCCCGCCTCCAGATAGCGTCACAGCACAAACCCCCATCAAATGAGATCCTTGAGATGTCACTCTCCGCTGAGTGATGGCAGTCAGGCTATCCAGAAAGCAAGTTTAATAGCTGTCTTTGGAGGGTGCTTCAGGCTTCATCAAGAGGGTCCAGGTGATATGCCTAAGGCTGGAAGACCTCAAGTCAAAGCCAGCCTGGGTTACATCATGGGATTTTCCCATGAGTAAGGGGTGGGGGAGTCTGGCATCATTTGGCAAAACCACTGTCCAAGCCATGTGCTTAAGTTCCACTCTGACATGATACTGAATGAACATTCCATGAGGCAAGAGACATTGCTCCCATAGGCAGAGACACGTGGGGTTCAGGAGGACCATCCTGACTTACCTTCCATTTTCCTGACTTGAGTAGAAGGCAGTTTTTGTCTATTAGCACTGGGCATTTGAAATACACCTCTCTAGAGAACAATTTGAGGAAATAAATGTTTCTGTGAATCCCAGACCCACAACAGTCCTCAGACATGCACAAGTTCAGAATTACATCATGGGCTAAGTGTTGAGAAGAAGCGCTCCAGGTAGCCCCCTTTGTATGGGTGAATGCAGGGTCAGCTGTAGACCAAGCTGACAACAAGGGCAAGCTCAGCCTCCGGGGATTTAATTTATCTTCCCAACCACTTTGGTTCCCATCCCCCTTCTAGGTCAGTATATTGTGTTCTTTCCTCATTTGTGTCCAATTCTGGTCCCCTTTTCTCAACCCATTTGTTCATACCAGACTCACTTCCCACATCCTTCTGCCGGACCCTGCTTTAGATTAGCCTCACCCATTTCTCCTAACCCTTCTGTTCCCTTAGCTCTCAGAATCCCAAATCACCAGAGCCTTGCTGTATCTGTGTGCCTGTGAGTCATATAATATAAAAATTATAGTGTCGTTATAGCTACAATGGGCATTTTCTTTTCTAGAGGAACATGAATGTGTTTCTTTACATTAATAGAGGATTTTAGAAGCACAAATTGTGAAAGTATTGGCCCTGTGGTTGGCTTGACAAAGGAGATAATTTTGACAGGTTTTCTTCTTATTTACATATATATCCTAGGCTTTTTTCTTAGTTCGTTTTTGTTTTGTTCTGTCTTTTTAAGATATCCAGCAAGGAACTTTGATATATGACGCTGGCGTTTGTCAGTAATTCTTACTATTCTGAAAGACAGCCACACTCAAGTGTCATAAACATTCTTCAGGAAATGGTCTCCTGGGCGTGGAGGCAATACTCAGGTGGACACGGGTCCATGGGCAGCAGCTCTTCCATCTGTATCCTGAGAAGCTGAGAGCGTGTAGAGCAAGCAGAAGCGTCTCTATCTCTGTATCCTCAAACTTCAGTGCCTGAAATAAAGAAAAGGCAGGCTGAGCGTATCTGTGAACATGTCTCCTGCAGGGCACGGCTGTTCTCCACCTAGGTCGGCCCTCCGTGCGCAGTAATGCACTTCTGTCTCCTTTGCCTTTTGTTTTCATCTGAGCGCGCTCTGTCTGCGTGGACTCCAGCCCACCTGTAAAAACGTTTTCCATTGTTGCCCAGTTCACTCGAGAAGAGCGTGTACTTAATTAACCAGAAGCGCTCTAGTACATTCTCTCGCCGTTATCTTTCCTAATCCCACAACTGCTTTCTACTTGGAAACTGGTCACACTGAAATAAGGCTTCGCTAAATGAAACAAAAACCTCAGCTTGGCTTGGGATTGACGGAGCCTTGATACGTCCACACTTGGAAGGTGTTTAAGCAATTAAGAAGACAATTAGCGTCTATTGATTAAAGGTGCATGAGCTTATTAAATGTAGATTCGCTGTGGATTTTAGTCACCTAAACCTGGGCACACACAAATAAAACAGTTTCAGGGTTTACCAGGAAGGCTAGGAATGATACACTGTCAGTGTAAGTCACAAAATAGATTTTGAACATTTGCCTATTCAAAAGACGCCTTCATTCTTCTGTCCATGCCATTGCCTGATAAAAGTGACAATCTCTGGCTGATCCAAAACGCTAGGTACAGAACAGGTGGTCAGTTTTAAACATCACTCCTTCTTCAGGGAGAATTTAGCAAGGTAACAGAAAATGTAACTGTTACTCTAAGTTACATTGGTTTTTTTTATTATAATGAATTTTGATCGCCGTATTAAGGGTTGTTCTTCAAGGGAATCAATTTCCAAATGTTTAAGGCTGTGTCTCCAAGCCTAGTGCATTGACTGGCTGATTGGTGTGATGGCTACGGATTCCATTTTATGGTGGGATGAAAAGAATGTTTCTTGTTGTGAGTATCTCTTCAAAACATACAGATGTGTCTGTCTGCTTGCCTTTCAGGAAGAAATACGCCCCCAGTTTGAAGCCAAGTATTCCAAGAAAGAGCGGATGAACCCCATTTCTGGAAAGCCAGAACCTTACCAAGCATTTACTGATAAATGCAGCAGACTTATCGTTTCTGCATCAGGAATATTCTTCATGGTTTGAAACTTTTTAAAAACCTCTTTAGTTTTTAGACGGTACAAACTTCTAACATAGCAACAGTAATCACGCCAGGAGTTTGCACGATTATATAAAACGCTTTTACACAGGATGCTGTTTAATCCTGATTGGTGCATTCGGTGGTGTGGATGACATTGTTATTGCCGTGTGACAGATGAAGCAGCTAAGATTCCAAATAATTAAAGGTTTGCCTAGGGTCATCCCATAAGTGAGTGTAAGACTTACACATAAGACGCCCACGCTAATGTTCTATTCCTCCTCTTGCCGTGTCCCACTGTGCTCTATTGAAATGAGCTAAAAATATGAGACAGCATATATAGAAACGCTTCCCCAAACCAAAACAGTCTCCTCCTTTAACCAGTGAAGAAATACAGAGTTGAAAGGAGAAGCCAGTTGCATAGAAAGACCCAAACCCACATCCTTCTTTGGGTACCACTTCTAAGCAATACCGTGACGCTTTACCTTCCACATACACACATGTGTCCTTACTGCCTTATTCCTCATAGAAGATCTAGATACATAGATTAGGTTTTCCTGTTCTCCAGACGCATACCCTAAAGCCTAGGAAGCTGAGGCTTTGCAGAAGTCACACTAGTGCCTAATAGCACAGGTAGAACTCTGCCCCGACCTCGGGCTCTAAACCCTGTGGCTTGTCCTGCCTTCATAGCCCTGCCATGTATGACATTCTGTAAAAGGAGACGCAGCCCAACTCCCAGCCGCCTGGCTAGCTAGCTTATACCCCGAAATAACAACACACAAATTATATTCATTGAAACACGGCCTGGCCCATTAGCTCTAACCTCGTATTGGCTAACTCTTACATATTAATCTAACCCATTTCTAATAATTTGTATCGCCACTTGACTGTGGCTTACCAGCCTGAGTTTAACCAGCTTTGGGTAATTAAACCTCTATTAGGAATCACTGAATGAAAGTTCCAAAGCTGTGTGGAGTCTCAGATTCTGTTGTCTTATAAAAATAGAAGGTAGTTATTATATCTATAATATAAACTATTATAAAATATAAACATACCACAAACTTTTCCAAAGTATCATGAATCTCCAACAAAAGATGCTTTGGTCTCTGTTTGTATCCAATAGTAAGATACTATGTGTCTGTCACATCATTAGTAACAAGAGTATACAGATCAGTCTATGTTTGTATCCAATAGTAAGATACTATGTGTCTGTCACATCATTAGTAACAGGAGAATACAGATCAGTCTATACTTGTATCCAGTAGTAAGATACTATGTGTCTGTCACATCCTTAGTTTACTCAGCAACACATGAAGGGAGTATGCAGATACTGTCCCTTCCTTCTAGGTCTTGCTTTCTAGTGGGAAAAATTGACCATGATTTGACAAGTCGTTAGAAATCATCAGGAGCGCCCCAAAAAAGGATGCACCCATTTAGCGCATGTGCCATGCTCTAACAACAACACTCTGGTGCGCAGGCAAAGATTGGGTTCTCCTTGGTTCTCGAGCTGAGACGTGAAAAGGGGTGGGGTTGGGGGAGTTACCTGTATATAGGAGTGCGTGCACATTGGGCAGGAGATGGATGGACGGGTGTTATAGACAAAGGAAATAGTCTTGAAGATTGAAAATGCTTAACTCAGTTGAAGCCGTGAGCAAATATCTGTGGGTTGTCATGATGGCATGGCAGATAAAGGTGCCTGTCATCAAGCTTGACTTCCTGACTCTGATACCTGGAACCCACTTGGTGGAAGGAGAGAACCAGCACCTAGGTTGTCCTCTGACCTCCATACTGCACAATGACATTCATGTTCCTACGCACGCGTGCGCGCGTGCGCGCGCGCACACACACACACACACACACACACACACACACACACACACACACCAAATAAGAAACAAAGAAGATAAGGTTTTTTTTTTAGAAAGAAGCAAATATTCAGGGTCCCCAGGGAGTAGAGAGAATGTGCCCTGTGGGTTGAAAAGTCTTATTGAATACAAGGAGGACTTTGCTTACATCTTATGATAATAAGAATAGGAAACAAACTATTGCCATCAGAAGCATAATAAATTTCTGTAACAAATATGTGTTGGTCTGACCACTCGATGATTATGCTTTCAAAGCCTTGAGCAGATCCTCAGCGTTCAAGCTGTGTGGTTGTTCTACTCTGTCAGAAAATCCAGACAAAGTATTCTCCTCTGAACACCAAACTTGCGTGGGAAAAGCGTACATTCTCACCAGGGCACTCTGGAAGCAGAGTCACCATCGCTTGGCTTTCTCTCTGCATCAGAACACGAATCTGCTTCCTGAAACCTGACATGGAGGTCTCACTGGCTTTCCTCCGTCTTCCTTCTAGATCTGCGTGGTGATCGCGGCCGTGTTCGGCATCGTCATTTACCGGGTGGTGACCGTCAGCACTTTCGCCGCCTTTAAGTGGGCGCTAATCAGGAATAACTCTCAGGTTGCAACCACAGGGACTGCCGTCTGTATCAACTTTTGCATCATTATGCTGTTGAACGTGGTAAGTGAGTGGCGAGGTGACGAGCCGACAGTTTGGGGGGGCTGGTGTGCTGCTGGGATGGTTTTCGTCTGTTCCTGAAAAGACTGACCTCAAGGCAGAAGGTCTGTCTGTGATGAGGCACTGGTGGCCAGACGTGTAGGTCTGGGTCTTTAAAAGACTCGATTCAAACCCAGGCTCCAGGACCATCTGCACTAGGTACCCACCTCCTGGAACCCCAGTTCCCTTGTTTATTCTGTCAGACAGTACCGACTTTCCCTTGGGTGACACCTAAGAGTGTGTTTAGACAGTCAGGTTTGGAGGCTGGAATACAGCTCAGCAGTGTCAGCGTCTGTCCTTCATTCAGAGCACCATAGAGCCTCCAGGATCCGACGCATCCTTGGAGATAACCACCTGAGGAAAATGTTGGGGGATGCGTGCATACACACTGCTCATGCTGCTCTCAGACTTCCTGCAATCGTGTATTTCAGGCCAGACCTCTCCTCTGAACATCAGACTTGCGTGGGAAATGGCCTCCCAGGCAGTCTCCAACACTTCCATCTTAAAATCTCTTTTGTTATATTTGTTTGTGTGTGTGCGTGCATGCATGTGTGCATGCGTGTGTGGATGCCTATGCGGGCACATGCAGAGTACGGAATGCTTGTGGACCACGTTGGCTGTTTCCTTCTTCCATGTGGGTACCGAGGATATGCCTAAGGTAATTAGAATTGGACGTGCCTTTACATGCTGAAGCAACTTGGAAGGCCCCGCTTTCTCCGTTCTTCTTTCAAAATACAGCTCCCATTTTCCCTTGAGGATCTGCTCGCCCCAAAGCCTCTCTCTTACAGCTGTTCAGACTAAAATAGAGCTAGCGTCTCCTTCATGCGTTGGTTTCTCTCCCCATCAAAATGTACCTACACCAGATGTGGTGTCACACATCTGGAATTCCACACACGAACAAGGCAAGGCTGGAGGGTCAAAGTTCAAAGGTAGAATTAGGCTACCTTTCACACATCCCTGGGCTAAGTCCCCAGCATCTCTGCTCCAGGTTGTCTCAGTAGCTTTCTAATTGGACTCCTAGCCCCTACACTGGCTCACTTCAATCTTGGTTCAATGCAGAAACCACATGGACCGTTGCATGCAGGTCAAAGGTTTATAAGTCCAATGGCTTTCTTCTCACTCAAAGGAAAAATTCAAGTGTTCTTACCTCCTCCTTCCTGATACCTCTTCCCAGAACATTCTGTCTCTCCCTTCCCAAGGGTCTGCATAGCTTATGTTCTCACCTTCCTCTGGCCTTTGTTTAAATATTACTTCTTTAATGAAGGCTTCCCGTCACTATGTTTCAGATTGTAACTTGCCCCTGACATCCATCAGATGGCTCCCTACCTCCATGCCTGCTTTATTTTTCTCTAGACAATGTATCACGGTCTGTTATACTCCTGCTTTCCTTTAATATCTTTTCCTCCAGGTGTAGGTCCTTAAGAGCAGAGTCCTTTCTCTCTGTGGCTGATTTTTACGGTTATTAGGCACTAGTGTCTGGGGAAGCACATGGCACATAGCAGGAATTCAGGAAATTATTGTCATTTGTACAGAAAGAAAGAAACAGCTGACAAGGTTAGGCTTTGAGGTCAAATGGGCATAAAAACACAGACCTTCGAGGTTTAGAGTAGGAGATAATTGAGATAACATATGTGTTGAGCATGGCATCAGGCATGAATTACATGTCCAACTCATTATTGTTCCATTCATGCTCATTCTAACTGCATCGTTATTATGACTCATGCTGAAATGCTAGCATATTTCCAAGTGGACTAGGACTTTCCAAAGGCCACGTAACACCGTCCCGGGCCACGTAACACCGTCCCGCTACCACACAGGAATAACAGGTATACATTTTAGGTTGTCATGAACAAAGACAGAGTCAGCAGGTTGGCTCTACATGTATTTTCTCATGTGCATGTGTGCACATATAATATATATGTATGTATCTGTGTATAACAATAATATAGGAAAAGAGCCTATCAACTTGAGAATGGGAGTTCATGGGAGGAATTCCAAAAAGGGTATTGGGGAGAGCCTGGATGGAGGAAAAGGCGGGGAGAAAGTGATATGATTCTGTTTCAGTTGTTTCAGTTAAAAACCTATTTTAAAAAGTGAAAAAAAATCACACCTAGTAAGGAAGAGCTCTGAAAAATATCTGAGTTCCATAACCGATAACCGCTATGGAATCCCCAAGAGAAGGCGACTACCCAATAATAAACAACCTTCGCTATGATTACCAAGTGAACCAGTAATCACTGAGCTAACAAAGTGCTGATTACTCCTTGCCAGTGATTTTTAGATGGCACGGAGTGCCTACTATAGAAATAGATGCTTCAAAATCAGAAATGGTTGAAAATATGGCTAACTGTTTGGTGCAATGATTTCGTGACCATTTCATCCTATGGAGAGCGAAAAGAGATACGTGGCCATCCTCGGCGCTCCGTGTTCCCTAGCTTGGTCCCCATGCTCACCCCGTGCTCATTGCCAGAAACATGTTGTGAAGAGGGGCGATTCATTGTAACCACACAGTAGAGCTTGGAAAGCGTCTGGGTCTTCGTGGGGTGCAGTGAACGAATGCTTGCTACTGTATTCTTAACCAATGCCTTTTCCTTACAGTGCTTATGAAAATCTTAATTTAGTTGGAGGTGTAGCTTAGCCTGCAGAGTGCTCGCTGACACAGTCCCTGGGATGTCACACACTGGATGTGGTGACAACGTCTGTCATCCCAACCCTTGGGAGCCAGGGGCAGGATTGGGAGTTTAAGACCAGGCTCAACTATGTTTGAGTAAGTTTGAGGTCAGCTACACAGTACCCTGTCTCAAAATAATAATGATGATGATGATGATGATGATGATGATAATAATAATAATAATAATAATAATGTCAAGCTAGGGATCTAACACATTAGTGGAGTGGGCATTGAACTTACACAAGGCCCTAGGGTCTATCCCCAGCACTAATTATAATAAATAATAATAATCTAATTTATGTATCTCCCTAAGAAATAAAGGACTGTATGCACTGGATCTACATGCACATTGTGTTTGTCCCCATGTGTGGAGCCGGGGCTCCTAGAAAGCAGGTTCTAGTCATCTCTACATCAAAAGACAGCCGAGAAAAGATGAGGTAAACCAAAATGGGAAAGAGGGTATACAAAATATAAAAGGAAAGAGGGCAAAATATCCAGCTGCTGACAGTACAAAACACCTGCTGCGTGGTGAGATAGAAGCCATGAATCTATTGATACATTTTCTAACAAAGTTTCATCCTAATGAAACCCACACACTTAAACTAAAGTGTGTCTGTCGGTCAGAGGAATCACTTCGAGATATGTTTTCATTTTAGGTGCAGTGGGAACATTTTTGGTATTCTTATTTTCCAGACAATCTCAAACTAAGATAGCATAAGATTACTGACTAAAAACTACTGGTGAGACCGGTAGTGACACGCCATAGCAAGGGGAAGAAATAAAAGAGAAACAGCGCACAAGAACTCGGCAAGAAGCCACAACCAAGGCTCTCTTGTTCGGTGGCCAATTGCCCTACCCTCCTCGGCTCTGTTTCCCATCCCTGCATCACATTTTACACTCCTCCCGTTTGCCCTGAAGTGTCGTGAGTTCCATTATGAGAGTAGCCAAGTGTGTAATGTAGTTTGGAAGAGTTTTCATCAGACTATAAAAACATAGTAATTTAAGTCCTTCGGAAACAATCACAGCGTAATGGATGGCCAGCTAATGACTGAGCCGAGAGCGTTGAAAAACTAAATTCTCTATTGACTTTTGAAAATACTCAATTTAAGATATTTTTGTTATCCAGGAATAGAGTAATTTTTAAGCTCTCTAAATTGGTTTGGGTTACTTAAATTTTTGACCAGAATGGACTTTCAAAATAAGAAGGAAAAAAAAAAGCACACAAGATTTAGATGTTACTTATTAACCCTTTTTATTAACTGACTATAAAAACCTTGAGGAAGAGATTGTTTTTTAATATTTATTTGAGACTTTGTGCAGTTATTTTGAACGACACATCCTGTTTCTGACTTTTTGCTGAGTTCGTCTGATCTTCATGGAAGAAGCACATTTATACGTGATGTTTGTTTCTAAGATCCTGTGATGTGTATTTACTTTTGTGTATGCGCTTAAAAAATAGAATCTGTATTTACCAAGTTATCTGAGCCCGAGCACTCGGCTGCCTCTGGATGACTGATTAAAACACGTTCATTGATTTGTGTTTTATTCAATGTCTTGACAATTAGTTCCAAAGGGGAGCAAAGGGGTCCGGTGTCCGTCTCTTTCTCCCCTGTTTCAACTGTGTTCTGCTCCATTATGACCCACTGGCATGTCAAAACCATACTTGCACACTAAGTAGACCAACAAGAGAGGAAGGTAAAGGCTATAATAACTCTTTTTATTTAGCCACATGGATGTGAATCAGATATTTCGCCATGCTATTAAAAAGTGAGAAGCATAGTGTTCGTATAATATATAATAATTATATAGTATAATATATAATAAATTAGAAAATATTGCTTATGTTAAAACAATTTCACAAGTATCAATCAGGCCGATATGATCAAATTAGAAGTGTTTATAGTGATCATATTTGAAAATTATACCTTAAAACATGACTATGTTGTGTCAATTGCAAATATTATCAGGCATCATTTATAGTATCTGATAACATTGTAAAACAAGTTATACGATGGCTAAAGCAAGACCTAACCTGGGATAATTATCTTACATGTTAATGGATTAAGAACTCCCATTAAAAGACTGAGTGACAGACTAGATACTATAATCAGATCCAACTCTTTGTTTCTTAAAGAAATTTGCTTTCCCCGTAGGGTGGAAGTGAAGAGATGGTATTAGATATTTCATACAAATGGGATCTAAAAGGAAGCAGGAGTAGCCATGACTGTATTAAATAAAATGGGCTTTAGATTACAGGTAATAAAAAGATAAGAAATTCTTCTATATAATGATGAAGGATTGAATTAAAAGGGGGAAATAATTTGTTTCATTAAGTTTGGAAACTAATTTTTTTCTGCTGACCTTATCAGAATAAACCATCCAATCTTTTTAATATCTCAGTGGCCTGATAAGAAATCAGCTGTTTTACACAAACCTTCACCTACTTGCCCCTGACTTACAATGAGCTCTCTCTGTATATACATGATACATAGCCAAGGTCTCCTGCCTGTCTGTTGTCCCTCATTTCCTCCCTTTCTTTTTTCTCTTTCTCTTTCCCCAACCCCCCCCCCTCTCTTTCTCTCTCTTCTCATCTCCCTATACTGTATTTTTCAAAAAGTTAACATAGTAGTAGTTATATATAGCCAAGATAGTGGCACGCACAGCTGCCTTCCAAAAAGCTAATACAAATCCTGTCTTCAGGTCCATGTTATTTTTAAATACCAGTTTTTTCAGTGTCCACCCCTAGGTGACTGGTATATCCCCAGCTCAAGAAACCTTTGAGATAAATGCCACAAATTAACAAAGATTTGTTATTGAAAACAATAAAGAATAAACTGAAAGCCAAAATTATACTTTTCAGGAAGGTACTTTGCCAGCCAAATGTAATATTCTTAGACAGTTATGTAATGAAGCAGTTTTAATGACAGCATGTTTTGTAACACGAACGGGAGTTTTATTGGAGCCTCTTTTCTACTCTCTTGTTTACAGAGATCTTGTTTTTATGGTTGAAGGAAACATGACTACTCTGTACCACATAATTTCTCACTGTAATTATACCAATCTCTTTTTAACAGTGTACTCCATGAGTCTGGGGTTTCTGTATGCAAAAGTTAATCTTATGGCTTTAGTAATTACATCTTTGGTTTTTTTCCTAATTTTTTTATTCATTTTCCATGCCAACCACAGTTTCTCCTCCCCCTCTCTCCCCTCTCCTAGCCACTCTTCAGAGAGAGTAAGGCCTCCCATGGGGAATCCACAAAGTCTGGCACACCCAGTTGAGGCAGGACCGAGCCCCTGTCTCCTGTAGCAAGGCTGAGAGCAAGGTATCCCTCCATAGGGAATGGGCTCCAAAAAGCCAGTTCATGCACCAGGGATAAATGCTGGTCCCACTGCCAGGGGCCTCAGAAAAAGATGAAGCCACACAACTGTCACCCACATGCAGAGAGCCACATTAGTTCAGCCCATGCAGGCTCCCCAGCTGTCAGTCCAGAGTCCGTGAGCTTCTGCTAGCTTGGGTCAGCTGTCTCTGTGGGCTTCCCCATCATGATCTTGACAACCCCCACCACCTTGCTCCTATTATCCCTCCTCCCTCTCTTCAGCTGGACCCCAGGAGCTCGGCCCAGTGCTTTGTTGTATAGAAAAATCACTTGCCTTAATAGAGCAAGTGGTCATTGCTGAATGTTTAGAATCATACAATCTAAGGGTTTAGCCTGGCTCCACAGTCTTGGGGAAGAGAAGTCAGAAATTAGGAACGACTTGAATGTCAATTAGTGTGATCTGAAGGAGAGGTGAGGCAACACGGTCAGACCTGACACCTTCCCAAAGAGAATGCTGGCATTCAGCTTGCGGAATTGTAAGCAGCGTGTGATAAGTACTTCGATCTGTGTGATCTTATTTTCATATTCTTCAACCCATTAATGGAATTACCATTTTCATTTTTCATCTTTCTTTTCAGAGAAGGCGGTTTTCATTCTCTCAATTTATATCTCCTCTGGAAAATCTCTGATAACTATATTTTTCTTTAACTACCTTCTATACCTGTATGTATACACACATGTACCCACACATGTGCATACATGAACTCATATGTGCACATATGTACACACACACATACACCCTCCATTCCCTTTGAGGGTTCTCTGTCAGTCAGATAGCTGGGTGAGTCAAGGATGTGTCCCGTGCACTTAGGGACAGTCAGAACCACATGGTCTGGGAGTCTCCCACAATGCTTGTTCACTCCGGCCTTTATGAGTGTTGTGATGCAGAATCCACAGCCTTCCACAACAGTAAGATGACAGACCCTGCCTTAGAAACAAAAGCAGGATTTTTGCCTTCAGCTGTCGATACTCAAGAATATGATGATTGTCCAGCCTTGCTTAGGAAACTGGTAATTAGTGGCAGCTAGTCTCATTGCCGCCCAAGTATCCACCCCAAAACAAGAAGCATGATTTTTACAATCAGGAAGGAAGACCTTACACCTTTCCAGTTATCCCCAAAAGTGTGCACTTGCTCACAATGCTTCCACTGTTCGAACTATAAAGAAAGAAAAGGTTTCGCTCTTGACTCGATTGCCAATCTTTATAATTATAGGGCGTCAGAACACCTAGCACTCGTTCGTTAAAGGTGTGGAATTTCTTTTACAGCTCTATGAAAAAGTCGCGCTTCTCCTGACCAATCTAGGTGAGTACAAGCCCTGCTGTGGAATGCACTCTGGGATCCAGAGTAAAGCTTCCTTTCCCAGGCTCTGGAAACGAACAGCCCCATTGTGACTCCTGGTTGGTCAACCGCTATTCCAGTTGCGGGCACTACACCCATGAGTTTACGGGCAACACAAGTTGGATTCCGCGGGTTATTTTTAACAAAAGAGAACATGAAATTGGGGCAGGGTGGAGGGTAGACCTGGGAGGCTTAGTAGGGATGAATATGCTCAAAATACATTAAATGTATATATTAAATTCTGAGTTAATAAAAATACTGTGTTTTAAAAAAATACCCCGTTTAGTGAGAATTGCCTGCAATACACACTCATTCTTTCCCTTCAGCAGAACAATGTAAATGTATCTTGTAAGGAGGTCTTTTCAAACCTGGTTTATCCCTTATGTGCCATAGGCAAGTAGATAGTTTCCCTGATGTACACACAGAAAATAGCATTGCAAAAGTACCTATGTAGGAAGGATCCGGGATCATTTCAAAAGCGTTTGCTACCTGTTACCTCCATTTTAGAATTACAGGTGGGTTCCACAAGGCACAGTGGCGTACTCACGAACTCCAACAGTTCAGGAGGCAGGAGCAGAAGAGCGGTATTAGCTCAAGAGTTTGACACATGCTAGGACAATGTTAAAAAAAAAAAAAAAGGTAAAGGCGTCAGGTTTTCAAAATCGGTCATTTCAGAGACTAGTAATGTTTAGATCAAGGATGTAGTAAGGGCAACGGTGATCGACTTCTGTGGGAAAGACATTTTTGTAGACAAATTGTCTCTAAGAGCATTTCTCTGGCCTCAGAACATACTAGAGCAATCTGATAGCCAGCTATAAGCTGTGCATTACTATATTTTTCAAGGTATAAAAATTGCTTCAATTTTATTTGTGAGATGTTGGCTGTTCTACAGCCAATGAGAAAATCACATGCTCTCATGGGTATCTTGCTTTGATATATTCCTGTGTATAGCTTGTCCAAAGGGGAGATATTCCAAAGTAGTTTTTGTAGAATCGTCATTATGCCAGTGAATCCATTTATTGAGTTGTTATGTCCTATCCAAAGATGGTCATGTCATTGACATCTTCCATCACCACTATGCCTTTACCAAGAAGAAAAGAGATTAGCCATGGTAAAGGGAATTGCCCGTTGGCAGGCTGTGTCTAGGAGCAACTGAATCGAAGATGGCCAACATATGACTTGAGATAAATAAGAACCCAGCCCCCAGCCAACCAAGAAAACCTCCACCTATAACTAGGATCTCGGTTTGCAGAAGTAAAACTAACCCCATTGAGAAGTGTTCCGTGTTTCTTCCTTCCCCAGCAGCACAACCTTGTCCTAACACTGATGTTTTAATCATCTTAAATCTGAGTTCCTTTTTCCCCTCTTCCCTTCTCAGTTACGCTTCCAGGAAGCATCTCGAGCTTAAGTCATAGAAAAGCAATTGAGGGGGTGAAATGTTAAAAGCACAATTAGAAGTTTGGGGGATGTAGAAATGGAGAAAACGTTATTGCCTTACATACGTGTTCTTTGACCTTGCTGGAGCTTAGACGTCAGCTCCTCGGGAAAGATTAGTGGATCAGACGTGAGGTGTCAGGTTGGAGGCTTGGCCTCAGGGGCAACTTGCTCCATCTTTTGGCTCACGCCATAGTGTCCAAAGGATATTTGCATCATGGAAGTCAAAGTATGATGAGTTTCAAGTTGGCCCCTGACTGAGGTTGTCACAAATGGGTGCCACAGATAGTGATATATGGGGAAACTCTAAAGGTGAAGCCTAGGAGACAAACATGCCCTGTCTCCTGGGATTGGCAGTTCCTTCACATGACGTGAGATCTAGGTGGACAAAGAATCACTGGGAGCTTAGTGGGAGTCTGACACTGTGCACACCCTACTCATCTGGCAAAACAATCTGGATGCTCAGTTCATTCAGAGGTGCCTGCAGCCACTTGAGACCACACCGTGGTTTGGGCTGGTCTGTAAGCGGGAGGTCTACCCTGTGCATGGTCTGCTGCACAGTCGGTCAACTGTCAGCAAACTGGAGCCTCCCGTGCCTCCTGAAGACCCTCTGAGACTGTGGGGGGGGGGGGGACGGGAGAGCCAGAGGTAGAGCAGGGTTCATGTTCAGCCTCTCAAACCCTACTCCCTTTTACCCACAGAACAGCCTCGCACAGAATCCGAGTGGGAGAACAGCTTCACCCTGAAAATGTTTCTTTTTCAGTTTGTCAATCTGAACAGTTCCACATTTTACATCGCATTCTTCCTCGGAAGGTAAGGAGCGCCTCTCTGTGAGCCCCTAGCCCTGGTGGGAATGGCTTGCTCAACCGGCTGGCCAAGGTGATCAGAGTGTAGAAAGAGAAGACTGGCCACCTCCTGTCCCTTCCCAAACTGCAAAACCACCTCACTTCCTGGGAAACAGTCTGTACTTGAAAGTGCCTGGACCTCCTTTATTGTACAGATAAATAGCAGAAAAATAGTTTATGTAGGTGAACAGTTGGTAAGTATGTGACGTCGTATCACCTGAATCAAGCCTGTGGATGTCACACCAAGGTAGTAGGTGACGTAAGAAGATACAAAATGGAGTATGGCCGATGTCCCTGACTTCGCAGAAGGATATCCCAAACAGGGAAGAGGGCAGAAATGAGAAGCCAGGGACTTCTAGGTAACTTGAAACCCAGCAGGGATGAAAACTTGGGAGGGATCCCCTGTTCTGTGGTGTTGATGCATGATTCCCGCCCATCCTATCTAAGGAGACAGGGAGCAGGGCAAGGCCAGGAGTTCGGCTTTGGTGGGATGGATGCCATGCGGTGGCCTCTCCCTTGTTGCTTAGCTATCTCAGCAGCCAGACACTCTAGTCAGGGACTGTGACAATAACAAAACCAACACTGCTGCTCTCCAAAAGATCAGATGTGCGCAAATGCAGGAACAGAACAGAGCTGCTGCTTAAACAGACCTGGGCACTCCTCATTGAGTGTTCAAAACCACAGGAAACAGCAGGAACGGGCCCCTCCCCCTCAGCAGCTAGAGCAGGGAGGCCAGAGGAGAAATAGTCCTGGGAAAATTCCAGAAGCTCGAGTAATGACAGCTTTGGAGGGTCCCCTCGTCCCTGCAGACACCCATTATTTACTTGAAGGTAGTGTACACCCAGAGCCTAAACCTACATATTGCTAACGAGTTGCTTCTGTGTTGAAGATTTACAGGACACCCAGGTGCCTACTTGAGACTGATAAACAGGTGGAGGCTAGAAGAGGTCAGTACTCTCCCTTGGCTCCTTGTTTGCTGCAGACCCCCATCAAACGCCCCATTAAACAATGACTCCGTGCAGGGTGGAAGCCTGCCATTCCTCTCTCCCTCTCTGTTGATCGCTGTATCTCTGCTTGCTTGCCTCACAGTGCCACCCCAGTGGATGCCTTATTGATCTCTGCATGCAAATGGGTATTATAATGGTGCTAAAGCAGACCTGGAATAACTTCATGGAACTTGGCTACCCGTGAGTACCTTAGTGACCTCATGGAGCGGCAGCGTGGCTCAGAGTTGAATGTTAACCCTGTATGTCACAGTGCAGATTCAAATGCCGTCATAAAAACAGTAAACACTGGGGACCAGTGTGACAGCTCAGCAGGTAAAGGCTTTAGCTGCCCAAGCCTGACAACACGAATCAGATGTTCTTGGAACCCACGTGAAGATGAAAGGAACCAGCTGAACCAAAATTGCCCTCTGACCTCCCACATCCCACCCACATCACACATGCTCAAACAACAACAATAAATTTTTAACTAAAAATAATAAACATTGGCTCTTTTAGGTTTAACCTAACTCAAACAAATTAAACTGAATATTCTTTTTTTGAATTTTATCATTTTTTGAGAACTTCATATAATGTATTTTAATCATGTCATCCTCACCCTCATCTTCCAAATCCTCCCAGATCCACCCCTGCCTCTCTACCCATCCAAACAAATTCCTGTTTCTTCTTTCTTCTTTCTTTTTCTTCCTCCTTCTTCCTTTCTCTTTTTCCTCTTCTTTCTCTTCTTCCATTTTCTTCTCCTTCTTCTGTTTTCTTCTGTCTTCTTCTGCCTTCTTCCTTCTTCTCCTCCTCCTTCCCCTTCTTCTCCTCTTCTTCTTTGCCTACCGTGATACCCAAATACTCTTGGGCACAGAGAAGAGCATGGTCAACCTATTAGTAGTCACCCTCACTGACTTAACATTCTTGATAAGGCCTCTGTGCATGTGTGTACTCTGGCTGTGTGAGGGTAGTATGCTTTAATGATGTCTTAAACTCTTTGGGTTCCAGTATTGCAGGTCCTTAGCTATTTCTCTATTCCCAAGATCTTTGTTTCCCTAGTCCCATGATAAGTCAGAATGTTACTTTAAAACAAAGAAAGAAGAGCACTGTAAATTCATACTACAGAACTTGGAAAAGGAGAAAATGTCAGAGATGCGAAAGAACACATTTTCATCAGTAAAAATAATGTCACCCAGTGGTAAGATTTTCTAGTTGACAACAGTGAGCAGAAGTGTCATCTCCATGAGGACAACCTTGAACTTTCTGTAACACTCCTGCTTAGCTTGGCTTTTAAGAACACATAGCCTTTCTGTGTCTGACGGGATTCCATCCCAGTTGGTTTCCATGTCAGCTCCGTGACTCTGGAGGGACCGCTCAGCTAGAGCAGGTGCCTGGAACTCGCTGAATGAGGAAGACCTTCTCGTAGGGCCTTGTCAGAGGCAAGGCCAACAATTTTCTAGTCTTAGATTCAAGTTTTAAAATCTCACTCCAAATGTCTAATGTTTTCTGTAAGACTTTTAAAATATAAACACAAAGCGGAAGTATGATCTTTGACTTAATGGCATGGTAAGTCGAATTTAATTGAAATGTCAGAGGGTGACTCGGGCTATGCAGTAGAGCTCTGAGGTGAGCAGAGTGGGTCTGAGAGCCACCCCTCCTTTTTCCTCACTTGACATACTTGTTTTATCGTTTCCATGCTGGGACTAAAAAACATCGCTTTTTCCTGGAACGCTCCAGCCCACAGACCAGCCTCTGTGCCATTTCCTCCTCTCTCTCTCTCTCTCTCTCTCTCTCTCTCTCTCTCTCTCTCTCTGTCTCTTTGGGGATGTGGGTTTATTTTTATTGAGCTCTACATTTTTCTCTGCTCCCCTCCCTACATCTCCCCTTCCCCTTCAACCCTCTCCTGCGTACCACTGGGGGCTAACAGCTCAGCCTCACATGGCAGAGTGCGATGAGCCCCCTCCCCCAGGAGTCAGAGACCACATCGAGCTTAAGTCTAAAGCAGCCGAGCCTTCTCATAAGGAATTCTGGGAACCTGAATGCCTGGGAGGAAGATGATTGTGGTTTTAGATGTTCTAGGTCCCTGCAGTCAGAATATGCTGATCATAATAACCCCCGTGACAGGACCACTAATGGGGATAGGTACAGACTTAAGCCGTGTGAGGCAGACCTTCTAACCTTTGAACCTTTAAACACCCGAGTGTCACCTTGGTTCTAAGTCAGCTCAAGCTGCTCTCAGCCCTCTCTCCAGCTGTTTCTAACAAGACCGTTTCGTGGATGATAAATGAGTTGGTCACCCATTCTGTCTACTTGCAAATAGAAATGCTTTCGGTGTTCAGAATTTTTTCTCATTCTGGACATAGCTTCCTGCCTGAGGGAAACTGGTTTTTAGCTAAGGCTAACTCTCCTTTCCCATTACTTAAGTCTTACAAACAATCGTGTGTATTTGATAAGAAACTGATCTTGTCACCCAGGTTAATTCAGAATTGGTGGACCAGAAGAAAAGTCCGACAGGAACACGGGACTGAAAGGAAAATAAATTTCCCACAATGGGAAAAGGATTACAACCTTCAGCCGATGAACGCCTATGGACTCTTCGATGAATACCTGGAAATGAGTATGGAAATCTGTCTTTCCTATCGATTATGAATGCAAGCTTTTGCTCTCCGGCTACACTCAATTAAAAGTGCATCCGTTATCATCTGGCCATTCATGTAAGGGGTTCTGGTGTAAGGGCATTCCAAGCAACACATGTAAGAGAAAATAAAACCTCAAGATATTCAAAACCAGGTTTGGAGTTCTAGCTCTGTGGTAGAGTGCTTATCTAGTGTGTACAAGACCCTGGGTGAGATTCCCTAGCACCACGTATGAGCAATACCCTTCACGGTATGGTGTCTTGCTCCTTGACCCTTGAGAAGGGGCTCAAGTTGTAGCCTGTGAGTAAGTAGAGAAATTTCTTAGCACGTTCTAAATTCTGGGCTCAGTCTCTCTCTCTCTCTCTCTCTCTCTCTCTCTCTCTCTCTCTCTCTCTCACACACACACACACACACACACACACACACACACTAACCCATTCATGACATTCTTGAAGACTCTACCCTATAGCCCAAAGACCTCCTTTTATGATCCACCTCCCCACACTGCCTTATTATGGAACTAAATAGCCAAGAAAAAAAAATGTTGGGAAATTCAGTGCATCAAAAACCAGAAAGAGTCATTATCCAAAGTGATTGACTCACACATCCAGCTGACATCTGTGAAGCTTTGCTCGGTGCCAAAGAAACAACTACACTTGGCACCAGAGGCACAGGAAGGGAATACGGCACAGTGCGCAGCTTTCAAGGGTGCATAGGCTAATGGGGAAGAGCCAGAGATAGGAAGCATAAGCGCAGGAAGTGTCAGGGTTGCCGTCACGTGAATCATGGGTAGTATATTGAGGCAGCCATTTCCGTTGTGGGAGGAGAGCGGCAGGAAGCAAGGAATGCTTAACCCGGACTACACTTAATTAAGGAATCAGATTTCTTTAGACTCAAAGCCAAGTTAGTCCCAAGGAAATGATAATAATGATCCCTAGTCGGATACACTGGATGTATATATATATTTCTCTCTCTCTCTCTCTCTCTCTCTCTCTCTCTCTCTCTCTCTCTCTCTCTCTCTTTCTCTCCTTCTCCCTCTCCCCCTCCCTCTGGCTTCTTTTAAAAGTCTAATGTTTAAGCTCAACAATCTAGAGGTGAAAGTAGAACCGGGCAAGATGAATCAGTTCCGAAGGAAGCAATCCTAGCTGAGGAAATTTGAAAATTAAAGGAGTGGTAGAATTGATACTTAATGTTTCTTAGATCGCTTCTGTCCTAAGTATCTATTGATGTTTTTAGAGTTTCAGTTATAGAGCGGCAGAATGATAGAACTTGGGAAAGAAATCAATGCGGGCATTAATAATAAAACTTAATAAAGGCAATTCATTAAGAGAAATCACCAATTTTGAGTCTCTTAGTGGACTCTCCCCATGAAGAAGGAAATGAACAATAATGGTCCTGCAAAAGCAGCATTTATGTGGCTAACATGCTACAGCCCCCGTGGTAACACTGCATCCTGAAACCATGCAAGGTGCATCACAGACAGACACAGGAATCCTGCCTGCCTCCTTTCATTTTAGTTTTGATGTTTCCTATTTCCTGGATTTATTATGTTACTAAATGCTATAACTTGCTGGATTACAATATAAAGTAATAAAAAGCATGTAAATCTCAAGTCTACAGATGAATTTTCAGAGATTTCAACACAAAAACAGCCACCTCTGTGCAGGCAAGAGTTTCGCAAACTGTTGTCCACAGTCCGAACTCACCCAATAATTTTTTTATAAGTTTTCTAGAAATATTACATACACACTCACTTACAAACAAATATATCCTGTTCTTAGGGCAGGTAGAGAGGATGCCCATGTACACGCTAAAGTGTTGAGCTTTTATTTAAATATTCTAGTTGGTATATAGTAGCATCTCACTGTGGTTTTAATCTGAAGTTATGGTAACTAATGTCACAAAATATCTTCCATATTCTTATGATCATTTGGATAGTCTTTAAATTTCCATCAAGATCCATGATTGGGGGGGTGCCTTTTCCTTGGGGATTTGTAGAAGCTATTTACATATTATAGATATGAGTCCTGTATTAGCTGATTTTTTTATTGCTGTGAAAAAATGTCTGTCAAGGAACAAGTCAGTGAAGGAGAAGTTTGTTTCAGTTCCCGGTATGAGGGACATGGTCCCTCACACCAGAGAACTTGCTATGGCAGGCGGCTGACATGGATGCAGATGCCTGTATCTGCTCACATCTCATCCAAACAGGAAACATAGTGGGCTGGAAACAGAGTCACACCCTAAATATTAACCATACCCCCCAGTAACCCACTTCCTCCAGTTACACTCTGCTGCCTACAGCGTTTCCCAACCTGTGGGTTATGCCCCACATAGGGGTCATGGTCCTATATCAGATGTCCTGCATATCAAATATTCACAGTACGATCAGTAACAGTAGCAAAATTACAGCTATGAAGTAGCAATGAGATAATTTTAGAGTTGGGGGTCATCGCAGTGTGAGGAACTGTATTAAAGGGTCACGGCATTAGGAAGGTTGAGAACTACTGGCCTAAAGGCTCCCCAATCCCCCACAATAGTACCACCAGCTGGAGACCACATGTTCAGTCACAGATGTGTGGATATATGTTAGACCATCACATGTCAGATAACATGGCTGCATGTCAAGTGTCTTTTCATGGTTGAGGGCTTGTCTTCCTGCCCTTAATGCTGTCTTCAGTTTGAACAAGTTTCAGCTTGTTCTTATTCAAAACTAGTTCCAACTAATTTTACATTTGCATTCCAATTTCTGTGTTAAAAACAACAGCTTTTGCTGAGGTCTTAGCTGGGATTTAGTTAAACCTTTAAGACAATTAGAGCAATGCTTATATTTTTTCCAGTCCGTGAATAGGATATTTCCCCACATTTGTCATTGTACATTTTCCGCAGTAGTCTTAGTGTAAAAGATTTGTATCACAGAGGTTAGCCTTATTACCAAGAACTTGATACATTTCAATGCAATCGCAACTAATGTTGCTTTCACAGTTCTTCTTTTGTTTAGGATTTGTTGGTTTGGGGAATAGGGTTTCCTCTGTTGTTTTTATTCTGATGATTCAACCCGGAGCCGGTGAATGTTAAGCACAAACTCTACCACTGAACTGCCTATGTGGTCCTACTTTTTTTATTTTGTTGCTACTATATAAAGTTATCATTGGTTCATATGTTGACCTCACATGAAGTAAACCTTCTGGAAACTAACATCAACTATAATTCATAGATTTCTTTTAGACTTTTCTATATGTTCTTCTATGTCATCTACAAATAATGATAATCGTATATTTTCCTTGCTAACCTCTAAACGTTTGAGCTAACCTTGCTTCACTGCCCCACAACCATGCACATAATGCTGGCACGGGCATCCTCGCTCCTAACGGGAAGGCAAAAATGTTCACGACATTACCATTGCTAATGATGTCGTCTGCATTTTTATACGCTTCTCAGAGTAAAGAAGTGTTCTTACATATCCATGCTTCTGCGAGTCATTATTATACATTTTATTTTTACCTAACGGGCTGGCTTTCTTTGCCTTCCAGGCCTCTCATCGTTGTCTTTATATGTCAGTCAGTGAACCAGCATTATTTAGGGTCCAACAAATCCCTTCCATACACAAACCACTTCAGTGTGTATGTGGGAAAGAGACACACAGTGAGGTCCCCATTCCCACTTTCACAAAGCCCAGTATAATAAAGGAAAAGAGAGAGAAAGCGATAAAGGCAGATAAAATTCATCCATTCTCAGCTACCGCGGAAGCTACCGGACCAGGCTGTGCTACTGGAAGTCTCCAGGAGAGGGCGTATTTGAGCTTTACCCTTAAAAGAATTGAGTCTCATCAATTTATGAATAGAGACATTAAGTGTATGTGTGACTCACAATATCCAAAGTCCAGTGTGGCCAAACTCTGGGGCATGATGGATGGTTGAACTTGAATCTTAGAAATCCGCATGGAAGAATCCCTAAGATCTCAGAATGGCAAGGAGAAAGGGGGGAGTTGGTCGGTAGGTGGCGAGAACATTCTGAAGCGTTTCTTGTAGGGAGTGAATGAACAATGACCTGGAACCACGATTTTCATGAGTCTGATAACACAGTGCAGAGGGGAAGTGGGGTGGAAGTCAGGAGAGACCGCGCCAGTTGGGAAGCCATCGTCTGAACCAAATAGGGACCATGGGAAAGAAGTGGGGCACACTCACTGATGGAACTTGGAGTCTAGTGGGTCCATAGTCTGAGCAAGCAGAGGTCTAGCTTCTACCGAAGAAGACCATAGGCAGGAAGAATGTGAAGGGTGTGCCATATTAGCATATCTTAAGTATTATGTGTTTGGAAATCTACAAATACCCTATTCTCAATATTCCACCCACTAATTTTAGTATTCTTCCATGGCTGTAACTTTACCGTAAAATTGAATTAATGGTAGCTTTCCCTTCTCTCCTTCTATGTTTATGAGTTAGATTCTGCCATGAAGAAGAACCACCCTGTATTGCTTGTGTGTTTCCAGTTTGTCTTTATTGGTGTGCTGATATGTTTTTGCTGATATGACTTTGACAGCCTTTGGGTCATGGTCCAGTGCTGCCGTGACTTTGTTGAGCCTGTTATTCCAGCTCCAACTGTTGGCAGTGCCTGTGCACTTGTCCGTTGACATGCCCCCATCATTCGCTGAGTGTTTCTTTATTGTCTCATGTCATAAGACAATCCAGTCTCCTCTTGTGTTTTTCCACTGCAACCTGGAATCAAACTCTCTGCCAAGAAGCCCCGGTTCCATTAATTAGTGAGTGGCACTTAGAAAGTATTGGAATCTAAGATAAGCTTTTTGCCACTCAGATTCCATTGTTCTCGGGACCAGGAAAAACCTCCGTGTCCAGTCCTATGGCCATCTTCTTGTGAGAGAGGTTCTTTCAGCTTATGATTCTGAATGACTGGGGGGGAAATATGGTGGCACAATGACACATTCCGATGACTGTCGTTTTGGAGCAGCGATGGGAAGCTAACACTTGTTCTCTTCCTTGCCCTTCCTAGTCCTTCAGTTCGGATTCACAACCATCTTTGTGGCAGCTTTTCCTCTAGCACCTCTTCTGGCCTTACTGAACAACATCATTGAAATCCGACTGGATGCTTACAAGTTTGTGACGCAATGGAGAAGGCCTTTGGCGTCGAGGGCCAAAGACATAGGTAAGTCGCCTTCAGACACGCTTTTCTGAAAATATGAAACATCTTGTGAGTAAAATTTAAAAGCCTGCCTGGGACGGTGACACACCTTAGATCCCAGCATTGGAAAGTCAAAGGCAGTTGGATTTCTGTGAGTTCAAAGCCTACTTGGTCTATATGGTGAGTGCTGGGCCTTCCAGGGCTGTCTCAAAATAAATAAATAAAAGCTATGCACTTCAGGAATCCTTAATGTTTGCATGTAACAGGATTCAACTGATTTTTAAAAGGAAAAAAATTATGTTGGTCTTAAATAGTATTGTACAAGAAATAAAGCTGTTTGTTTAGACTGGCTTAAATTTCCAGTGTTTTATGAGCTTGCGCTTAGATTCTTGGCTTGAATATTTCTACTGTAAGATGTTAGACCCTAAATTTTCGATTCGTCCCTTTTGAAAATAGACCTTCTATTTGCCCCACCGTTACTACCACCACATTCCTCGATGTTTTCCTGACTCACCTAAAGCAAAACCTGATCTCTCCGCTGACAGACATGAGCTGTGGTCTTTGACCAGAGATACTGTTGAGTTAGATGCCATGCTCTCAAGAGCGGCTGAGGTGGGGAATGTCTGACCCAAGTCAGCATCCAGTGCCGAGAACAGGGCGGGCACCACCCAGTGAGTGTGGCTGGGAACTGGACGCAGATGCTTTTGTTCAGGGTGGCCTCACTTAGCCTTGGGCATCGGCTTGGGCCAGCACATCAGGGCAGTCTGCAAAGGTGAACAGAAGGGAACCTGGTCAGGACCACTGAGGGGTTTCCCGCCTGTTAGGGGCTTGACACTGTGTCCTGAGCTTATCGGATGGCATATGAGTGGGACTTACTGGCCAGGATTCTTTGGCTTCTGCCTAACGCTGGCCAGTAAGCTGTAAGAACGTTGGCATATGTATGGAACTTCAGAAATTCCTTTCATTCCAAACTGTTTGGAAGCAACAAATTCTAACTCCTTGTTGCCAGAGGCATCTGGAAAGGTAAAAAGGACTGTCTGTCAGGTTGTTCTTTTTCACTCTTACTACCGCTGGAGGAACTAATAGCACATTTCTATTCAAACAGGAATTTGGTATGGAATTCTCGAAGGCATTGGAATCCTCTCTGTTATTACAAATGCGTTCGTCATAGCAATAACATCTGACTTCATCCCTCGCTTGGTGTATGCTTATAAATATGGACCTTGTGCGGGCCAAGGAGAAGCCGGGCAAAAGTAAGTGCCGTGAAGGGATCACGAAACTTGGTTGGCCCATTGTGCGGTGCCGGACACTGAGAGAGAAACTTTCATGCTGGGGCGGTGACACACAAGCCCAGACTAGGCCAGTGGAATGGGAAGTGAAACCATTACACTTTCAGCCAAAGAAAACACATCCCATTTACAAAAGGATCAGGGCTCAAACAAGTCGGACAAGTTTCAGATAGCATCTCATGGGAGGGCAGCGGTTGCGATTTCCCTCTCACTCCTGCCGACTCCAAATTCAGAAATGGGTGAGATCCAAATGTGTGTAAGGAGCAAAAACAGCATGTGCCCTCGTGTACCATGTAGTTCTGGAAATTACTACCTGAGATTTGCACTGTCATGGTGTGCAGACTGCAGATTTTTCCATGGGGGCTGTGGAACTCTGAACCTAGGACACAGAAGGTACTCAATGAATATCTATAGGGTATGAAGATTAATTTTTCCTAGCTATAATCATACCTTTGTCTATATTTTTCCAGTCAAATTAAGACACACTTCTGTGATCTGAGGTTCAGACTAGAGTCAGATAAAACCCAAGCATCATTACAACATGCCACCTAGCTTTTATTTCTATGCAAAAAGCTTACACTAACAGTCCCTAAAGTCACAATAATAATCTAATTCTAATTGCGGTATTTAGATATCTGCCTAAGGCCTTTGCCCAGAAAAATCATCTTACATGGGCTGGTAGCTACAGTCCTGTTCCGTGGTTTACAGTCTGAGGCAAATTAATTTGTCCCCTGAGCCACCGTAGGCAAATAGAGTAACTCACCTGGGCTAAGCAAACCATGTCAGGATCCAGTTTCATCGTTAATCCCACACAAATGCACTAAGGCTTGGATAATTGGGTGGTGTGTGATAAATCTCACAATCCAGCCATCTGAAAAGACTCCCATGTGGTCTTCTGTAACAGTCATGGGGCCATTAAACTCTGATTATCTAGCAACTTTTAAGTGAACATACCAACTCTTTATGACAGAGACCTAAAGACTTGGGTTAGACTGCCGGGGCATTGCTTTCCATGATCCATATTCACTGCTTGACTTAGCCTGAAGCTTTCCTTCCTGGCGACCATGTTCAGATCCATTCTGCATCTGAGTCTCAGAATGCCTCAGAGTGGGATGCGCATTATTTTCCTCATGAGGGACAGTCAAGGGGGCAAATGCTGGATCCCGCACACAGGTAGAGCCACGCCCACACAGACCTCTCCACCCTTAGCTCCAAGGCCTCCCATGGCTCTCTGGCTCCCCTCACTGCAAACCTCCTGAGTTTCGGCCCCAACAGGTGAAGCCTTTGGCCCTTCCCCAGTTCTTCTTAGAGTGGAGCCTGTGACTGGGTTTTGGAGAATCAAAAAATGAACTGGGAAGAGATTTATAGAGTTGGTAAGGAGCTGGAGCTTTAGAGGTCCAGCAGCCTACCAGACTCATAGTAGGTGAAGTCTCATGGTAATCGCATTTTACCTACTATGCTTTGGTTCCATTTTATTTTATTATTTGATTATTCAGCTCTGGGCACTTTCTTTGCAAACTTTTTTCTTTATGAGCCATCTGTAACTTTCCAGGATGTACCTCTTGTCTCTAATCCATTATCCATTATTCTTGTTCGTGTGTGTGTGTGGGTGTGTGTGTGCGCGCGCACGCAATTGATAGCAAACAATTTATTACTTCACAGTGACTTTTTCCCCCTCTTTTCTGTTGTCCTTTTCTTTTTCTGCTTTCTCCTCTACCTCCTCTGGTTCTTCTTTCAATTTGGAAATGATCTAGAAATAAAAAAGGCTTACAGAATAGACGCACCATAAAGTCCCAGGAAGCTGTAAATTTTTGTGATGCAGACACAGCTAGGGTCAAATCCCACTTGTGCTTTAAGCCCGCTGTAGAAATGGCAGATTTCAATTTAAATTGAACCCCAATCAAAAGCTCTCTCTCCAAGCCCGCCACTGTGCCTCTCCATAGCTCTGTGTTACGTCAGTGCGTCCTCCTTACTGTTGGCTGAACTCGTCTTGACTCCTCCATGGATGACAGTTTCACCCGTGTGCCTTGTGTCCTTCGTTTCCCGTGACCTTTGTCCCCACGATGGCACTTTTAGGTCTGCCTAATGTTCCTGACCCTCCTATTGGTTCTGTCCCCAAGCAGATTGTAGACAACTTAACAAGAAGAACCAATTCTTTCATGTCTGACCATGGCAGATAGAGCCACGCTCATGGTGTGGGTGCCCAGCAGTTGAGTGTTCAGGGCTGCTGGTAGGAAGAGTGTCTGTTTTAGCCAGGTCTGAAAAGAAAAGACATGGTTCGAGGCAACATTTCCTACAGATTGCATGCACAGAAACCTTGCAACTGCATCCCTCTTGGTGCAATCTTCCTCGTCTTCTGCAGCTGCAGTTCATGCTTCTCCTTGTTTGTTGAAGAATCTACCTCCTCCTCCGGGGTGAGGTCACCTCCTCTCCTGGGGTATCTTTACATGGGGTCCTTAGACAGGAACTTGGGGACCTTCTGAGCAGGCGTTATGACTCAGGATCATGAATGGGATACAGAATGCCCTTGGTCTCAGAACTACCATGTGACGTGTGCATAAAAAACAGTTGCCCTTGGTTAGTTACAAAACCAAAGCAGCTCTTCCGCAGAAACAGTGATGTTATAAAGGGCTAGCGCCTTGATCGAGGACTCTGTGTTCATCACAGGGTTAGACACAAGCGTATCTTACTCCCTGAATAATAGAGAAGATATTTGTGCTGATCCTATAATCACTTCTGTACTCATCGCATTAGCCTGAGACACTTTATCTAAAAAACACATTTGCCTTTAAGTACGTAAGCCCAATCTTATTTCCCCTGGCATTTCCGACCTTTCGTTTCTGTTCCCAGGCTTGTTAGTGTCACAAGACTAAAACCATAGAGCTAATTCCAAGACATTCAGCAGCGAGCTTGATCTGAAATCGACAAACCTGAAAGCCAGCTTCTAGTTCTGTTCTTCCCCACATGATAATGACCCCTGCTGCGTCCCCTGTCTTGTCCATTAAGGGATTAAAAGCAATCAGTAACTGATGTTTTTAAAGGAGAATTCTCACATTTAAAGACTTGGATTGTCTTCCGAAGTTACTTGAGAGAAGCCGGTGTCCTGATCCAAACAATGCCTTTGGGGTCTTCTTCTAAGTCTCCTTTCCTGGCAATGCTTTCCGAGGCATCTACTGGTCCTTTAAGAAAATGTTCTTCACAATTACAAAAGACCTTTCTTTGCCTGGTACTATCTTGGGTGGTGCCTCTCATTGCTCTCTTCTCATCGCGACAACCTCATCTTCTCTCTCTCTGGAAGTGGTAGTAGGTAGGCAGAGCATTTGCCAGCAAACCAAGTGACAGTCATGGGATCCGCTTGCCCTGTGTGGCCCTCCAGTTGAGGTAGTAAGTCAGTGAGCTGGTGAACAGGCACCACTGCCTGAACCGGACATCCTAAAGTGTACGTGAAGTCTCATTTCCCTACATTCATAACAAACAGCTTTTTGATGTGGCAGTGAATAGGATTTCACCATTGTAAAAAGAAGCAGGGAGCTGTCTAAACAGTTCAGTATTAATGGTCCTTCTCCCGTCGCGTGAGATGGTAATGAAGATAACAATATGCTTATATACTAGGTTTATTTTTTATTCTATGTATATCTGACTAACCACCCACAGGAGACACATTTTCATCATGGGTTTGTGCCTAGTGTTACATGAATATGTTTAGTAAATAGGTTCACAGATTTATTCTTTTTATTTCTTTAGGTAGAGGACAGAGGATATCTTTCATTAGACAGGTGTTTCATTTGAATTTAGATTTTTGTCGATGGACATTTTAAACAGAACTGACAGGTAACAGCTTTAATCTCCGTAAAATCTTGGAGCTGCTTTGTGAGATGAGAGTGCAGGCCTGGCTTTCGGTTCCCAGACCACTGCTCAGCTGCTAAGACGGGTCTACTAAATTCTGTGTGTCAGGCCACTGGCTCCCTCTCAGCAACAGCCAACAATCACCAAGGTGCTGGCATGTCTTCATGTCATGTTCTAGATGGTTCATTTATCCATCCTCCAGCCCATCCTTCCGAGGAGAAGGAGGTGAGGACTGGGAATGTCACACACCTTCTGACCATCTCTTTAACCCACAAGTGTCTGGACAAATGGTTCTTTAAGCTCAGTTCATTTTTCTAAAAGCAAAAGAGCAGTGGTTTGCCCTGAGCATGCTAGGAAGAAGCTGTGTGCTGTGGGAATTGCTTGCGTCGTCATTTTGGCTTAATATTCAGCAGTTTAGGATCATCCCATCAGACATAATAATGAAGCGACTCTGAAGATCATGGTTTATCCATTCCATAGTATGTACTGACCTACAAAATGCAAGGCGTACATAAAATGAGTAACCAACCGTCGCTCACAACTGTCTTGCTGTTGACTAAATATAGTATTGATATAGATGCTTTGCCTACACAGTGTCATTTAATCCCTACTCGAGTCTATGTGGTGGGCATTTTGTTCCCACTTAAGAATTACATGAGGTGGAGCGAGTGAGGTAACTCAGCAGGCAAAGGAGTTTGTAACACGGGCCTTGCAACCTGAGTTCTAGCTCCCGAGTTCATGGAAATCTGGAAGAAAGGAATTGACTCTGCAAAGTTGTCCTCTTCCCTCCTCAGATTCTCCATAGCACGTGTGCCACACATACATACACATGTATCATATTCTTAACTCCTCAGAGTTACATGGAGTAACTCCTCAGATACTCCATGTGCCACACATACATATACATGTGTCATACATATTCTTACCTCCTCAGATACTCCATGACACGTGTGCCACACATATATACACGTGTGTCATATTCTCTCTCCCCTTTCTCACACACACACACACACACACTAATAGTAATAATGATGAATACATTATTTTTAATTAAAGAATTATATAGGATGAATATGAACCAAGTACAATTGTATGAAAATGGTAAGTTTGTGCTCTAACAAAGAACAGGAGGCAGGAAGCTGACTGTGGTCGTTAGAATTACTGATCCATCTAGTCCAGGGCCATCAGTAGAATCTCAGACGTGGAATTTTCCTCCCATCAAGCCAACTAAATCCCATGTTTCTGGATTTCAACAGGGCACAAAACTGCTAGATCCTGAAATTAAAATATAAATCAATAAAATCCCACTTAAGATACCCACCCTACTTTCACAACCCTACAGTTCCAGGGAGATTGTCGGGGCACTTGAGTGAGAAGGGGTGAGTCATGCTGACTGCGAGGAAGGACACCTTCTCGGAATAGGTGTTATTTCGGTTGGCCATGGAATGATAAATATAATATTTACTCTTCCAAACAAAGGAGAATGGGTTCCAAAGAAAAAGGGAAATCCAAGCAGAGGCGTGAAAGCCTGTGATGTATTCTTGGCATGAACAGGGCTATAGAGGGAGGATGTATGTTGAAGAGGAGGACTTAGTGAGTTAGGGATCAAGAGAAGGGCCACCAAAGTAATGATCCAACCTGTGTTCTCACTCAGGTGCATGGTTGGCTATGTGAATGCCAGCTTGTCTGTGTTTCGAATTTCCGACTTTGAGAACCGGTCTGAGCCAGAGTCTGACGGCAGTGAGTTCTCAGGAACTCCCCTGAAGTACTGCAGGTGAGTGTGGATTCCCGCAGGTGAGTGTGAATCTCTGCAGGTGAGTGAACATTTGCAGGTGAGTGTGAACCTCTGTAAGTGAGTGTAAAACCCTGTGGGTGAGTGTGAAACCCTGCAGGTGAGTGTGAATTCCTGCAGGTGAGTGTGAACCTCTGCAGGTGAGTGTGAACCTCTGCAGATGAGTGTGAACCTCTGCAGATGAGTGTGAACCCCTGCAGGTGAGTGTAAACCCATGCAGGTGAGTGTGAACCTCAGCAGGTGAGTGTGAACCCCTGAAGGTGAGTGTGAACCCCTGCAGGTGGTGTGAATCTCTGTAGGTGAGTGTGGACCTCAGCATGCTTTCTGCCTGTTGAACTGGCTCTAGCGTGGAAAGGTTTGGCTGACCCCCTTCTGGCTGAGTTAGTTTAAAGTAGTGGTACCCATAGTCAAAATATACTCCATGAAAAAAAATTCTATTTTCAGTAAAAGAAAAAAAAAACACCCCGTGTGTGGACAGAAAATGTCTTAAAAGTTTTGGTTGAGTATATGCATTATTAGTGTAGTAACTAGGTTCTTAAAAACAAAGGGTGAATATACTTTATGTTCCCTACCCAGAAAACCATGCTTCAAAGAGAATAAAGGTAATGAACGACCTCATGGAACATATTACAGCAGCGATATAAATCTTGTTATTTGATTTTTTTTTTTCCAAGCAAGGTTTCTCTGTGTAACCTGGTGAGGTAACTCAGCAGGCAAAGGAGTTTGTGGCACACACCTTGCAACCTGAGTTCTAGCTCCTGAATTCATGAAAATCTGGAAGACCTGGTACTCACTCTGTAGACTAGTCTGGCCTGAAACTGTCTCTGTCTCCTTCCTGAGTGCTGGGATTAAAAACATGCACCATTACCACCAGGCTTAAATTTTTAATAAAAAATAGATAGCACAAAATATATCAGTGTCTCTCAACCCAGTAGGTAGGTAGAATTAACGTAGTAAAAATGGCAATCTTATCCAAAGCAATCTACAGATTCAATGCAATGCCTCTCAAAATCCCAGCAAAATTCTTCAGAGACCTTGAAAGAACAATACTCAACTTCATATAGAAAAACAAAAAACGCAGGATAGCCTAAGCAATCCTGCACAATAAAAGAACTTCTGAAGGCATCACAATCCCTGACTTCTACTACAGAGCTACAGTACTGAAAACAGCCTGGTATTGGCATAAAAACAGACAGGAGTACCAATGGAACCAAATAGAAGACCCGTATATCAATCCACACATTTATTAACACCTGATTTTTGACAAAAAGCAAAAAAAAAAAATCAAATGCAAACTGGTACAGCCGCTTTGGATATCAATATGGTGATTTCTCGGAAAATAAAGAAACAACCTTCCTCAAGACCTAGCAATACCACTCTTGGGTATATACCTAAAGATGCTCAATTGTACCACAAGGACATGTGCTCAACTATATTCATAGCAGCATTGTTTGTCATAGCCAGAACCTGAAAACAACCTAAATACCCCTTAACCAAAGAATGGATAAGGAAAATGTGCTACATTTACACAATGGAGTACTACACAGCAGAAAGGGACATCTTGAATTTTGCAGGCGAATGGATGGATCTAGAAAACATCATATTGAGTGAGGTAACCCAGACCCAGAAAAACAAATATCATATTACTCACTCATAAGTGGCTTTTAGACATAAAGCAAAGAAAACCAGCCTACAGTTCACAATTCCAGAGAACCTAGACAACAATGAGGACCCTAAGAGAGACATGCATGGATCTAATCTACATGGGAAGTAGAAAAAGGCAAGATCTGAGTAAACTGGGAGCATGGGGACCTTGGGAGAGGGTTGAAGAGGAGGGGAGAGGAAGGGAGGGGAGCAGAGAAAAATGAAGAGCTCAATAAGATCCATTTAAAAAGGAAAAAGACGGCTGCAGGAAAACGCGTGAAGACTTTATGACTCTAGGGTCCCTTTTCCGCAGTGACAGTCATGATGCTGAGGGTGACAACGAAATGTGCCCATGTAGGTTAAAGTTCCTGTGAGGATGCCCGACCCCACACAGCTCTTCAGCAAACACGTGCAGTTCAATGTCAACTCAAATGGGAGAGAATGAGGTTGTGGGAGGAAGGACCTGTCAATGGCACGCAGCAGAAATCCCGTGTCGGCTGAGACACACAAACGGAAATGCATTGTTTTAGGCAGCTGGGAGCATCCAGAAGCCATGCAAAGTTGTCGTTTTGTTGTTTTCAATAATAACTGAGTGCTGAGAATTGGGCAGTCAGCAGAATACTATCTCCGCTGCTCTACTTCGTTCTGTTTTCATTTTCCAAGACGTTCTCCTCCTCCCTCCCTCCTTCCTTCCTTCTGTGCCTCCCCATATAATTTGTGGTTGCTCCTAGCAGCTCCGTGGACTTAGGACTTAGTGATAATTCATTTAATAATAGTTCTAATGGACATCCTGGTGATGAGTCAGGAGTCTCCTGAGCTGAGGATGAGGGAGAGGTAAATCCTACCCAACCACCCATGGGTAATTACCCAGAGAAGTCATACTCTTTTGGTAGAGAGGTTCAAGACAGGGTTTCACTGTGTTGTCCTGGAATTTGTACTGTAGACCAGGCTGGCTTCACAAAGCCCTGCCTGCCTCTGCCTCCCGAGCGCTGGGATTAAAAGCCTGTACCACCACTACACAACTAGAAGAGATATTCTTTTACCAAAAGAAGAAATGTTGGCTAAACAAAGCAATGGATGCCTAGCATAGAGAAAGTTTTTGTTTGTTTACAAAATTTGTTCCCATGTATGAAGACTCATAGTGAAAATGGAAGAGATTTGAGGACCCGAAGAACCAGAGTCGCAATGCAACCCTCTCCTCTGTTTGCAGGTATCGGGACTACCGGGACCCTCCTCATTCGCTGGCACCCTATGGCTACACTCTGCAGTTCTGGCATGTCCTGGCAGCTCGTCTGGCTTTTATCATTGTGTTTGAGGTGAGTTTTCTCCAGCAGTTCCTTTATTTCCCTTGGCATAATGAAATTTCTTGGAGTCATGCGTATATACATGGCAGAGGCGTTCCACACAAAGACCAACTTTCTAAAGGACCACGACTGTATTCTGTGACCCCTTTTTCATCTTTGCCCTTCACTGCAATGTTGGCATTTTCCCAGAAAAGTTTCAGAGTCTTTCGGTAACCAATCGGGAATCGTAGGTCCTACGTTTATTATTCTAGGACTGTGATTCATAATCCTTAGGAGAAATGCGGTTTTCCCACCCCCACTTCCAGAGGTACCGAGACATGCTGTTTGTGATGTCCTTTTCACAAGCCCTCCAGGACGATGCAGGTGCTCACAGAGCGTTTGGAAGGCATTGAACGTGATGCCACACCTGCTGCCTCTGTGTGTGTCAGCGTCGTCTTACTAAAGAGTCAGAATAGACATAAAAAGCCCAGTCTTCCCGGCAATCGCCTGCATTGTGTTTTAGTAGAAATCTATCCGCTATTTTCGTTCAGGCTTTTAGGAAATTCCGTATTTCTATAACTCCATTGATAATGTCAGTTCCATCTCTTGTCACGGGTGCTGGAGTCGCATTCATTCACACATTCACCACGGATGCCTTTGTTTGCACTGGAAGTTCCTTAAAACTTTGAGATAGCTTTCTCATCGCGTCCCCCCACACTCCAGACAACTCTGGAAAGATGATATAAGTTCCTCTCCTCTTTTTTTTTTTTCTTCAAAACAGGGTTTCTCAGTGTAACAGCCCTTGCTGTCCTGGAACCAGCTTTTGTAGAGCAGGCTAGTCTTGAACTCACAGAGATCCACCTGCCTCTGCCTCCCGAGTGCTGGGATTAAAGGCGTGCATGACCACTACCTGGCCCATCATTCTTTTTAAATAGCTTTTCTATATTTGTTTATTTGCATGTGCATGCGCGCGTATGTCAATGCCGATGTGAATGTGTGGAGCTCCGGGGCAACCTATTGTAGTCGGTTCTTTCCTTCCTTCCACCATGTGGATCTGGGGGACAGAATTCTGTTTGTTAAGTTTGGTGGCAAGCATCTTTACTCAGTGAGCCCTCTTACTGCCCTCAGTTCCTCAGAAGATATGTTTTCTGTGTGTGGTGGCTCAAGCCTTTAATCCCAACACTCAGGAGGCAGAGGCAGGAAGATCTCTGAGTTCTAGGTCAGCCTTGTCTACTTAAAGGTTTCTGGGCCAGTGATAGAGATTTAATCTATCCACAAATAAATAAGAGGTAGATATGCTTAACCTAACATGGTCTTAATGTTTTTCAAACTAAATAAGAAAGGGTGCTACGGAGATGGCTCAGTGGGTAAGCATGAGAGCTTGCATTTGGGTGCCCAGCGCCAATGGAGAAGCAAGGTGAGGTGACACATGCCTATAATCCTAGTGTGGGAAGAAGCAAAGGCTCCAGGGTCTCACTGATCATCCATTCTAACATAAACAGAGAGAGACCATGTCGACCAAAGCTATGGTGAAACATGGTAGAGGAAGACTCCCAATATCGACTGCTTAGCTTCTACATGCATACATACTAACAAACACATCTGCACACACACACACACACACACACACATACACACACATTCACACATCATACATAAAAAGTAAGGGATGGTATTAAACTGCTAAGTGGCTTCTCGTTTCGAGCTTTCCATACCCTCCCTGTATATAGTCATTAGCTGTTTAAGACACTAGAAACATGCAGAAAAACCTCTTGATCTGGCAGAATTTTGTGCCTTCTGTGTCCCTGAGTTTGTTTTAAGGGAATTGAAGAATTCTTATTCCTAGCCTTCAGAACAGCTTTAGTGTTGTTAAGCAGTTTAGAATTATAAGAACTCTTATTCCCACTGTCGTCTGATAATTCATGGGTCACCAGGATATAGACAGACAAAAATAATCGCAACTCTAGAACTCCAGAGATTCACATTTCAGGTAAAGAATGTGTGGCTCTTTCCCAAAACGAGAAACATTTCTCCCTGAAATTACCATTTCCCTAGGCCCCCGGGTGACTCTCACTGGTGAGGTTTATAAGGCGTTTAGCAATCTCCACAGAATTTTCAAACTAATTTTGTCTTGCTTAGCATTTTATAGGTGAGTGGACTGAGGCCCAGGGGAGTTGAGTGCCCTGACGTTGGGTGGACAATTGGCTCCTAAGCAATGAAAGCAATCGAGCCAAGACTGGCTTCTAGGCTCTCTGTTTTCCTAGTATCCGTTAAGCATCTCTCCCCATTTTCTCCCTCTGGTCCTCCTCTCCAGACGGTGTCAGCAAACCAAGTTCAGTTCTCCCCTGACCTTTATCCCTGCAGTGCATGCCTTCCCCAGCCTCATCCCATTCCCATACGTCCCAGAGGCGAGGCTCCATGTCCCGACCACGCCTTCTGATTCTGCTGTGTTCTCTGTTGCGTTTTTTTAGCACCTCGTGTTTTGTATAAAGCACCTCATTTCCTATCTGATACCAGACCTCCCGAAAGATCTAAGGGATCGGATGAGGAGAGAGAAGTACCTGATCCAGGAGATGATGTATGAGGCTGAGCTGGAGCGCCTCCAGAAGGAACGCAAGGAGAGGAAGAAGAATGGAAAAGCACACCACAACGAGTGGCCATGACCAGGTAGGTGACCAGTGTGCCCCAAGGGAAGCCACACTCAGGTCAGGTGGGGATCGGCTGCTTCGAACATCCAGAAACCAAGCATTGAGTTTTCACTAACAAAGGTTTGCTGTGTGACGTTTTGTTCTTTTAGCTTTTGGGGAGCCCGCCTCCCAATTCCCAAATAAATCGCACACAGAGTCGTCTTATTTTTAGTTATGAATGCCTGGCCTTAGCCTGGCTTGTTTCTTGCCAACTTTTCTTAACTTAAATTATCCCAGGTAACTTTTGCCTCTGGGATTTTTCTGTATACCTTTCTTTACTTCTTTCTCTGTGTGTAGCTGAGTGGCTGGCCCCTGGTGTCCTCCTCTCATTTCTCCTTCTCTCTCCTCTCAGGTTTCTCCTTCTCTTTATCCTCTCTCTCTCTGCCTGCCAGCCCTGCTTACTTTTGCTCCTGCCTCACTACTGGCTGTTCAGCTCTTTATTGGGACCGTCAGGTGTTGTAGACAGGCACAGTAGCACAGCCTCACAGAGTTAAACAAATGCAGTGTAAACAAAAGTCACAACCTGAAAAATAATATTCCTCAACAAGGGTTAAAATAAGCCCCTTAGATGCTCCCAAAACCAGCTTGTTTTCCTAATTGTTGCAACCTGACCCCCCTCCCAGTGTGATCAGGCTACCTTCTTCCTTGCCAGATTCTAGACTGGAGTCAGGGTCTTTGTTAGTTGGGCCAGGTAAGATAAACCCTTCTGATCGAGCCAGGCTGTTCTCTTTCTATCCCCAGAGTAGCAGGCCCCTTCCTTCTGGTAGAAGTCAACATCTCCACTATTCCACCGTGGACTTCCCTCCATCACCCACTCATATTTTCCAGATGTCTTTTTGTATCGCACCGCGCCCTCTAAGAAGGTTTCCCAGACCTCTCAGCCCTTTGAAACTTAACTCCAAACTCCTCTGGTCACGACTGTTGGCGCTATGTGCTAAGAGACAGACCGGTTTGAATTGTTAATCTGTGATCCTCAAAAGCTGTCTGCAGGCTTTCACAGAACGGTAGTAACCTCATTGTGGGTTGGAATTTTAATGCTCCCAATTAGCTACGGGGAGACACATGGCACCTAATCAGTCAAATAGGCTGAAGCTGTATACGTTGTACGGAAACTCAGGAAAACCCCTACACATCCTATCAAACAGTTCTGAAACTTTCTGTCAAGTCAGTAACTAGTTATGTGACCTTGACCAGCCACCTGACTTCCCTGAGCCTTTGTTCCCTCTGTAATAAGCTGTTTAGATGACCCTCTGCCCTCATATCCCATGAGGCTCATGTTAGGGAGGCAGAGGCGTCTTTCGCCTTTGGTGTTCTTCGATGTTTTCTTCTTTATTTGAGCAAAACCTTTGAATTTTATTTTTTCAAATTCTGTCTCCAAAGGAAAAGTGAGATGCAGAGGAAAGGAATTTCCTGTTGGCTAAGTGGCGAAAGCTTTCTGTGTAGATGCATGTCGTTGATAGCAGAGTTGTGTGTACCACCCTCGCTGCCTGTTGACAGTTCCACGGGCTATTACGGCTTTGATAAGAGGCTGGACTTGGAGGAGATAAGATAGACCCAAATCCTGCAGGATTACACAGCTGAACTCCCACCTTGTACTCAGGCGCAGGATAGACCTAGGCTTCATGAAAAACGAACTAGTTCTGCCATTTCCGACATCTACTCTTTGGCTGTGGCCGTAGTAAAATTACTGACCTTTTGGACATCTACCTGTTGAACTAAGCTAATGTGCAACTCAAACAAGGCGCTACCCAGAGGGGCATTTACCAAGCGGTAACACACCATAGGGTCTCCAGCATGTGTGTTACCACTAAGCACTGTGCCATCGCCTGTGGATTCCGTCCCTGCCTTTCACTTTCTTTGTGTGGTGTGGTACATGGGCTCAGTTTCTGTGTGTGCTAAGGTGGAAAAGGGGAAGCAAGCAGAACTTTAGGGGGTAAGACGTTCTGGGTTTTAGCTTTCTGGGATTTTGGCATACGTTCTACCCTCAGAGCCCCTGGTTCGTTCTGATCATCTCCCTGGGCCTTCTTTGAGGAAGAAAGGCTGAGTGTATCTGAGAGCTTTGGATGGGATGGAAAGCAGACATCTCCGTGGAGACCTGCTCCCAGTAGATAGCTCCGGTGGTCACAGGTGCATGTCATTGTCCTTAGAGCCAGGCAGGGCTGCAGGGCGAGTGACATATCCTGAGAGAGTCTTTGCCTTCTCCACCACACCCTGCTTTCTGCCCGCTTCTCATCCTTACTTGAAAGCATGGTTTTTGTCTGTCTTTATTCCCACAAGGGTCAGCAGGATTCCTATTACTTCAGATTGTCTTTCTGACTCACTTGTCCTAAAGCAACTGTACGGTCTGTCCTTCCCTTACTCCCTTTGGGGTTCCGAATTCTTGGGATGCCTTCAGCACGTAGTGAGAACTCGAACTATTGGCAACTATTGCGCACCGTGATGTAGAGATGGCCGAGGTGTGTTCCATCCTGATGCCTCTTCTCTTTCCAGGTGACGGTTGAGCTCCGGGCTAAAGTCCTGAATCTCGTTTACTTCTCCCAGCGGTGCAAAAGCACATGCACGTGAATGACTAGCAATGCACCCGCAGGGCATGCTGCAAGACACCGCCATGCAGCCGCAGACAGGGCGGCAGTCAGGGGAGGACCGAGGTGGAGTCCCGCTGTTGTGAAATCACGCTGCATTCAATCCAGCACAGAATTGCTATCTATCCATAGACCATTCTTGACCAAGCGAGCATGCACGTTATGGGCAGTTAACATTCTCAAAGTTTTTAAAAACCAAGGGGGAACTTGTATACTGGGCCTGTTTTTCCAGCCTGTTTGCTATCTTTTTTGCATTCGATCCCATGTGAATTTTACAGACACTGGGCTTAAAAAAAAAGGGTATTTGGACACCTGAACACATTCCTAGAATGTCATCATGTCCTAATTCTACGTCACCAGATGACACAGACAAGACCCTGTTTACAACCTTTTTGTTTTTTGGTTTTTTTTTTTTAAGTTCAGATCTTTCTGAGGAGATGATTCTCTATGACATATCTATAGCTATGTGTATGGCCATAGATGTATTTCTGTGTGTACATATGTATAGTCCTGTATTCCTACATATGTACATACAAATGCAGAGATATATAAAGTATATAGGAGTTCCTTACTTGTAAATAGCCAAACACTACTGACATGAATGATGAATTTTCACATTTAAACAGTCACCGACATGAAGCCATGTTTAATGCTTGTATAATGTGATACAATAAACTTTAAAATAAATTTATGCACCTGGAATATTTTCAGCTGGCTCCTCTGAACGTCTGTTGTATTTTCCTCCTTCTGGAATAAAAGGGATCGCACCGTGCAATTTTTAATGCAAGCTTTCTTGCTGCTGCCATGCTACTTGTGTATTACTCCAATTGGGTTTTTCTTCCTTGCCCATCTTGCTTCCGTGCTGCTTTCTTGGAGTACAGAGCAAATTACTTAAAAAGATACCTCCGGCATAGTATGGAGGAGAGCCAGAAAATGTACTCACCAATACTGAGAACATGTCTGTGTCCCTGTCTGCTAGACTATTGCACTAATTTTGAAGAACCACCTGCCTGGGGAGTTGAACAGACAAGGAGAGAAATACATTTTAATTACTCTCCCTCCAGAGATGCAGGATCTTTTAAATTTGTTTGCACTGTGTGTATTTGTGGTGTGCAACATTTGTTATAATCATATTGCTAGGTCAAATTTATGTGCGCAAATTGTACCAGTCCACAGTTCTGAAACAAAAATACTTAAGACTGGATATTTATAAAGAATTCATTTATTTATTCATTCATCTATTTTTATTTAGATCCCTGCTTCAAAGGTTGAAATTTCAAGCGTGGATGGTCCCAAGGGTTTGGCCACTGCTGAGGAGGCCACCATTTGCAACAGAATGATAGAACAGTAAACAGGAAAGCAACTGTGCAGACAGATAACCTGGCAAGACAGGATGAGGAGGCCCCAGAAATTCAGGAGTTGGGCTCACTTGTTTTCAGTAGTACAAGTCCATAGGGTCCCTTAAGGATTGCATTAAGGAACCTACATGTACCTCGACAGAAGAATGGATAAAGAAGATGTGGTGCATGTACACAATGGAGCCTTTCTCAGCTCTCTTGGTACTTTTAAGAAACTCCTGAACAGGTAAATGAGGGGGTCTTTAATTCTTGAACCGGCTTCTTGGACCTTTTAATTTTCCTGTCATCTTATCCTGTTTACAATCTCTATTATGAATAGAGCAGCAATGACCATGGTTGAGCAAGGGTCGCTGCGGTAGGATGAAGCATCCTTTGGGTAGATGCTCAACAGGGGTGTAGCTGGGTCTTGAAATAAACCAATTCTCATCTTTCTGAGGAATCGCCATATTGATTTCCATGGTGGTCGTTCAAGTGTACACTCCCGCCAGCAATGGAGAAGTGTCTCCCCCACACTCCACATCCTCTCCAGCATGAGCTGTCTCTTGTGTTATTGATCCTAACCATTCTGACAGGTGTGAGATGGAATCCCAGAGTCACTTAATTTGCATTTCCTTGATGGTTAGAATGTTGGACTGCGGGGGGCCATCCTGTCCCGCAGGAATGAACGCCACCAAAAACGAGAATTCCTTCTCTGGTCACATCTTTATTTGGAGCATTTCCTTGAGGAAGATTGGGGGAAGGGAAGATAGAGCAGGGACGAGAGAAAGCTTAGAGAGAGAGCGTTGGGCCCCAAGGCAGCTGCTTTTAAACGGTGGAGCAGCTTGAACGCTGTCCTGATTGGTTAATGCCATTCTGCTGTTCTGAGCATGTGCAAGCAAGGGTGCAGGCAGGGGTGCTCAGCCCCACGTGGCTACCTCCAAACTGCAGGACCACCTGTGCCTCCAGGTGGCTCCCAACATCTCCCTCTTCTCTTGTTAATAAGAGCAATAAGGCAAAACTATTTTCCAATCTGGTCCCCACCTCACTTGGGCTAGCAGGTAGCACACCAATCAAAGACATACAGCACTTCCACCTATACACAGCATGCCAAGAATATCTCTGCTCCCACCCATTCCCAAGGAAGGAAAAGGCAAAGTAGAGTCAGTCAGAAAATTGTTAAGAGATAAGAGGTTGCACAGGGTGTTGCTCAAGTCGATGGTGTGAAACAGCTGCTCTTGACACCGCCCAGAGGGTCATCACTGCTGTCTCCGCACGAATCTTCCACAGCAGGACACTCAGCATCCACTGGGTCATCTTCTTTATCTCTCTTGTCAGTCTCGCTGGCACCCAGATGTATGTCAGCATTCCTAGAAAAACATAAACAAAACTCTCCTCCCAAATTAACATTTAAGAGTACTAAAAACTCTCAGTGTAAAAATTCAGCACAATCAGTACTGGAAGTAGGCTGGTTTTGAACTTAGAGACTTGCATGTCTCTGTATCACAAAGCAAATCTTGTTTGCCTGTACCAGCAAAATTTTGAATTAAAAATTAAGTATAAAGAATGCAAGAGAAATCCTTTCTCTGGGGGAAGCTGTCACTGGTAGTAGTCCCCCTCTATTGTTTAAAAACCAAAGCAGTTGTCACTGGGAATTGAACTCATGACCTTTGGAAGAGTAGTCAGTGCTCTTAACCTCTGAGCCATCTCTCCAGCTCCCCTATTCAGATGGAAAAACCTCTAGGTAGAGCATTGTTTATTCCACCCGTTGCCAGGGGCAATAGGTAATGGTAACCAGGTTGACGTGCCTTTATTATGATAATTAGGACCAGTTCTTTGAGGGAGAATGGGCGTTGCTCATCAATCTGTGACTGCTTCCTGCTGACGAAGGGGCGATGTTTGGGGGATAAATGTTTTTATCTGACTGAATTTTTTGGCGACAAATGTTTTTATCTGACTGAATTCTTGGCGACCTTGGCTGAGGGCGGCAGCAGCGGAGGCCGGCGGCTGCCACAGCTCCGCCTCTGAAGCCCATTATGGCGCGCTCTGCATGGCCCAAAGGCATGGCTCCGCCCCGGGCCGTGCGCGGGCTCGCCGTTTATCCGTTTATCCCGTAACTGCGAACTGTAACTCAGCCTCACCTCAGGCATTGAATTCGCACCGCCAAGCTCCGGCAAAGGGGGCATCCGTCCACCCGTGGGGGGGCTTCTCCTGCCCGGTCTGCCCACGCGCGTGGAGCCCCGTTCTCTGGGAACTCATCTCCACCCGCCCATTTTGCTATGGAAACACAGTTCAGAGTTTGGCCCCTCTCCGTCTTTAGGTCTTTAGCGGCGCTGCCACGCAGCTTGCAGCTTCCGCCTCTGCCTCCCGAGTGCTGGGATTAAAGGCGTGCGCCACCACCGCCGGCTACTTCCTCAATCAAAAATTAAGTTTTCTGTACGTGAGAGCCAGAGACTGAGCTCTCTTAACAAAATTAGGCGAAAATCACCTCAAAAGCTCTGTGGCTCTTTAAGAATAGGGAAGGCAGTCTTAGAACACGATCAAACTCGCCTCCCTACGAGACTGTTGCCTCCAGTCTCTAACAGCGAGTACGCAGGTGGACGGAGAGGGAGCGGGAGCCACGGTCTCCCGTACCCCATCGTCCTCATAGTCCCGCCTTAGTTACCTCGCCTTTTTTGCTGCTGTTCTTATTTACATTCCTCCTGCACTGAACTTAAGGGATTTTTCTTCCCCGTTGCTTTCTGTACCTTTCAGATACCTTAACTTTGATTTTTTTTTTGTATTTTCTTTTCTTTTTAGGCCTATCCTTTGAAATTCTTTTTCCTCCCCTTTTTGGGGGATTCAACAGACGTCACTCACCGCTCCACGTGTTCAGAGTTCTGAAATTCACGGCTCTCTGTGCTGGTGTCTGATCTCAGCTTTTTCTCCCGGGCTTACAGCACGTTGCTGGGCGCTTCCTTCTCAGGGTCCCCCGGCGTAGTTGTCAGGGTCCCTCAGCGTCCCGGGGTTTCGAGCACCAGTTGCGGGGGGCCATCCTGTCCCGCAGGAATGAACGCCACCAAAAACGAGAATTCCTTCTCTGGTCACATCTTTATTTGGAGCATTTCCTTGAGGAAGATTGGGGGAAGGGAAGATAGAGCAGGGACGAGAGAAAGCTTAGAGAGAGAGCGTTGGGCCCCAAGGCAGCTGCTTTTAAACGGTGGAGCAGCTTGAACGCTGTCCTGATTGGTTAATGCCATTCTGCTGGTCTGAGCATGTGCAGGCAAGGGTGCAGGCAGGGGTGCTCAGCCCCACGTGGCTACCTCCAAACTGCAGGACCACCTGTGCCTCCAGGTGGCTCCCAACATTGGACATTTCTTTAAATGTTTCTCTGCCATTTGGGATTTCTCTATTGAGAATTCTCTATTTCTATCTGTATTCCATTTTTTAAGTGGATTATTTGAGGTTTTAATATCTAGTGTCTTGAGTTCTTTGTAGATTTTGGACATTAGCCCTCTATAAGATATGGAGTTGGTAATAGCAAAAGATGTGCCCTGTCTCAACACTATAGTCATCGTTACAATCTCAGTTGTTTAGGTCATTCAGGAACAGAGCGATTTCAAACATAAAGGTTTTCAAATCACTATGGGGGGCATTAAGTCTTTGAAATTGCAGAAATTTCTGTTGACTAGAAATGGAAACCTTCATATTTACAGTGCATTGCACACACACTCACTAAACACCTTAGAAACCTAGAGGTGTCTTGTTTGTTTGTGTGTTTGTTCCTGAGACAGGGTCTCGTGTACCCTAGGGTAGTCTTGAACTCACCGTGTAGCTAAGGATGGCCTTGAACTCCTGATTCTCCTGTCTTTGCCTGCTGAGTGCTAGGATTATACTTTACCTGGCTTCTAGATATCCCAGTAATCTCATGGTTTGTAAGGGGAGTGTTATTAGAAGTTCTTTGTGGGATTTGATGGACAGCTCTTCCTGCCACACGGAAACATAATCTTCAGTCAGGTGTAATGGTGCATGCCTTTAATCTCAGCACTCAGAGACATCAGCAGAAGGATCTCTGAGTTCGAAAGCAGCCTGCTCTACAAAGTGAGGTCCAGGTCAGCCAGGGCTACCCAGAGAAACAAACTGTGTGGCATCAGGAGTTTACCTAATACTGAATCTCAGAATTTTACACTTGTGGTAATAGGATGATGTTACAACCCCTGGTGTTTTCATGAATAGCAGAATCGGTTTACTGCTAAGTCTTATAACAAGCCTGCCTGCTGCATCTGGGGGCATGATCAGTCACAAGTGGCTTTGCATAGGTGGCAGGCCTGCAGTAGTGTCCCCTGTGTGGTTCCTACCATCTGTCCCAGCACAGTGGCTCCTACTAGGCAATGTGCTCTTGAAGAGAGTATTGTCAGAAACCAGCACACACACACACACAAAGCCAATATAGACATACATACACACATGCACATACACATGAGCACACACGTACTTATATATATACACACGCACACACCCATGCTTCCTCTCCATCATGAGAAGGACAGCTTGCTTGACAGTGGACTTCCAGCTATAATATCCTGCCTTGACACAAGCCCAAAACATGGACTGAAATCTGTGTAGCAAAATGTGCCTCTTATTTAACCTGGGTATTTGCTCTAGAAAGAGAAAGTTGAGCACCACAGTGACCAATGAAAGCTAAGGAGAGGAAGTGGCTAGAAAGAGTTGAGATGGAGGGTGACATCTGAACAGAAACCTGTAACAATCCAAGGACTGATCACATGCCCTATTACGGAGAGCTCCCCCAGGCAATTGGACAACCCTGTGGCAGGGTGGATTTTCCCAGGTGTGAGGGACGAGGGATGAGTGAGCCTGGGGTGGAGTGATGGAGATCAGAAAGATAATGTGCCCCAGGTGGTGGCGTCTACATCTTTCAAGCAGTGGCCCCCAAATGGAGAAAGCCCATGCTTGTCACTCAGTCTGAGGACTAATCCCTCACTCAAACTGGGGGATGGTCACTCCTTGTTTCTGGGAGCAATTAAGGAGCGCAAAGGGTCAGAGAAGAGACCCAGAGGCGATTTCTCTTAGGCCTTTTTAAGATGAGGAAATAAGAGCTTGTGAAATAGGAATGAATGATAAAAGCGGAACTTTTCAAAATAGTCTTTGGTCTGATGAATTTGAATGGAAAAGATCTAATCTAGCCTTCAGAATGAAAGGTCGTATGGAATTCCCCTCTTGGGAAAACTGGAATTTTGCTCACCCAGCCACTGGGCAGGGACTAAGTGGGTACCTCAGTTAACCAACCAGAAGTGGCTAAAGAAGAGGAAGGTTCTTGCCAAAGAGGAATCTTGGCCATCTGCTTGCAGGACGCTTTCCCAAGTCAGGCAGCTGGGTAGAAGCCACAGTCACCGCTTGTTCCTAAACTTTCTTTCGCTTGACCGGCCACTTAATTTTATTCCCACAAAGTATAGTTTTGAGATAAAATTGTTAACTTTCAAACTTTCCTTCAAGAAGAGGGACATTCGCAGATCTGGTGTTTCCAGTTCTAGCCTGATGTCCTGCTGGTACCAACAATGCTTTGCACTGATTTTTAAATTTTATCCACTAAAAATTGAAGTTGATACAGAAAAGTTGGTCCTTGTTGTATGTTTTATGGGTGTTGCCATGTAGGATCAAACCTTTTGCATGCTAGACAAAGCTCTTCCACTGAATTCTAGCCCTGGTCCACTTGGTTTTGTTTCTTTTTGTGTTAGTGGGCTTCACATTGCTACAATGAAATATCTGAGTCGATGAAATCTTTTTCTTTTTTAAACCAAATATCTTTACTTGCAAGTGTTCATTGCAAAGTCACCAGTCTGGTTTGGGACCTCTGGGTTCTGCTACACTGTTGACGCCCTCCCTGGAACCCCTCCTGCTGTTGCCTGTGTCGTGGAGATCCTGCAGCTTTGGGTCCGCAGAAGGGCCCCATCGCCTGCCCCAGCAGATCGCTGATGGGGTGGATCTGAGTCAACTCAGTCTTTTCAAAGGTTGGTTGAGCTCGCAGATCCCAAAGTTCACAGCACCGCTAAAGTGACCCTGTGCTTCTGACTCTGACGAAGCTCACTCATCATGACTGGAACATGGGAGAAGCAGTCAGACCGTGAGTGCAGCAGAGACAAGGGGCATTCAGCAATCACGTCAGAGGGCATGGCTGCCTGTGATATGAAGACCTGCTTCAGACCCCACTTCCAACAGACGCAGGCATTCCCTAGGTGTGCCACCCTGTGGGCCAAGCTTTCAGTCATGGCTGTTTTGAGGTATAGTCAGCCAACATGTAAACCATAGCATTTCATGTTCGTTCATTAAAATATAAAATGGTCCTCAAAGACAAAACTGTTCAAGGTCATTTGCTTTCAGTTCTGATTTATTCACAGCATTTAGTTCAAGAGAGCCCTTTATGGAATAAATAGGGCAGGAATAATAAAGGCAGGTAACACTCCTTATATTCAGTCAGACACTTATTCAAAGAACAGACAACCGCAAAGACTTTTATGAAAATTTTAATCAGTTAATTCAAAGAATTGGATTTGTAACCGTATTTTATGTAGAAATGTTCAACTTACCCCAAAATTTCACAGGCATGGAACAAAAGTTAATTCTAAATGCATTAAGGGCATTTTTAAGAACTGTACGGTCATGCACTCAGGTGGCTGGGTTGTTAGTGGTGCGAAGAAGTCGGGGGTCCTGCACACGCTCCTCAGATGCTCCCTCGTCTAATGAAACAAACTGCATCCCCTGGGCTTGTCATAAATGAAGCGAAATTAGGAGACCTTAACTGCCATGCATCTCATATCATCCTAGTGTGTCTTCAGACCTTCCCAGCATGTGACCAAATTAGACACCACATGGAGAAGCTGAGATGACCTAAGATTGGACTAAACGCCCCCTATTTGTGAAACTGTCTTAGCATTTTCAGACTTCTCTGAAACTATGTGGTTTCATGACAATGTTCCACAAGCTAGTGGTATTTTTCAGATAGAAACGTCCAGTTATTGACATCTACAGAGCATCAGTATTAGCGTGTCTGCAGTGTCTCGGGCGACACACACTATCAGTCTCCCCCGCCAACTGTTTTCTTTGGTGGGGAAAGGAGAGCCGCCCAAAGCTAGTCAATTGCTTTTGCCTCAAATGATTTGAATTAATAAAGTCCTATTGTGTCAAAGCTCTGATCCTTCCCGCTCACATGTCTGTGAGGTAGACGGCCCAATGCCTAGACCATCATTAAATGGAATTCAGGGCAAATTCAAAGACATATATGTCAGCAGCAAAAGATAGTGACAGATAACTTGTATGGTTTTTTTTCCTTCCTTTAAGGTTTTTGTGATTCAATATAACCAAGAAAAGATTATTTGCTTTATATTATAATATGCCGACATCTCAGCCATATTTAGATTTGTCTCAAATTTTAAAAGGGTTTTAAACAAATACTGTCGCATCTGCCTTATCAGCAATGAAGACACAACACCGGACTCTTCTTAACTGTGGTTTATTCAAGACCTTAGAATAATCTTCTCACCCTCTCGCTACCTCTCGCCCAGGGGAAAAGCCAGTCTGCAGCTTAAATAACCTCTGGGTAGCCAACCCCAGCAAGCCACATGGGAGACGCAGCTAGGTCCAGAAACGCGGAAGCAAGCCAGATCTTTAGCGTTAGCCATATATGGAGTTGTTACACATCTGAGAGCATTCACCGTTGGAAAGGTAGAAGGTGAGAATCAGTGCCACCTGTAAGGCGTGGCATCACACAGCTCTCTACAAAATACTGTTTGGGTCATGCCAACATCATTTTACTTTAAGAATTCTATCTGGCACCCTGTGTGTCTGTAAAAGTAAAACCCTGATAGTCCCAAATGTCACAAGGATATGCTTTGTATTACAGGAAGCTGATAAAAATCATCCGGAATATCATTTCTCATGAAGAACACATTGCATAATCTCTGGACAATCAAATCAAAGAAAAAGTTATTCAAATAAACTTATTCTCACTGCCAAACCTGAAGCATTCCACATACACAGGCATTCAGAATCATTTAATAAATAACTGTTCTTCAAATCATAGTTATATAAGACTACATATATGATTATATGACCCTGCTCATTGGAATACTACAAGAAAGAGTCACAAAACTTGATTTTTGTTTACAAACACGGTGATCAAAAATAGATCTATATACATAAGAAATACACAAATACATAGTTGATTTAAATGGTATATAAATCTCTCTCCTTCAGATAAATGCTAATATTTTTTAATATTTTAGTTTTTAATGTCAGTTAAAATGTACAAAGCATGACTGTCTAAATATGACTAACCAAAAATTATGTATAAAATTATAAATTATTTTTAAAATGTCAATATTTTTATTTTAAAAATGTGAAAACTTCTTAACTCTTTTAAACAATATCTAATGTGGGTATTGTAGAAAAATAAGTTATTGATGAAATTCTTTAATGCAAGTGGTAGCTATGAACATAGCCAAATAAGTGGCTAAGAATGTTGGGACTATTGTTTGAAATCTTAGAAGACAGAACAAAGCACGTATTTGATAAGTCTTGGACAGATGAAAAGAAAAGTAGGATTTACCTATGAAATTTAGCTCTTTAAATATATGAATTAGCTCAACTTAACAGCACAAAAAGCAATTATCTGACCCCATGGGACTTTATTGTTTTTAAATATGCGATATTCTTGAATCACCAAATTTACATGATGTATATGTTAGTCAGTACCAGATGAAAGGGCATATATAATTTATAAGCTGGCACATGGTGAATGAGGGACAGAGGTGACATGATTCATACTGGTTGTCTCAAGACATACATAAGCCTAGGAAGCTGGAACAGTAAAGCCTGGACAATGTGCCCAACAAAAGCAAGACCTATGGGACAGAAATCAAGAAGGAAGTATATGGTAGACAGTGGATAGCCTAAAACGGGCAATATAATTGGCCAATAACCAGGGATCTCAGTGGGAAAAATAGGCACAAGAGTGTATTAAAGATGATCGTGATTCTTGGGTCCCTATTGTCTCCTAGGCAGGATCTTTCTGTCTACCCCATTCCAGATGCAGACTTGGTAGCAAGGTTCCACCATGGGTTGATCCAGAGGTAAAGATGACAGGCAGGCTCTATTGGTCATTTCACGGCTGCCTAGAAACCGAATGTGTAGGGGGAGGCAAGAATTCTCTGTCCAGATTCTAGTTGATATCCCAGGATTTATATACAAGCACCAAATAAGTCCCAAATGTAAGAATATGCCTTTGGTCACCAAGTATCACATGTGTGTGCCTATATTTGCCTTTCAGACATGTATGTAGTCATAACATTCAAAACTGTCTCATTTTGAATATGTGGATATCGAATATGTGGAATATGTGGATATTGAAACAACTCTAGTGTAGCATCGATAAATCAGTGTGGAAAATAAACCAAGTTGGGACTTAGCTTTTACAAAAATAAGTCTTCCAAAACAGCTGTGATGGGCAAAAAAATGATCTGATCCAATTATCCTAAAACACGTTAAAAAAAAAAAAGACAGACATGATAACATAGCCTCTAGCCTTGAAATGCTTCACAAGCGAGTCCCACTGATCTTGCCACTGTGGTCCGTGGGGTTCAGTTCAATGTGGTTGAAGGCGGGGTTATCAATTCCACCATCTTCCATATATGGATGTGACTTATCGCTCAAAACATGATTCTCCTGAAAAGAAAGTTACATGGAAAAGTTCTTCAGGAGGAAACTTCAATTTGTTCAATGACAGATAATTGTTACTAGGGTTTTCATTTCTCCTATCTCCTGACAGAGTGATAGCCAACCAACATAAACCAGCAGAAGATGGATGGTGTATATTAGACACCTTGGCTATGGGTACCCATACATTCTCTCAATAGTTCCTATCTATTAACTATACACCTGTAGATAGAGGCGCAGAAACATCCCGCTGTGTGCCTGTTCAGGAAAGAGGCTGGGGACTAACTGGTATTCTATTCCAGTGCTTAAAACCCCACTTTCCTAATTGAAGATAACCAAAACCTAACTTACTTTCTTAAAAGCATCAAAATTGGATAAAAAGTCCTGTTTGGTTAGTAAGAATTGGGGGTCCAAATTCTGTCTTCTTCCTCCTGAAAAACAAGCACATTATTTACACTGTTACGCAGACACGTATGGCAATGGGACCCCCCAATCATGCAGGCTTTTGGCTTAAGAACACTCTGCTTTATATGCACATCAAATGCAAAGAAGACCTTGAAAGTGGTCCTGAAGGTCCTGAAGGTTCTGAAGGTCCAGCCACCATTCCCTGTCCCTAGCTCTCAGCTCCTACCAGAGTCTAGCTGATGAATATGAATCTTACAACATCCACATAGATAAATAGATGCAGAGAGATGAAGGCTCCCAATTCAAACTCAACTGTGTCATTTGGTGCCACTCGGATGAAGAGCTGACTATCCTGGTAACAGTAGGAAGAGCTACCCACACAACCCGCCCATAAAGTGGTAAACTGTCTGCTTCCACCTCTGCCCCCTGCCCCTTTGCCTCTGCATCTGCCCCTCTATCCCTTTGCCAGTCTTTGCGCCCCTGCTCCCTCTCCCCGCCCCCCTCCCTCCTGCCCCTGTCTCTATCTCTGCCCCTCTCCCCCTCCAACTCTGCCCCCCTGCTCCTCTGCCCCTTTGCCCCTCTGTCTCTGCCTCTCTGCCCTTCTCTCTACTCCTCTCCTCTGCCATTCCGACCCTCTGCCCCTTTGCCCTTCTGTCTCTGTCCCTTACCCCTCTGCCCCATGCCCCTCTGCCTCTGCCAGTACACCTACTTTTCCTGACTTTTGTAATTATGAATAGCTATGTGAGTGGAGAAACTGTGAACTGCTGACTGAGTTAAGCAAATACTGCATGCTCACTGCTGTTTTGTACGAATCGTCTTCTCTAAGGTTTTGTTTTAGAAACCAATCTTTTGATTTGGTCTTGCTTGTTTTCTGTCTGTCTATCTGACTTTCATTCTTTTCTTTCTTTTTATTTTGTCTTGGTGAACCAACTAAGATGCTCTTGAGAATCATGCATGTGGTCCTCAAACCACCACTATCTACTATATCTTTGAGGGATGTACTTAAAACTGAGACCCCTGCCCTTCAGCTTGGACAGACCGAAGTGGAACGGCAGGACCACTGAACTCTTGATTTTGCCTGATTTCTAAGGTGATTTTTTTTAAATTTTTATTGAGCTATACATTTTTCTCCACTCCCCCTTCCTCCCCTCTCCCCTTCTACCCTCATCCCTGACCCCCATGCTTCCAGTTTACTCAGAAGATCTTATCTTTTTCATCTTCTTGTGTAGGTCCATGGATGCCTCTCTTCAAGGTGATTTTTAAGTCTGCTAAAGTTTGAGGATTACTATAGTACCCACCCCTGTTTTATTGACCAAAACAAACAAATAAATTCAGTGCAAAGAGTCAAATGGAGCTGACTGCCAGTGAAGGGTGTCCATCTGGATTCTTAGAGAGCTCTAGTATTCTACAGTTTGTTTTAAAGACCATCAGAAGTGTATGTTTCAAAATCTTTTTCAAGGTTCACACCGTAGCAGAGGGGGAAGAATGGCTCACTAATGAAATCAATTAAGTGAACGTGATTTTGCTTGCTTGTTTTTCAACTAGAGGTCCGCCCTCCTGAACACCACTGCATGCAGTTAACGAAATTAAAGCAGCTAATGAAAAGAAAAGGGAATGCCAGCAGGAGCACGCTGATGCCCGGTTTCTTTAAAAGGGAGAGAAAGCAGGAGGGGGTAATGAGAGTCAAGGATAAGAATACAAGGAAACAGTACAGATGTGGTTCGGATGTGAACAACTGGCTAATTTGTGAGAATTAATTGTACCTCTCCAAACAGATTAAGTAATACGGTGCTACTAAGTTAGTACTTTCTAAGAGAAAAGCACGATCCTTCTGGAAAGGGAGGGCAAACATTATCGTTGCCAACCCAGAGGTGATAAGATTGAAAGCAGGGCTACCTGGATGCCAAAAGTCAACAATGCCAGTCAGATACACCAAAGGCTGCCAGCTTGCGGTAGTGCAAACCAAGCGGCAACACCACGTGTTTGGACAACCTGTGGGATAGCTGGGTAACCATAAGGTGGGCAGTGTTGCCTTCCCCTGAGCTGGCTGCTATGGATATACATGTGGGAGGGAGTAGGGGTTTGGAGCCCGCACTTCCACCAACCCTCAATCCCCGTTCACGATAATCTGAATCGATATGCACCTCTCGCGTGGACATCTACCTGCCCTCCTCCCCTACAGTCCATTCTCAAACCACACCAAACGCTTCTTTGGGAATTGTCGGAAAAGTAATTGGGAAAAAGATATTCATAGATTAGACCTAAAAGACAGAGAAGGGAAGTAGGAAAGAAAAGACAAGAAAATGAAAGAAAAGCTTCCTTAGATGTAAACATTTGACAAACAGGAGTTTCCAGAAGGATGAAACAGAAAATAGCAAGAAATTACAAAAGGTTAGCTTAAGGAAATGCCCAGGATGGCAAGATATGAGACTTCAGAGTTAAAGGGTCATAGGGCAAGAGGTCGTTGAAAAACGTGCCGCCATTGGAAAGATTAGCAGGTCGCCTGTCATTGGCACTCAGAAGAGAGGAGAGATTAAGATGTTTGAGAATAGGACTCATATTCAAATTAGCAGTCAAGCATAGTCATTTCTTAGACATGTGAATTTTTCAAAACCTTGTTTCCTCTCTGTCCTACTCAAGAATGTGCTGTATACGATGGATCCACTCAGCTAAAGGAATAAACATGGGGGTGGGAGAGATGCTATTGCAGAGGTCCCGGATGTGGTGTCCGGCACCCACATGGTGGCTCAGAATCACAAGTAAGGAAAGATAAGGCACCTTCTTCTGGCCCCTGTGGGCACCAAGCAAACATGTCATGCAATTAATTACATGTACACAGGTAAAACATTCATACAAATAAAAATATTAACTGATTTAAAAATAAACTAACCCATTCCCTGTGGTGGGACGCCATGTTCCGCCTTGATATAGGCAGAAGGGGTTTGGTCCTGCCTCAACCTAATGGGCCAGACTTTATTGACTCCCCATGGGAGCCCTTACCCTTTGGGAGGAGTAGATGGGTGGATTGGAGGGGGAAGGAAGGCGAGGGGGGCCAGAGGGTAGGTGGGAGGGAGAGCTGTGGTTGGAATGTAAAATGAAACTTAAATAAAAAAATTATTAGAAAGGTCAAAATCAACTAGAGGCACAAACATAAGTGGGAAGTTGTGGGGGGACAGGACAACACAGGAAGGGGGGCAGGAACACACCCACAGTGAGAACAAAATAAAATCTCAGGATAAAACCTCCATTCCAGGTAGCAAGCTTACGCTCTGTGCATTAGCAACTGATGATTAGAACTTGACTCTTCACGAACATTTTCAAAGGCTTTCTACTATGGTCCCACATGAACATTATAGTTATGGCTCGTTACGTGTGTGTGCATCTTTGGTGTTTACAATGAATGAATCTGTAGTAGACAATGGAGACAGCCTGGTAGAAAGATGTCATCAAGATGGGCACACGGCTCTCCCTTTGTAACGAGCAGCTATGTGGTTCAGTGTTCTCGTGCACATTAGTGTGATCTTACAGCGACCTGTCTTCTTCTTCCTCATTTTCCGCATAACAAGGCTAAGGTTCAGAGCAGACTACTTAGTGTATCCTGACTGAATCCAGGTAGCTATTAAATGGCAGAATCAATATTATGATAGCACTGGGTTAAGTTCTTCTGCCTTAAGTTCAGGCTCTCAAATACTCCATGAGTAAAATTTTAAAAGTTAATTTAAATCATTAAGAGAATCACAGTAAAGTGCTAAAGAGCTGTAAATCAAACATGGGAAACTTGTATTTATAAAAGTGAATAGAAAAAAATATTATGATAATTACCTGTTGGTAAACTGATAAGCATCCCCACTAACAATGTTACCAATGTTCCAATAGTACTGAAGTACAAATATGATAGTGAATACCAATTATCCATCAGCGGAGTCCTGAAAGATACCAAAAATATAACTAAATAAATATAACAGCAACAAGTGTGTTTATCAATTATCCTGAAAGTAAGGATGTGATTTTTAGCCACTTTTAATGCCATAATTAACTGGTCTGATCTGTATTAAATTAGGAGTTTAAAATATGGCTTCACTTTGACTATGTGCATGAAAAAGGACTTTAAATATTGCAAGAATAAGGTACCATCATTCCTTGGCTTGGGAGAATCATAAAGCATGAGGCCACAGTCACCTAAGTCACTGCAGCCTGGCATAGGCAGGTTTCTGTGGGACCCTGGCAACACAAAGACAGTGCATAGCCCCATCAAAATCCTTTTTTATTTTTTCTTGTAATCTTTACTTGAAATGTATAAATAACCAACGAGTAATCAAATCAACATCCTGCGCTATTCCTGACAGGTGACTAAAACAACTTTTAATTTGAAAATTAGAGAAATAGCCAGACATGATGATGTATATCTTTAATTTCAGCACTCTGGAGTCAGGTGGATCTTGGAGTTCAAGGCCAGCCTGGTCTACTGAGTGAGTTCCAGGACAGCCAGGTCTACACAAAGAGACCATCTTAAAAAAAATTAGGACATTTTTTTGACATCAAAGTAGGCAATGATTTCCTCAACAAGACCACAAAAGACTAACGATATAGACAAAGATAAGCCATGATTTCTTACAAAAAAAAAAAGCTTGGCAAACAGTAAAAATGAAATTTATTGATTGAGAAAAAAAATATTTTCAAAACATATTTTGAATAAAGAATATATCACCAACTCCTAAGTAAAAAAGAAATAAAAAGGCAAAATATTTTGAACATTGGAACAGTTCTCAAAAGGCAAGTGACAAAAATAGATATCTGGATGCCCAATAACTATATTAAAGGGTAGTCAACTCATTAACCATATGAGAATTAAAATTGAAATCACGGAGATGCGCTCATCAACTGTTAGGAACTTAAAAGAATGCCAACTTAATCCAGGAAGCTTAAAACCCTGCCTAGGCAGCCACGAGATGTCTCCCTGAGTCTTCAGCTGCGCCACGTGCTGTCCTTCTACTGTAGGAGTAAGCAAGTCGCAGGGGAATATCCATTTCAGGGTTAGGAAAAAAAGCAGTGTTATACATAAGACAAAAAAAAATAAAAGCGGAACACTTGGAGTCCCCTGCTTGGCACAGGTAACAGGAAGACAGAACGTGAAGACAGAAGCTCATACCTTTCCACGTTGTGTATCTGGAAAGCACTTGTGGAAAAAGGCATTTCTGTGGTCGATATCCAGTCTGACCCATTGTGTGTGATGTTACAGCCACGGACTTCCAGGGGCAACGGCAAGGTTCTCTCAGGAAGCGGAGGGTAAAGCTGAGCCCCAATTCCTACCCATAAAGAAACGGCGAATCCAGCCAACAGACCTACGAACGCTCCCTGGAAAACAAGAGAAAGATAACATCGTTCTCTTTGAGGTGGATTTAGCATGAGTTACAGTCAGTTTCGAAATGGTCAAAGCCAAATTGGCCAGTCCCCTACCTGACTCCCCTCCCTTACGGTGTCTCTGCCTCTTTTCAAGGTCACCACAGATCCCTGGCCTCTCTGCCCAGAGTCTTAGACACTCACGAACCTCATTCCCTCTTTATCTAACCAATGACTGTGCTATAAATGTCTGACATTACTTACATACTTTCTAGGTCTTTTCAGAACTTCCTCCTATGGGGGAAATGGACTTCCTGTTGGTTTTCAGAGAAGTCATTTTGGATTTTATTTATTCTAAACACAATTTTGCAATTCCAGACGCAGACATGTTTAGAGAAAATAGCAGTGATGTTGCCTCTTTCCAAAAAAATATTCCCAATTACATTCACCTCCTCAGGACTAGAATGACATAGAGAAGTTATGGCTTGAAGTGCCGAATGAACAAACTGTGTAGTCATGATGGCAACGATCTGATTGCCTCTTTTTGCTGTGCTCTGACCGAAAACATTCTTTAACTCTAAGCCTGTTGCTCTCCTTCCTTAAAGCCTAGATACTCAATTCTAAGAAGGGCAATAATGTAAAACAAGCAAGAGATGTTGGTCTGTTTACATTCTGAGCATTTAAATTGCACTGCGTGGTTCTGACAGTTTCTATTTAGCGTCCTACATGCAAGACCTGCTAAGGGTCTTCAATGCCCAGTTCCTCACCGTACACTCTGTCAAAGTCAAAATGAGTCATTTCAGACCCCAAGACAAGTAACTAATGGCAGACCTCAACGCGACCGTGTCTTTACAGCGAAGGGAAAGAACGTAGCTGGAAAAGTAACCTTTTGCCATGTCGATTAGCTATACTTACCGTCGAATTGGCAAAGGGGACTAACATGCCCAAAGAAAACAAGCCCAGAAGTGGCCCACCAACCATGCCAAATATGCTGAGCGCTGCCTGCAAAACGAACACAAAATCAACAGTTAGAAATCTCAAACCCGAGCACAAGGTTCCAAGCAATTTCATCAGGGTAGGCATTAAACTCCTCGAGAAAAATAAATCATAATTTTATTCATGGCAATCTTGTCATTGATGAAGGTCACTGACACCTGGGAAGTTCTGTTTCTCGATCTTAAGTGTCTTCTGTTCCTTTGGGTGTTTGTTTGTTTTGAGACACGGTCATCTCTAGTCCTGGCTGTTGAGCTCACTATATAGACCAGGCTGGTCTTGAACTCACAGGGATCCTCCTGTCTCCACCTCCCAAGGGCTGAGATTAAAGATGTACGCCACCACAATTGGCTCGCCTGTCCCTTCGGGTACCCTCAAATAGGCAACAAAAGGCTGGAGAGATGGTTCAATGGTTAAGGGTGCAGAAGACCTGAATTCACTTCCTAAAACCTGCAGCAGGTTGCTCACGACAGCTCTAACTCCAGCTCTGAGGAACCAGGCGCCCTTTTCTAGCCTCGATGGGCACCTCCACTTACATCCACATATTCGCGCAGACACACACACACACACACACACACACACACACACACGTACACAATTGAAAAAACTATTTTTAAAGATAACAAAAGGGGCTGGGACAATAGCTCCATCTATAAAATGCTTCACAAGCACCTGAGTCTGAGGCACACACACAAAACCTAGATGTGGCAATCACATGGCTTTAATCCCAGTGTAGAGGAAGCGGAGACAGGAGGGATCATGGGGCTTGCTGGCCAGCCAGGCTAACTGGATTAATCAATTCCAGGTTCAGTGAGAGATCCTGTCTCAAAAAACAAGATGGGGCACAACTGAGGAAAACAGCCAATGACCTTCCAGTTTACACACACATGCATGAGAACCCCTCCCCAACACATATACACACATGCACACACACACACACACACACACACACACACACACACACACAAACCAAAAAAAGGCATCACAATGCAAGGAAGACAAAGAGTCATGAACCATTGGAGCACCTCTGTGAGCGCATAAATCGAGACACCCCTTCTCAGCTTTGTTCTGCAAATCACCACTCTGTTTCATGCGCTGATGGTCTCAAAATATTCCCCGAACAAGACTGCGGACAGGCACTACAAAATGGCCAGAGATAACAATAAAATTCATGCGCATCCCTGACTGGATCTGATAAGGATTTAATTAGATTGAAAATTGGTTTTAAATTAATTGATCTACTGGCACAGAGAACGATGTAAAATCTATTTGGAATCTTTTCTTTGAGATGGAGATACGAAAGCCAGGAGACTGAAAAAGATTTGCGATATGAAACGTGAGGCAATGCAAATAATGCTCCAGGAGATATATGCTCTTAATAACCTAACAACTTCAATAACCTAAAGTCTAGTTTTGAAGACTGAGCAGGATAAAAGCTAATGGTTAGCTGATTGGGTATTACGTTATAAATTTTTAAGGGAAATAAGTTGTGAGGGGCTAATGTTTACGAGAGTGACGATGGGGAGTGATAATGGATTATAAGTCTCAAAGAATCTATAAGAAATGATTTTGAATGTTTTCATCACTGCAAAATGATAAATATACAAAAAGGAGATAGATATACTTAATCACATTTTAATGCAGTAAAATACACACATGTATTAAAACATGATTTTATGCACCGTAAATATGCAGTTTTATATGTCAACTAAAATGTAAAAAGAACCATTACAGAATGTGAGCACGGTGATTTCTCCACCAAGAGGTTTGACACAACAGAACAAATGAATCAGAGAGTATACCTGGGAAATGTTAGAAGACATGTACTGGATTGTTGATTCAAATGATTCCTTAAAGTCTACACTGTGACTGGAGAATGTGTGGACACTGTGAAAGAGAGTGATATATGAGAAGGATGTGGGCTAAGGGATGTGATGGGTATCTATTCTCAGTAGGGATGTGATGGGGGATCTGTTCTCAAAAGTCACAGGATGTGAGACAGACTTCACTGTGAGGTGTGAAAAGATATCCACAAGGCCATGAAGCCAGTTATGACAACATGATCTGGGAGTCACGTTTATAGAAATAAGGAAGATGCTTTTTTAAAAAATCTATTAGCAAAAAAGACCTTTGCTGGGCATGGTGGATCACACCTTTCATCCCAGCACTTGGGAGGCAGAGGCAGGGGGATTTCTGTGAGTTCGAGGCCAGTCTGGTCTATAAGGGAGTTAGTTCCAGGACAGCTAGGGCTATTTCACAGAGAAACCATGTCTTGAGAAATTAAAACAAAACAAACAAACAATAAATCAGACAAGGCGACCTTAGTAAGTAATACAGCAAGGAGTTACTGGTTAGGCTTGAGGTTAGGATGATTTTGCTAGATGATGTCGCCATATAGTCCAGAGAAGTCAGTCACAATAGGAGTCATCAATCACAGGGCAGATGATGGAGGAAAACACATTCGCACACCCATATCAGCAAAGGTCAATGAGGAACTGAGACTGTACACTGCCAAGGCTCCTCCCTGCTAGGCAGTATATCGGGAGACATTATAGGAAACAAGCAGTCACCAAGGCACAACAGTAAGGTAGCTCCTTCCACCATGGTATCAGCAGAGATCACTCTGAATGTTTGTGGATGCTGGATGTTGAAATCAACCAGCACCCTCAAAACAAAAACAAAACTTCTTCCCCCATTAACTGTTCAAGAAAGGCCCACTTCTCAAGCAGGTAGCTCATCCTAGCTGCCCCTGTTGGACCCTGAAGTCCAATCACCAAGGAGGAGTCGCCCCAAGAGACCACTCTCACACCACAGTTGATGTAAAAGCAAGAGGATTTAATTCTGTCGTGACAGGGTCTTTTCAGCATTCGAGAAGCCAAAAAGACTCTGAATAGCTGGTACAGGCTACTTTTAAAGTAAAAAGCTACAGAAACAAGGGGGGGGGGTCTGGGAGTTGTTTTTCCAACATTAGGATTGGCTAATTTAAAGGGCTACTAGCATTGATTCTTCTTAGCCACGGCGAGAGAGTGGTTGCTAGATCAGGCGGGGTAAGGGGGAAACATCTGTGAGTCATCCTATCCATATCCAAGGAACTGAGTCGATATTCCCTGACCAAGGCTGAGGAACTAAGTCAATGCCTAAGGGTTATCTTGCCCCAATTCCAATAACTGAGTTCTATCTGGAGAACATCCACAAGGACACAGGGAGATGGAAAATCCCCAACATTCCAGTATGTGCATGTGTAGTTGTGAAGTCCTTGGTTCCCGGGGGGGGGCACTACTGCTGAGAGGCCTCAGAAATAGCCTCAGAGTTGTCAGAAATGGCCTCAGAGTCATCCTAGAGTTCTACACCCCCTTAAAAGACAGGTGGCCGACGGATGTCACTGTCAGCTGATCATAAGAATCTCTGTCAAGGGACCATCCTCAAACTTTGGACTATCCTTCTGTGTTTTTTTATGCCTGTATTCAACCCATGTTAGTTGCTAATTGTCCTCTTTCATAAAGAGAGTTTGGTAAGAGTAAATTTGGTGATGGTTTCTAAAAGTCGGGTCTGCTGAGACTAGCTCCTGGAAATCCTCAGAAGAGGGTTGGAATTCCCAGGATAGGGTTGTAACACAGCACTAAGTGGCTCACAGTCATAGCCACCTTGATGGGCCTGTGGCTGTCACTATCTCGGAACCATGGTAAGGCTCATGCTTGACCTCTTGACTCTGAAGAGCGTTAGTCACTAAGAAGCCCCCTGCACTTGGAAGTCTGTCAAATCTCAAGCACCTTTCTGTTGACGGATAAAGAACAGTCTTTGGCATTCTCAGAATGGCCTGCTGGGAACTTAAGTGAGTGGGTACCAACGAACCTGTCAACAATCACAGATCTGGGACAAGCTTACAGGCCCCTAACCCTTTCTGCTAGGAGCTAGTTACAGATGGGTTTGGGAGGAGGGGCAGTCATGGTCTGCGATTGCGGAGCCCACAACTGTCTTCGCTGAGGAGCCCACCTGGCTCCAGCACATAATTCCATACCTGTGGTCACACACATGATTCTAATTAAATACAGTCTCTAAAACACAAAAAGAAAGAACCAATAATAACAACAAATCATGAATGTGGGAGGGGAGACTTCTAAGGAGGGGAAATAGTAATAGAGATTCAAGGCTACAATAATCAGAATATACATTATACATGAGTGAGATTGTGCAAAAACCAAACTGAGGAAAAGTTTTTCTGTTGAAAAGTAAATTCAAAGAAAAAATAAACTCGGTTTTAAAAAATGGACCATAAAATAAGTTTTACACGGTATATTCTCCCCAACAAATTGAAGTCTTTCTGTAAAACTGAAAATAAACGAAATGAATGTCAACATTCTCTCGCTCGCTTACTTATGCCTTCCGACCTTAAGTCTTTGCATCTGAGGATTTGGTGTGGTCTGAGTAACTGACTTTCTTGGGGGGAACGGCCCCTCACTTCCTGTTTACTCCGCACCAAAGACACCTGGCAGCCATGCCTGGAGCACTTTATCTTGCCAGTGCTGTACATGCTCGGTGGGAGGCACCAGTGTCATGAGCCAGATACAATCAGGGACAGAGGACCAACGGACTAGAAGAGTCTCCATCCAGACCTCAGCCTCGGGATGTGGGGTAGTCTCCCCCTTGTCTAAACCTACATCCAGCTATATATGCGCCATACCCCATTTCTATACATACATATATATATATGGTTTTAATTTCCTATAAACCTGTAATTATCTGAAATGATATCTTTCAAATATTAAAAATAAGGGGCTAGAGAAATGCCTGAGCAATTGAGAGTGCTTACGACCTCACAGAGGACTCAGTTTCTGTAGCCAACGCCCACATCAGACAGCTAACAAAACTGCATCTAACACCAGCTCCAGGGCTTCTGGTGCCCTTTGACCTCTGTGGGTATATGCCCACACATGGTACACATACAGACAAGCAGGCATATCCACCCACATGTAAGTAAAAGAAGAAAAGATGCATTGTTTGAGATTTAAAATGCAGCCATTGCTCCTTGATGCGTACAAGTGTAGCTAAAGAGAGAGTGTGAAGGTCATCTCTGAATGTTTAAACTAATAATTTAGTGATTGCAACACCAGCTTCAGACTCAGCTTACCTGTAACAGGGCTCCCATCAGCGACGCCACGGCAGCCATCCCAATACACAGTGCTCCATACAGCACACCTACGGGACAATACAAAAGACAGTATACGCATGCATGTCAACCCAAAGGATGGCGGTCCGCAATAAAATGAACACCACACCTTGGAGTCAAAGTGGATAATGCCATTGAGATGAGAACAGCACACACATTAAAGCCAGCAAGACAAGGCAAAAAGGCGTTTTCCTATCAGACCAACGGGGTGCAAAGAAGACAAACAAAGCCCTTATACTGTGCCCGGGATTAATCACAACAGAGGGTTATGTAAGAAAGGAATCCCTGGAATTAACTACAGGGGATTTAAAATTTAGCACCATTGTGTTATTGATTTAATCCCCCACAAACATTTGTCTATAAAGGGAGGTGTGGGGCTCGGCTCAGGACTCCAGAATGGGAGCCTCTGACTCTCAGCGCTCCTTTGTTCTGGGAAGTGGTAATCCACACCGACCTGTGGTCAGCAACACCCACACCTTCCCAGGTAAACTAGCAGAGAAAGGTCACATTAATCCATATCATGTGCCACGTTCCTTCCTCCAAACGGCTTTACAGAAGTTCTCGACACACCACCGGCTGGTAACTGGTGGGGATTTTCTCTTCACCTTCATTTTCTTTGATAATTTCCTTGTTGCCTTCATCATCATCTTCTTCCTCTCATTCATTACATCCCAACTACAGCTTCCCCTCCCCCTCCTCCCAGCCCCCACCTCCCCTCTCCCCCATGTCCGCTCCTCCTGCTTTCCCTTCAGAAAATGTTGCTCTTAAAATTAAGAAATATTACCTTCTAAAGCATTTTGGGTTTTTTGCTTGTTTGTTTCTTTTTTTTAAAAAAAAAATCCATTTGGAAAAAAAAAATTGACAGCCATCGACCGATATAATTTCCCATGCTCAAAATTAAAAAGGAAAAAGAAAATCGAAAAACGACAGATGGGCTATTTCTTATCATAAAATTAATGCATTCCTTCTGCTGTGGGTATCGCCGCCTTCTTTGTCCCAGAACTCATACTTTCGCATAGAATATTATGTAAATTATCCAATCTCTGCTGAAAGAAAACACCTGTTTTCTTCAAAAGGACTCTTGTAATAATGTAGGTAGGGCTTAATCTAAATCTAAATAGCGTTGCCAGTGTTTTGACTTAATTCTTCTCAATCTAGTAAGCCATGAATGGTCACCAATATGAGTTTTGGTGCCCATAATTCATGCAGAGTCAAGCAGACTGTCACGTTGTCTGTGATGCCCTTGACTACATATGCCTCAGTGTAATGGCGGCATAGAACCCTTCTAAAGGAATTAAAGTCGGGCCGGGTATGATGTCACACACATGATCTCAGAACTCAGGAGAATGAGGCAGGAGGATCATGAGTTCAAAGTCAGGCCGAGCTGCATAGAAAACAACAACAACAACAACAACAACAACAACAACAACAAAACCTGCTTCAAGTTTGAGCAAGAGGGAGAACGATAATATTCTCATTACTATGAGTAATTATTGTCGGAGACAGCCAAAGAGGATCCTGAGGCATTGTCCTCTGTGGTTCAGTGATGCTTGACGATTAGATAGTCTTTTTCTTTTTGAGACTAAACTCAACTACCCAAAAACTCATGGTTTTTCTGCCTCAGCCTTCTGAGAGCCAGGCTTACAAATGTGCACCCACCAATGCCATCTTAAACGTCGGAATTAGTTCCCAAATCTTCATGATAGATACCATCACCCCTTAGCATCGTAAGGGCATGTTCTTGGATGGGTATTCATACTAGGACGTACTTAAACGTCTTCAGGAGACAATTTCTGGTGTCTCCAAAACAAAGCCAAGCCTCCCCCAAATGGAGTCATGGGAAAGGAAACGCGGGCACATACTCATTCCTTGGGAAATCCAAGACAGAGACTTCTCTGAGAGTGACTTGAAGTGAGGTCTGACGAGATCTTCCACGGTCACCGCAGCTAAGGCGTTAATACTGGAGGACACCGTGCTACAAGAGAAGAGAAGGCTTTGGTTTATAATAGATTAATTTTATGATACTTTTAGCGGGAATGAGGAAAAAGAAAGCAAACCGACACTTCTAAAATAGAGGCAGATGGGGCTAAAGCGCTGGCTCAGGGTTGAAGCATGCTAACTGCTCTTGGAGAGGACCTGGGTTCGACTCCCAGTACCTGCAGTAGCGGAGTCACAGCCACTTGTAACTAAGGCTCAGGGGACCTGATGCCCTCTTCTGAACTCTGAGGGCACTGCATGCATGTAGTGCACAGACACACCTGCATGCAGGCAAAAACACCCATGCACACCAAATAATAAAACAATTGAAATACAATCACGTTCTTTTATTCTTAATGATCGTAGGACCCTCTTTCTGGAAGCTACTATCTTTCATGAATGAGTCGGGCCACACAGAGAGATTTGACAGCAAAGGGTAAAGGACGAGGCAGCAATGCTTCTAATTCCCAGACAGTCTTCTGCATCTAGAAAATGAATTTGCACCTGTCACTCAGATTATCACAAACCAACTTGAAGATATGCTTTCTTTGTGCATAAAAACGTTTAGAAGATGTACGGTTTTCAACGTGTAATTAGGAGCTCTGAGGCTGGTTTTGCAGGTTACCATGATTTAGCCTCACGCGTTTAAGCCAAGACCGACGCCACTCGTGTTTCATACTCAGCAAATATGCAAGCCCCATCAGGTGATCATCATCACTGTGACCCTATTGGGTGTGCAATGCCGTGCTAGAAAGCAGGGACCTGGTCGAGCGTCGAGCGTAGAGCCTGATACCAGGAGAACGGCTCTGCAGGTAGCCAACCCACAGAGGGGCGCATGGAGCAGCTGGTTGGCTGCTTTTAGGCTATTTGTGACCATGCCCAGAATTCATCTTTACCTCTCGCAGTAACCAATAAGAAAAGAAAGATACTCTGAAGTTAATCTTAATTGTCAACTTGATTAGATAGGGAAATGCCTGGGATGACATTTTCAGGTCAAAATGAATGGATTCATGCCTTGATGGGGTGCACCCTGATGGCGTTATTGGGGAGGGTAGGAAGGTAGGGCATCGAGCCTGCGTAGATGAAACAGGTCACAGTTAGTACACCGCTGGAGACTCTACCTTGCACTGGCCTCTTTGGTGGAAAAGGTCTTCCAGCGCATGCTCCCACCACCAGAATGCTTTGTCAAAATGCCTAGAGCCAGGCGAGTATGGGTTGAACCCTCTGAAGCCATGGCCTAACAACCTTCCTGCAGGTTGTTTCATGGATACAATGACTGTTAAACCTACGTCCTGACAGCAATGGCGCCTTCACAGGATCACAGTTACCTCAAAGTCCCACTGTAGGCGCAGGCCACAAAAAGTCCGGGAACTCCAGGGTAATTCCGCAAAATGTCCAGCACCAAGTAAGGCATAAGCTGAAAAAATCCCAAAATTTACACCCAAGTATTAGTTGCTACTAAACAAAATTAATACCTAGCCGATTTCATATTCTTCCAAAAATAATGGGATATACTCCAGAGAGGTAAGAAATGAAGTCAAAATACATTGCTTGAATTCTCAAAGAATAAATTAAAAAACCAATTTAAAATAATCCTCATTTTCTGATCCCGCAGTTATACGGGGGCAGGGGAGTTACATGCACAACAATGTGGATTTTGTCCATCATCATTCTGAGGCCCCAGGTACTTGGTCATCAAGCAGGTTTTAGGACGTAAGTTTTGGAGGAGCTCGGGCTCCTGGAGTCAGGAGATGCTAAGTTTGAGTTGTGCAGCAAGTTTGCAAGAAAGTGCATGTCACGTTATGGAGTCTCCAGGAGCTCCAGTGGCAGGGCCTGGGTCTGAATGGTCTCAGCTGGCCAGCTGCTTACCCATCTCCTCCCTGAACCTTGTTCTTAAAGCAAAGTAATAATATACTTTGCTTCAGAGTCTAACGGTGGAAAGGAAAAAAGTAGAGTGTAAATAAAGCCTATACCAGAGGGTCTGGCCTATTTAAGGACCCAATGAATTCTCACTATAATTCTGCTTATTAGCAATGTGACCTTGTGCCAATCAAAACCCTCACTGAGTCTGGCCTAGTGGCATACTGCTTTAATCCCAGGACTTTCAGGGTGGAGGCAGGTGGATCTCTGTAATTTTGAGGCCAACCTGGTCTACAGAGTGAGTTCCAGGACAGCGAGAGCTACACAGGGAGACCCTGTCTCGAAAACAAAACAGAAACAACCGATAGCTCACTGAGATTCACTATGTTATCTATAAAACTGGGATCACAGTGCTGTGGAGCTAAAGTTAAGCATGGTGAGACTCTAGACACGGAATCTTTCATGCATAGGATGCAAACACTGTTCCCTTCTTGGTCGGTCTCTACATTTAAAACTGGCAGATGGGGCTGAAGAGATGGCTCGGTGGTTAAGAGCACTGGCTGTTCTGCCAGAGGACCCGGGTTCTGTTCCTAACACCCACACGGCGACTCACAACCACTGGCAGCTCCAGTTCCAGGGACTCCCTCTTCCTCTTCCGACCCCTGGACGGACTGAGCAAGCACGTGGTACACAAGCATATAGATAGGCAAAATACTCACTCACATAAAATAAAACGAACAAATGTAAAATTCACTCACATAAAATAAAACGAACAAATGCAAAATTCAAATTAATTAAAACTGGAAGACTGTTTATAAGAGAGTACTCTCACAATACCCACAAGCTTCTACGGTACCGTGTTTCATGTCTAGTTTCTGTTAACTGAGTTTACTTTTTTTACTTCCAACCCTGAGTTTTTTCCTGGCTTGACCTTGCTCCTGGTATCTGAACAGTTTAGTCTTAGATCCAGAAATCTTCACATGTTTTGCCAAACACTTGAGAGCAGTGAAAGGTGTCTAGTCGTGTTGTGCCCACTTGTTGGGTCTCTACAGGGACTGGAACTTTTCTTCCCGACGCCATGCATGCTTGACATGCATGACACCATGTCACCGGCGCACGTGTGAGGAAGATGTGGTTCCAAACCTGGTCAATTTCCGACACTTTCTTAGATGTCCAGGGATCGCAGTCACGGTATCTGGAGTACAGGGCGAGCCCACAGAACATGGAGCAGGTGAGGATCACCCAGAGACCCACAAGGTTGATGTAGAGAGACCTAAAGGAGAGGGCGCCAGCAAATGACAGCTGTACTTCCTATCTCAAAGACTAAGAAAACTTATCCAAGACCAAGGGATAATGTCATGACTATTCTTAATATGTGCACATAACATTTTGACTCTCAGAAATGATTTCTAGTCGGATTGTCTTGATATCAACCAACCGTGTATCTAGAAATCCTTCGGGTGGATGCTGTTTCTCAGTGAATATGTCCGCCTACTTGAAATCCACAGACATCCATGACTTTATAAGAGTATCTAATTATAATACCCTGAGCCTCTTACTATAAAATAAGGATTTTAATAGGCACTAGAGCAGTTACTGGCTCATTCTCCTTTGAAAAGAATGAATTATAAATTGCTAAAGATGGTCAGTATCTTTATATCAACCAAAAAAAGTCCTTCCAAAGTAGTGTCTAGGACTGCCCGTGAAGGACAAGAAACACATCTTGTATTCCCTCTCTCGCCCATTAGCTCTCTCTTTGCCTCCCATTAGTTAGAGCAGAAATGGACATTTACATGGACATTTGCACAGAGTTCTCCCGAACTTCCCACATGGCCATAGCATTTCCTGTACTCACTAAAGCTCAACAAAATTATGTAATTTGTACAATGCCGTCCAGGTAGCAAGTTGGAGGGCATCATAACCCATGATGGAGGCTGATAATACAACGTATGCCACTACATCCACTCTCCAATAATTACTCTTCTATTGTTTGGAGGAACTTACATTTCTGTCCAGTGTCATGTCACTGTTTCCAGATTGCATACGCTTTTCTAAGTGGATGCTAAACTTCCTCATGATAAAAGACATATATAAAGTTGTTTGGTGGGACTCTAGCAAGCCAGGTAATCATTCTTCTGTTTAGCTCTCCTTTATGTTTTTTTTTTAGCTCCCATAGGTTCTTGAGACATTGACTTGCTGAGAGCATCTTACTTAATAAGTCACAGGAATATTTTCAAATGCTTGATTGAAAAGATCTATTACCCTTTGTGTGCGACTATAGAACCACATGCCAGCCAAACCTGGTCCTTTGGTTCATTGTTTATTTTTGGCATTTCATGACACAAAAGACTTAAAATTGAACTAAAGTTGACTACGGAAGCATTCCCATAAGAGCAATGGTCGTTATCAATGACGCATACACCATAGTTGGGCTTACAGTTTTGCGTGGAATCTGTTTTTACAGGAGATGTATCTCTGCACTTGGGACTGGTTGATCCCGTAGATGGTGGTCCATGTGAAAGTCCCTCCGATGATAATGGTCCAGAACGTGTGTCTTTGCAAAGGGTTAGGATTAAAACTGAATGAATAAGGAAAGGAAAGCAGAGACAAATAGTTTGCAAGGGACAAAAGAAAATGCTTCTAGAAAACCTTTAGATGCAAGCATGTACACTCACAGGTTTACATGAAGACATCCGAATTTATAATGTCAAAATACAAGCGTTCTCATTTAAATGCAATTAAGTAGACAATGATGTTTCCAGATATCAGGGGATTTTAGATGGAGTTAGGAGAAAATACATGTTCTTATCACGTCGAGCATTTAGATAAATTGCTCTCCCATAGTGTTAGGTGACTACTGTTAAAACGAATTGGCCACGCTATACCAGGGGGAGGGGATCAAAGTGTACCATGGAAATAGATATCATACCAAAGTAAATACAATTTAGCACACTGTGCGGACATAATCCCTCCCCTAGCACGTGTCTAGCCACAGTTAAGCTTAAGAAGTCAATGCACTCTCACGGGACACACTTTGTGAAACGATTACATCATTATGACCGCGCTTTCTTACAGTTCTGTGTGCAAATGCTACCAGTCTCCACCCACTTCGTGGCAGGCACACAGGCCACTGTCAGGAAATGCCGCTTCCATCTGAAGCCCCTCTTAGCTCTCTCCCATATGTCACCCTGGAAGGAAGGCGTCTACTCATCTCCCCATAAACATGAACTTGAAAACTTCCCACAAAGTAAGCTTTCCTCATCCCTTTCCGGAAATTATGAAATTGAGAGCCTCTCTCCCAGTGGTTCTCAACCCGTGGGTCACATACCAAATAGCCTGCATATCAGATACTTACAACTATAATTCATAGCAGTAGCAAAGTTACAGCTCTGAAGTGGCCACCAAATAATTTTATGGTTGGGGATCAACAGAACCTGAGAAACCGTATTAATGGGTCACAGCATTAGGAAGGTTGAGAACCACTGCTTTTTCCCATGGCATGACATCCTATGTCAAATTCCAAGGGCTTTGGGCTCTCTGGCTCTTTCTCCTGTAGAGTTATCTACCACGTTAACCAAAAGAAGAGCCACAAAGATTCAGTGAGCTCTTTGAAGGAACTAAGGAGGGAGGAAAAAAACACAATTCGGAGATTCTAGTTCTTTTTTTCATTTTTCTCCATCAGAAAAAAAAAACATTTTTCCAATTATCCTCTTAGCACATTTCAGGATAATAGGGAACATTCTGGAAAAGTCTAAAACACAGTGGGTCCTTCATTATCACTTGGTGGTCAGCTGTCTTCAAAGATATGATTATTAAAGTACCTAATTTTTATTTGAAAGGATCTCTTATTGATGTATGAAGCTGTGTGTGTGTGTATGTGTGTGTATTCTCAACATACAGTGACAGTTATCCTGCAGAGAAATGATTTGTTTTGCACTCTATTCCCTCAGCCTGGGCATATCCGAAGAGACTGAGAATAATCAATATTATCTTTCTTTTTTTCAGGACCACCAGCCCAGGGATGGCCCCACCCACAATGAGCTGGGCTCTCCTGCATTGATCACTAATTGAGAAAATGCCTTACAGCTGGGGGTTGTGGCGCATGTCTCTTTTAATTGTTTTTATTGAGCTATAGATTTTTTTCTCTGCTCCCCTCTTTTCCTCCCCCTCCCCTTCAACCCTCTCCCATGGCCCCCACACTCCCAATTTACTCAGGAGATCTTGTCTTTTTCCCCTTCCTATGTAGATCCATGTATGTCTCTCTTAGGGTCCTCTTTGTTGTCTAGGTTGTCTGGGGTTGTGGACTGTAGGTTGGTTTTTCTTAGTTTTATATCTAGAAGTCACTTATGAGTGAGTACATACAATATTTGTCTTTCTGGGTCTGGGTTACCTCACTAAATATGACCTTTTCTAGATCCATCCATTTGCATACAAATTTCAAGATGTCATTATTTTTTACCACTGTGTAGTACTTCATGGTGTAAAGGTACCACATTTTCTTTATCCATTCTTCTGTTTTCTACAAAAAATGATCATTTCCAATTCCTCTGATCCATTTCCCCTCTCCTGGTAAAAATCAATGTGACTTTATTTTGGAGAAACTATGCTTTATTCATTAAATAGTCTGAGTAAATATCAATTAAAAGTCTCTTCTTGTTCTGCCCAAGCTATGGCAGGGACCGTAGCTCAAGGCAGCCCTACTGGAAGCTCTCAGGGTTCAGAGCTGAACCTTGAAGTAAAAGGAGAAGCAAGTATTGCAACCAGTTGCAGATGATTCCCTGACATGCATTCCTCCAAGGGAACAGGGTAGTGCTGTTTGGTTTCTGAAAGGGCCTCTCTCAAAAGAAGAGGACTATATTTAAAAGACACAAAAGATCCATCTTTCAAAAATCACCTAAGTGATTTTTTTATTCTTTCATTCCACTAGTGATTGAAGATTTCCAACCTCAACTTAGGACTATTTAAAGAGAAGAGAATAAGGTCCAGGTCAAAATGAGCCTCTTTCCACACTGAACATGGTGCATCAAGGTGATTATATTGAACCAAGGGGAAGGTGTTTTCCTAATTCTCCCCGACTGTCCGATATGCTCTGGATGGGCCAGCTAGGCTTCCCATTGTCTAGACATGTTTAGTCTATGCCTGGCTGTCACTTGAAACGTCAGCCATAGCTTTTCATTTTTATTTGTATTTATTTTAATTTAAAAAATTATTTATTTTGGTTTTTCAACACAGGGCTTCTCTGTCTAGTCCTGGCTGTCCTAGAACTCACTCTGTAGACCAGGCTGCCTCACAACTCAGAGAGATTCACCTGCCCGTGCCTCCCACATTGCTAGGGTTAAAGGTGTGGGCCACCACCACCTGAACCTGGTCAGTGTTTAAGAAATAATGCATAGAGATCCATACATGAAATCCTATTCAACAATGTGTTATTTTAATATGCTACACATTTCCAGAGTGACATCAAAACGTGTTTGTTAAAATAAAGCATCATCCGAATGAAATCACCGTGCTTCAGCATTTGGGTCATAAGGGCTCCTTTGCTCACCTTTCGCCATTTTTCCTACCCTTCCTCCAGTCCGTTCCAGACTCTAACCTCTGGAAGAAAACACGCTTTTTGCTCTAATGTCCTTCTCTGAAGAAAGAAACATCACAATACCATATGACCCCAATGGCATCAGTTGCCTTTAACCCCTCAAAAAACTGGCAAAAATCCCCAGACACTTACTGCCCAACTTTAATATTACAGGCCACACCCCTAGTAACTTATTTATTTTCCAGTTAAAAACTTTCTAGTCCAATAAAACTATGTGTTACAGAGAAAACAAAAGATGCATTTTATTAACCAGAAGGTAAACAGCAACTTACTTCCAGAAGTTTAATCTGCCTCCGCTGGAGGCCTCACTCAAAATTGTATTGATACCGTCTTGAGTTATAGTAGCCTGGATGATCACGGATGCAAATCCAGCCACCATGATCCCAACTTGAAAAACATCTGTCCAGACCACCGCTTTAAGACCACCCTTTGAGAAGAAAATGTGTTAGGATTAATACTTCTATGAGATGTGATTGGATATCTGTCTAAATGTGAATGTGCCATGTTAGACAAAAATGACAAAACATGGAGCTTGCTCAAGAAGGTCACTCACTCATAGGAGATGGTCGTGCTGAAAGAACATTTATAGAGAAGAAAATATTTAACCCATCCCTCAAGCACAGGCAGAGGCAAAGATGGAAGATCCTCCCAGGCCAGAAAATGGTCTAGGGAAAAGGAGGAGAGGAGAAAGCTATACATGGTCTATTGAATGTGGCCAGATAGAAACTCTGGACGGAGGGAAGTGGGGTGAGGAGGGCGTTGGAGAAACAATTCACAGTTCAATTGTAAAAGTCATTGTGTTTGTACCAGATACCCATATTGTCTGTCAAGACACTAAAATGGTTGCATGCTAGCCACTGCCACACATGTTTCTCTGCAGCCTCTATGGCCTGGGTTTAAATAGGCTCTACACAAGGCTCTTGCTTCCTAGATGATTGAGCAAAATAAAAGGTTAATAAAGAAACTATCAAAGATCACATAAATTTGCATTGCTGCAAAGCACCTGCCTCCACAATAAAGCAGCGTCGCGTCTTGACGGCTGACACACGTATTTTGTCACCTGTGTCTATAGTTAATAGATCATTATCTCAAGTCTCTATGCTGAGGTATGATATGAACACGTCTATAATATTTTGGAAACCGTAATCAAGAATCAAGAGATTAAAAACAGGGACCTGCGCCATGGTTCAGATGAAAGGAGAATTTCGTTTGTAATCCATATCTGAGGACCAAATGTTCCTCACAAAAATGTTGTACTGTGAGAAGCCCAGAGAAAAAGGGTAAGTCTGAGCAGTCAGCAGGACTCCTTGAACTTCCACTTCTGCAATGCGAGGGGAGGGGGAGGACACCCTTCACATACCAGTGTGCAGTAGAACGTGCAGACCACCCCAGTCGCCACCACTGCGCCCCACAGATCAAATCCTGTAACTGCAGAAGAAAAGAGAACACGTGTTCAGCTGTGAAGTGTGCATAATGAAAGTATTTCTCAAGAACGACCAGGGAGGCACCTAGCTCTATACTGGCGCGCTTAAAACTAGACTCAGGTCTCAATGTCCCCAAGATAAATGACGCAGAAAATCGTATTTGTGAAGTTCAACAGACATCTTGCTTGTTTATAGTCACAGACACCATAGATGCAACACTGGCTAAATGAAACACATAGAAAAGGATTTATATTGTAATTAAGTTAAGAAACTGCTTGATTCTGGGAAGTAGTTCATCAAACTGAATAGGCTCAAAGCGGAGCTCCCATACCTTCCTATTGGTTCACATAAATATGCTATTTCATCAGACCTTGAAATGTGTGTTTTTAAGATAAGAGTCGAGGTAGAAAAGTCTATTATTTGCTACCAGTTTTCTAAGAAGTGGAGGGACATATTTTTAATGGAAGGATAAATAAAAGCCAACAGAAAAAAAGTTACCTATAATATATAAAGGATAAACAGGACAGAAGGGAGAAAGCTATGTTAGACTTTTTCAAATATATTCCTATTTATAGATTTGACTTTGGAACCATTATATAGTCTACACAATTGGAAAAGGTAAAGTTAAGGACCTCCTGAAATTAAAAACTAAGAACTGAACAATACCCTCAGACATGCAAGTTGTTACTTTCAAAACTAACAAGTAAGGGGGGGGGGACCATACAACTGCCCTGCCATTCCTATACAAATGACATTTCAGAGTAATTAAATAGTCAAGCAAAGGAACCTCCTCCTTAGGTGCGGCCTATCTAATCAATGAAGAGAGAATTACAAAATTAGTATGTAATGTGCAATAAGGGCTAACAGCCAAGAAGCCTCAAACGTTCCCTATTACCTAGAAGATAGCTCCAAAATTTGATCTGCAGCTGGGAAATTACAAACTCTCCAGGTGCTGTTTATAAGAAACACTGAGAACTTAGGAAACACTGGAAGAAGATTCAAACTGAGGAGTCCCCAGAACTGTGGAGAAGCTGCTTGGCCTACAGACTAAAAAAGCTAAGTGTGGTCTGCAGAGGTCCCGGGCATAAAAAAAAAAAAAAAAAAAAAAAAAAAAAAAAAAAAAAAAAAAAAAAAAGTGGGCAGACATTGGATGCTTGGATACAGATGCAACCGCAGCATAACTCACAGGATACAGAAGTCCAGAACTTGAGTACCCGCACAGCTGGCAGCCTCCGAGATCCAAAACTAAAGTCAGTCTAGTATTTATTTTCTAACTTTTGGCTCCTTGTGCTCCACCCGTTTTTTTCTTTATGCTTTACTTTTACTATTTTTTTTTTTACTTTATTGCACTTTCTAAACTTAGAGTTTATTTGGTATTACCTTTTGTTGGATTTATCTTATGTTTGCCATAGGAACTAAAGCAAATTATACTAAAAGAAAATCAGGTACACAGAACAGTGTGCTAGAACAGGACCCCGGGAAGGAGCTCATACAAATACAGCCACCTAATATTTGGCAAAGGCATCAGAAACATGTTAGAAAATATAGCTTCTTCAACAAATGGTGCTTGAGAACTGGATAGTCACAGGTACAAGAATCAAACTAGGGCTGGGGGAGTGTTGAAGAGTGGGCTCAGGGGTCAAGATCACTTGTTACTCTCACAGGGGACCCAGGTTTGATTCCCTGCATCCACATAGTGGCTCACAACCATCAACCATCCATAACTCCAGTTCCAGGGCATCCGATATCTCTTTCCGACCTCCACAGGCACCAGGCATGCACATGGTACACAGACATACGTATGAGCAAAACACTCATACACATAAAATAATAAATAGATATTTTTTTAAAAAGTGAAACTAGATCCATATGTCTCATCATGAACAATAAAGAAATAGAAATAAAAATGGGTGATATTTTAATGTAAAACCTGAAATGCTATAATAAAACACTTGAAGAAATCGGCATAGACAAGGACTTTCGGAAAAGGACTGTGGGAGATAAACCCCAAAATTGACTAATGGGGTCTGCACAGAAACCCATATAATCAGCAAAGCAAAGTGGTTGCCTACAGAATAGGGACAAAAGAAGTCTTTCTCGACAATAAATTCCACAGGGAATTAAAGTCTAGAATATATAAAGAACTATTAAGAATTAAATATCTGTGCTGCTGGGGTCCTACTTAGGAAGAGGACTCCTGTGCCTATATCTTGTAGACTACTTCCCACTTTCTCTTCTATCAGGTTCAAAGTGGACGGATTAATGTTGATGTCTTTAATCCATTTGGACTTGATTTTTGTGCATGGTGATAGATATGGATCTACTTTCATTTTTTTACAGGTTGACATCCAGTTATGCCAGCACCATTTGTTAAAGATGCTTTCCTTCTTCCATTGTATACCTTTAGCTCCCTTGTCAAAAATTAGGTGCTCATAGGTTTGTGGGTTAATATCCGGGTCTTCTATTCGATTCCAAAGGTCGATTTCTCTGTTCTTATGCCAATACCAAGCTGTTTTCAATACTGTAGCTCTATAATAGAGTTTGAAGTCAGGGATGGTAATGCCTCCTGAAGTTCCTTTATTGTATAAGATTGTTTTGGCTATCCTGGGTTTTTTGTTTTGCCATATAAACTTGATTATTGTTCTCTCAAGGTCTGTGAAGAAGTTTGATGGGATTTTGATGGGGATTGCATTGAATCTATAGATTGCTTTTGGTAGAATTGCCATTTTTACTATGTTGATTCTCCCAATCCAAGAGCAGGGGAGGTCTTTCCATTTTCTGGTATCCTCCTCAATTTCTTTCTTCAAAGACTTAAAGTTTTTGTCAAATAGGTCTTTCACTTCCTTGGTTAGAGTAACCCCAAGATATTTTATGCTATTTGTGGCTATCATGAAAGGTGATGTTTCTCTGATTTCCCTCTCTGCTTCTTTATCCTTTGTGTATAGGAAGGCCACTGATTTTTTGGAGTTGATCTTGTATCCTGCCACGTTACTAAAGGTGTTTATCAGCTGTAGGAAGAATATATTTCAACTAAGGGAGTCATATTAGAGTTTACAGGAAACTTGATTATATATGGGATCCCAGGTCCAAGGAGAGATCCCCAGATTGTTCTCTGGACAGAGGAGGGGGTGCCTGAACCAGCCTTGGCCCGTGACCATACTGATGAATATTTTGCTTATCACCATAGATCCCTCAACTGGCGTTGGATGACGATACAGATGGAGGCCCGCGTTGGAGCACCGAACTGAGCCCCCCAAGTTCCAAACGAGGAGCAAAAGGAGGAAGAAAATGACGAAGGACTGCGAGGGATACTATCACCCACTGATACAAGGGGTCGGATCTAATGAGAGTTTACCAAGGCCAGATGGACCGTGACTGAACGAGCATGTGATCCAACCAGATTCTCTGAATGTGGTTGGATTTTCTGAATGTGGCTGGCCTGCAGTCTTTCCGAGAAGCCATTGACAATGACACTGGGACTGGTTTCCTCTGCATATACTGGATTTTTGGGATCCAGTCTGTTTGGATGCTCACCTTCCTGGACCTGGAGTGAGGGGGGAGGAACTTGGACTTCCCACAGGGCAGGAGACCCTGACTTCCCTTGGGGACAAAGAGGGAGGAGGAGAGGGAGGGGGGGAGTGGGAGGGCGTTGGGAGGAGGGGCGTAAATGGAAACTTTTTATAATTTAATAAAATTACTAATAGAAAAAAAAAAGAATTAAATATCAAAAACCCAAATCATCCGTTCTGGCTAGCTTTGTGTCAACTTGACACAAACTGTGGAACATCTCAGAGGAGGGAACCTTAATTGGGGAAATGCCTCCATAAGATCAAGCTGCAGGCAAAACTGTAGAGCATTACTTAATTAGTGATTGATGGGGGAAGGCTCAGCCCACTGTGGGTGGAGCCACCCTGGGCCTGCGGTGCTGGGTTCTATAAGAAAGCAGGATGAGCCAGCCATGAAGAACAACACTCCTCCACAGCCTCTACATCAGCTTCTGCATCCAGGTTCCCACCCAGTTTGAGTTTCTGCCTTGACTTCCCTCAGTGACTTGTGATTCAGACTATGTAAGCCATGTAAATCCCTTCCTCCCCTAATTTCTGTTGGTCATGGTGGATCATTACAGCAATATCAATCCTAACTAAGATAGCCTCCAAATTAATAATAAAAAAAATAGCTAATGAATTAAGTAGACAGTTCTCAAATTGAAAAGTACAAATGACCAATAAATACTTGGAAAAGTGTTCAGCGAGAGAGAGAGAGAAAGAGAGAGAGAGAGAGAGAAGGCCTAAAGTGAGGACAGAGAGCTGAAAGGTGAGGCATTACAACAGGTACCAATGAAATTCAGAAAATCACAGACCTACCTTAAAGTCTTACATTCCACTAGTTTGTAAAATAAAACAAATAAATGCATTTTTTATAACTTTAGCCTACCAACGTTAAACCAATGTGAGATCAATAATTTGAACAGATCTACATAACAAACAATAAAATTGAATCAGCAGTGTTTAAAATGGCCCAACTAGAAAGAGACCAAGCCCAGCTAGATTCAGGGCAGAATTCTGTGAGGCCTTTGAAGAAGCGCGAACACCAATCCAAGTCACTCCATCAAACAGGAAATGAAAGGACACTTCCAAATGCATTGTGGAGTCAGTGTCACCCTGAATACCAAAACCAAGTAAAGATACAGAAAGAAAATCAAAGACAAGTTCCTTCATGAACACAGATGTAAAGTGTTATCAATAAAAGACTTACAAGCATGAATCTAGACTATTATTTTTTTTCACCCTACACAAAACTCAACTCCAGATGGCTGGAAGACCTAACTTAACACCAGGTCTGATATCCTGAAACAGCAGGAGAAGCAGCAAGGAAAACAGTGGAAGACACAGCCCAGGGAAGATCTTCCTCTTAGGACTCCAGGCACTCCAGGAACGTGCCCAGTCAGCAAATGGGACTTCAGAAAGTTAAAAGCCTTCTTTTTTTTTTTTTTATGGGAAAGGGAAAAGTTAACCAAATGAAGGGATAGCCCACAGAATGAGAGAAAAACTTTGCCAACTATGTATCCCACAGGAAATACACAAATTACTTTAAAAAAAAAAAACAACTTAAAAACACTAAATGACAAGAAAACATACAACTCAGCCCCCAAAAAAATGACTAAAGGACTGAACTGAGAGTTCTCAAAAGAAGAAATTAAGATGCCAATAAAAGATTCTTTTAAACCGTTAAGCCTTCTTCATCACCAGAGAAATACAAACTAAAATTACTTCAAGACTTCATTTTGCCCCACTCAAAATGGACATTATTAAGGGAACCAACGGTAACTTATCACAAACATGCAGAGGAGGACCGCAGGGTCACTGTCGATGGGGGTGTGAACTGCTGCAGTCGCTGTGGGAATCACGCTTCAGAATCTTAAATTCTCTAAAAAAACTAAAAAACAGAACTTTCATATGGCCCAGTTCTATCCCCACGCAGCATGTTCTTGAGGAATTCTAGCTTTTTAGCAATAATAATAATAATAATAATAATAATGCCATCACACAAAAGTCCTAGCCAGACATGTGATGCATATATGTGCATATATGTAACCCCAGTACTTGTCTGGTAGAAGCAAAAAGATTAAGAGCTCAGGACTAGAGCACAGTAACTTGCCACCAAGCCTAAAGACCTGAGTTCGATCCCCCAAACCTACACATCAAAGGGGAGAAAACTGGTTCCCATAAGTTGCCCTCTGACCTCCACATGGGCACCTCTCTCCAACATACAGGATGAACAAGATATAACAAACAAAACGAAGAGTTCAAGCCTCAGTTATATAACATATTTATGAGCTGCATGAGACCCTATCTCAAAACAACATGAACAGCCAAAGGGAAATCCCACTGCTAAATCGAACTAAATAGTAAGTTTATTTTGATCATTTCATGAGCCAAGAAACTACTCACCAGAGAAACAAATTAAAACCACAGTTTGCACTAATATATAATACATGCTAAAACTACTTAACATGAAAAAATTCTTAGTGTTGGCAAGGATATAGGATGCCTTGAACTCTCAGATACTGTGGAACGGACATGTAAAATGGGACATATGTTTAGAAATGCTATTTGACAATATCTCTTAAGTTTCAGCCTACACCTACTTGTCCTGGCCCAGTTCAGAATAGATGTATGTTTATAGTGCCTTCATATACTTCAATTCTGATCAAATGAAAACAGGTATAAAAGCAAAACAACACATAGAAATCTGTGTGAAGATGTTATTAGGATCTTTAATTCATAGTAGCCTGAACTAGAAGCACCCCATGGCCATCAATAAGAGAGTAGATGAAGAAGAGATTTAGGTAGGTGTAAGCAGTGAAATATCTCTACTGATGAAAAGTGATGAACAAATACCACTTATCTGTTGACAAGGAAGTTTTAGAGATAACTCACTTTAACTGATAAGAATTCAAAGGACCCAGAGATTTTCCCGTAGCCCTTTGGAAGCTATGAATAGCCAAAGATGTCTCAGTAAGCTGTTTTGGTCTCACTGTTTTCATTAGCACAAATCTAAGAAAAGATGTAGTTTATTGATGGATACCTTCCTGGGTTTTTATGAACACAACAGTCACAAGGAACAACCTCATATGTCAAATCTCACAGCTACTGTCTACTTCAATATGGACATTTCTAGAAGTAGGGGAAGAAAGGCCAGATTTTTATCATGAACCTGAGCAGAGAACAGAAACTTCTGGGGGCTGTCTGGTTAGATTTTTATAAATTGGACATCTGGGAGGCTACAATCACCTGGGTTGAGGGAATCTCCTCTGAGAAAAATGTCTCTATCAGATTAGCCTGTAGGGAAGTCTGGGGGGGGCATCTCTTAATTAATGGTTGATGTGGGCGGGTACAGCCCACCGGGGGTGGTCCTGGGTTGCATAAAAATAAGGTCAGCAAGATGGAACGAGAGGCTTCTGCACGACAAAGGACACTGTCATTCAGACAAAGTGGCAGTCTACAGATGGGACAAGATTTTTACCAACTACACATCTGACGGAGGGCTAGTGCCCAAAATATACAAAGAACTCAAAAAAAAAATAGATAGCAAAAAAATAAAGAAATAATACAATTTAAAAGTAGAATGCAGGTCTAAACAGATAATTCTCAATAGGGTAAACCCAAATGGCTGAGAAACATTTAAAGGAATGTTCAACATCCTCAGTCACCAGGGAAATGCAAATCAAAACGACTTTGAGTTTCCATCTGACACCTGTCAGAATGGCCAAGATCAATGAAACAAGTGACAGCTCATGCTGGCAAGGATATGGAGAAAGGGGAGCACTCCTCCAGGGCTGATGGAACTTCACACTTATATACACCTTCTATAGAAATCCCTCAGGAAGACGGGAATGACTCTACCTCAGCATCTAGTTATACCACTCTTGGGCATATACCTAAAGGATGTGTGGTTGTTTGAAGAGGTATGGCCCCCATAGATGCATGTGTTTCAATGCTTGGCCCATAGGAAATGGCATTATTAAGAGATGTGACCTTGTTGGAAGAAGTGAGTCACTGTGGAGGCAGGCTTTGAGATATCATTATACTCAAGCTATGACTAGTGTGAACACAGTCTCCTGATGTCTGCATCATGTCTGCCTGCATGCCACCACATTTCCCGCCATGGTGATAATGAACTAAACCCGTAAACTGTAAGCCAGCTCCATTTAAATGTTTTCCTTTGTAAGAGTTGCTATGGTCATGGTGTCTCTTCACAGCCATAACACCCTAAGACAGGATGCTTCAGCCTTTCACTAACCATGTTCATTACTGTTCTGTTTACGACAGTCAGAAATTGTAAACAATCTAAATGTTCTTCAACAGAAGAATTGATAAAGAAGATGTGGTACATTTACACAATGGAGTATTGCTCAGCCATTTAAACAAACAACATCAGGAAATTACCAGGCAAATGGGTATAACTAGAAAATATTCTTTCCTGAGTAAGGTATTCCAGATCCAGAAAGACAAACATGGTATGTATTCGCATGTATGCAGATATTAGCCATCAAGTCAATGATAACCAAGCTACTATCCACTGAACCAAAGAGGGTGGGATGGAGTGAGGAACTAGAGGGTAGAGACAGATTTCATTAGGAAAGGGAAATAAAATAGTCAGTTATGAATGGGAGGACTGGAGCAAGAGGAGCAATTGGAGAGGGAGAGGAGAGAGAGGGTTGAGGGAGAAAATACACGGAGATATACCTAAAATGAAGGGGCATTTGAGGGTAGTACGGAAACCTAATACAGTAGAAACTTCCTAAAATATGTCTATCTATGAAGATGATCTAAATGAAATTACCATGGGGGAGAAAGAGCCCCAACTGGACATCTCTTGTCACCAAAGGAAGCTTCCAGTCCCTGGATTGGGTTATATCTAATTGAGTTGTTGACCAAAGTGGTCCTGTGGGAATCCCCAGTAACTCAGACTTTTGCCAAGACAAAAGGTTGCTCTCCACAAACTGACAGCAAGGCCCCATTGCTAAAGAGAACATCCGCACAGCTCATCGAACACGGAGAGATGGTGCCTACATAGATACTTAACCTACATTCTAACATCTTTGGTACAGAAACACACTCTACATGCTGCCAAAAGAGAAACATAAACAGCAAGCCAGCCACAAACCCTTTGTATCTATAATAGTGTTCTGGTTGCAGAATATAGGGCACTCATGGCACAGAACTTGGGGGACTAGTCAACCAGTTCTGATTTGAGCTAAGCCCCACTCCATGAGATGGATCTGATACCTGACACTGCTTAGGGGACCAGGAACCAGAGACCAGATATTAAAATTAAAAATAAAAATAAAAGAAATAGAATTTAAATTAAAGCCATGAAAAAATGGAAAATACACAGAGAATCTGGATACTGTATATTATTGTGTTGTCTTTGAATTGCTTGACAGCTGAGGAAGGAACAACAGCTGCTAAAAGACATTTGAATATAAATGTTGCTGGATTAATAAAATATAAGTATTTTGAAAATACCTTGACGTCAAAGCTGAAGTCAAAAGGTATGTTATTTTGGAGAAGAGGTTTTGTTTTTGTTTCCACAGGAAATGAGAGGCTGTGGATTCATTCTGAGTTAAGAAAAATCAGGTTTGATCAAGAAAGACCACCTGAGAAATCTCCTATAAGAGCTGATGGCCCAGATGTCTGAGTTCTACATCCAGAACAGATACAAGACTGCTGCCTGAGATGATCAACAGGATAGATCCTCACAGGATACTCTAGTCACAACTTGACCAAAATTCTAAATTTTCCTTAGGTCCCCATGAGATTATCAGTGCCCCCAATCAGCAGGAAGTAGCCTGGAAAACTATGCCCACATTCCCCCCAAAAATGGATTATGGATATTTATCTTTGTTTAGAGTGTTGGTTACAACATTATAGATAATGGTCTGGATAAAAAGCTAAACAAAGGATATTAGATTCAGAGTTCTGTGGGACAATGGCTTTACCCTGTAAAGATTTGTTTCTTGTACTTGGTTAATAAATGCTGATTGGTCAATAGCCAGACAGGAAGTAGAGGCAGGGCAAGGAGAATTCTTGGAGAGGGAAGCACAGTCTGCAGTAGTGATCCAGACACAGAGGAAGCAAGATGTGACTGCCTCACCGAATAAGGTACCAAGCCACGTGGCTAACATAGAGAAGAATAATAAGTTGTAAGAGTTAATAAGAAAAGCCTGAGCTAATGGGCCAATCGGTTTAAAACTAAAAAAATAAATAAATAAAAATAAATAAATGTACCTTGATTCAAAGCCAGGGCAGGGGCATAAATAACAATTCCAGTATACAGAATCTAGTGAGGAGAGAAGGAAAACAATGAGTAATATGAAGTACATATGAGAATTATAAAATCAATTATGAATTGATCCTTTTCAACATATTTAATGTGTTATTATAACATGGATATACTTAAATAAAATTGATTTTTTTCTTTTCTGTCTACAGTGTGGCTAAATATCATAAAAAAATTTTCTGAAGACCTTTTGTTAAAGTGTGGTAATTAGTAAAAAAGATACATTTATTGATCCACCACCTAAAGCTTAAACTCAATTTTCATAGGTTTAAAATACTTAACTACAAAGAAAGAATAATAGGTTGGTCTCTTAATTATAGGCCTTCAAATACTGCTAATCACCATTTTCTTTTTCAATGCTGGGGATAGAATCCAGAGTCTTCTGCAAATGCGATAAGCCGTCAACAGAGGAGCCACAAACCAACCATTTAAATGCTTTCTTTCAAAGTAGAGTTTTTGAAAACTGCAGTTTTTAAACTAATTAAGACAGAAGTGTAAATTTGCACTAAAATTTATGAAACCTTTCAAACATTATAATCACATGACTCTATATAACAGAATCACTTGCCACTCATATATTAAACAAATATTTATTGGCCTTGTGTACAATAGTTAAGAAAAATTATCTGTTTCTCCAAATATCATTGCATTCTTCTACAGCAGCTAACTCCAAGCAACCTTACAAAAACATAGCATATGCTAATTGAATGCTTAATTATCCTACATGGAACCTATCCTTCAAAAAGGATGTGCTAACGCCCCCCACCCTTGTTTGGAAAAGTAGTGAATTAGCTTCTGTAGTAATTAGTCCATTCATGTTGAAGATCTGAAATGTGACAGGCTGTCTTCCTAACGACTGCCCCTTCTTGTGCATGTAGGAATTTTTAACACGAACATAGAGAGAGGGTCTAGACCAGTGGTTCTCAATCTTTCTAATACTGTGACCCTTTAATCTATCTCCTTGTGTTGTGATGACCCTAGTCATAAAATTCTTTTCGTTGCTACCTCAAAACTGTAGCTTTCCTAGTTATGAATCATAATGTACATATCTGATATGCAGGCTATCTGATATGCGACTCCCACCCACAGGTTGAGAATCATTGCTCTAGACAGTTAATACATACAAGCAAGTTGCCTTAGATACCAGACTCTCCACCAGATCCCATAACTACCTGCCTTCCACACTGCAAGCGCTAAGACCTCATGAAATGTACGAAGATAGAAAACAAAACCAAGATATAAGACGGGAAAGGGCACTCTGTCTCACAGCTCTCTGGAGCAAATGCTTAAGCAGCTTTTGACCCGAGAAACGCACATCGTTGACCTCCTTTACTAAATCCAAACCTAAATGCTCGGCTGCGGAAGGAGAGGGATGGAGACAAACATGGTAGTGACCATGAACACCCTCCAGGGCTTCCCACCGGAGCATCAGCGTGGTGACGCATATCCGTACTATTTGGCAAGCCATGGCTTCCCATTCTTGCTCATCAGTCATGTCTACATTTGCATATTCGTGATGACTAGATTGTGCATGTGTCTTAAACTCTCTTTTAAAGTTTGGGATTCTCCTTTAGACTCACTGGACTGCTCCAATTGGGTCTAAGAGCTCAAGGGTTTTTGTTTTGGTTTATTTTTTGTTTTGGTTTGTTTTGTTTTTGTTTTTGTTTGAGTTTTTGAGACAGGGTTTCTCTGTAGCTTTGAAGCCTATCCTGCAACTAGCTCTTGTAGACCAGGCTGGCCTCAAACTCACAGAGATTCGCCTGCCTCTGCTTCCCAAGTGCTGGGATTAAAGGTGTGCACCACTACCGCCCGGCAAGCTCAAGTTTTTAAAGAATGCTGATTTATTCATAAAGTACATTTTATACAACATTGTTCCCTAAAGTGTCCCTGTCAGATTGTGTGTGCGTGTGCGTGTGCGTGTGCGTGTGTGTGTGTGTGTGTGTGTGTGTGTGATTCAAGTAGCTGCAAAAGGACCGAGAAATTCAAATCTTGTTTTCCTGATATGAGAATCCCTCTGGTCAGCCAATGTAGCTCCCTCAAGTCTTTCTGTCCCTTAAATAAGGCGCTCACTGTCAGTCTGGGCCAGGTGGGGAGGGCTAGAAAGAATAATTTCCTAAAACTCCATATCCATTCCTTGACCAAGACAGTATTCGTTTTTCCAGGAAGTAATGTCTCAGCTGAAATACAGCTTAGGGATCTCCAGGTTCCGTTCTTTGTGATGCCAAGTGTGTTTGGGGTTTGTTTTTTTCTTTTTCATTCCCTCCTATTGTAATCACCCCCATTTTATCTTTCATGTATTTCTCAAGCAAAGCTCTCCCAGGGAGTGCCAAGGACAAAAATATTCTAGACGACAGAAGAGGAAGTAAATTAATGGTGAGGTACTCACCGTCTGGACGATGAAGAGGACGGTCCCGCAGAGACGGATGAACCGATTAAATCGAAGTTCCAAATACTGTAGCCAAAAAAATCGAAAAACAGGGGCGTGACTCTTCTAAACACATTTTATATTGGCCCAGGAAATAAAGGGCGAGATACTTAAAGGAACGTCGCACTGATTTGCATTCTCTGTTTTTGCTTCACTAAAATGGCTTTTACTTGCATGGTGCAAAACTGGTGCTTTAGGCTACAACTCAGTGACTTTTAATAGACATAAAGAGTTACACAATCCTCTCACACACCCAGTGCATGAAGACTCCCTCGTGATGCCCCTCTCAGTCATCATCAGTCTGCTCTTCACCCCCAGTTTGGCCAGGAAAAGTTGGAAAATGTAGCACAGAAATGGAATTACAGTCCAGTCTGGTGTTTTGTTTTGTTTTGTTTTTCTTTAAAGACCATGCAATCTATTGTTTCTTCCTTCCTCTTGGCATTTCCTTTGATTCGATGGGGAAATCAAACCTCTTTCTGTCTCTGGGTGGAAATCTGCACGAGCCGCCCTGCCTTTTCCTGGACAAGAGAAAATCACATGACCCCAGTACAGCCAATCACCTTCTCCTTCCAGTGGATGCTGTTTAACTGCGAAGGGATTGGGTTGGCACAGACTGATCCTGACCTTAAGGACCGAAAAAGCTGTTGGGGCTCTGTCATTTCCAGGAATTGCTTATTCCACCTCTCATGTTGTTCTGTGACCACGCTTCCTTCAAACTCCTTCCTCTGCCATCGTGGGCGTGCGTGCGTGCGAGCGTGCGTGCGTGCGTGCGAACTTAAATCACCTAGGTCAAGGTTTTTGTTGTTGCTTTGTCTTGTTTTGTTCTGTCTCTGAGACAAGGTCTTACTGTATAGACCAGGCTGGTCTTGTACTTTTGATCCCCTGCCACTTTTACCCACTTTCCTTGAAATCTACTATAGCTTATAATATGGTCTGTTTATTATAAATAGAATAATAATTATGGAGTTAGAATCAAAATTTTGGAGCTGAAGGTCAAGGTACTATTTAACTTAAGTCTTATTAGCGCAAATAGAAAGAAATCAAAGTCTACCAGCCTTGCTGTGTAAAAGGGGGGAAGACAGAGGAGCATGCGGAGGAGGAGAAATGGCCATTAGCTAATCAGCAAATGGAAAGACATATGGGTAGTATTGCTCCACAGTCACAACTGGCACTTACTTCCTGTGTACCTTGGGAAGCAGGAACCATGTTAGCGATGAGGACCGAGCTTGTGACCTAATCGCTGTCAGGGATGGGACACAGAAGCTCGGAAACTTTGATCCACAGAATCTGTGGCTGTAACCACATTGATAAATTAATAATCTGACCACAAATTTAAAATGCAGTCAGTATGTGGTGCATGGACAACAAGCCCTTCAAAGACAACTGGCGGGTGGCAAACGTCCAATCCAGGGCAAGGCATCTGCAGCAGAGTTTCAGCTCCAGACCAGTCCCATGCCTGACTTAGGAGATTGAGGCCATCACGTTCTCAAGCTCAGGTTCCTTGTGTTTAAACGGAGGGCCATACGCGAAATTATTTCTCTCTTTTGTTTCTCAAGGGAGTGTATCCAGTGATAGAAACAGATAAGGGGATGTAAACTGTCAAAGAGAAAGATGCAAAGATTAGTGGGATCAAAGAGCCATGAATCTTGTGAATTATATCAAAATCGTGGTAGGGTATTCTGGAAGACATTCTGGGGAGTGAAGTTTCTGGAAACTAGAAACAGACTGGTGTTATTTTTGAAGAATTTTTTTTAGTAAATCTGTAATGCGCGTGAGTGAGCATGAATAGTTAGAGAAACCTTTTGCCTTTTCTAGGTTCATGTGTGCAGTGGCTGGGGACCACACCAGGCTTAAGAGACTGTGTCAGAGAAAAATGGAGCGAGCTGAACCAAATAACTTGAAAGTTTTTACACTTAAAGTTGTCCCCCAAATCAGCTGACCAATATGTCTATGCTCACACAAAACCAACTGAAGACAGAACCGAGAAGCCATGATCCTTTACTAGATTTCAGAGGAAATACATAGGAACCTAACAAGAAACCCCGGTCCCATTGCAGTAGGCTTAGAGGACAGAGTTCACAAGCAAAACTACAGAATAATAGGTACCTACAGTGAACAGAGATCTTCCCTCATCCTTGGAACTCAGAATAACTTGGAGATATGAAAGCTTCAGTTGATGTACATAAATAAGTAAGAGTAGAGCCTGGGTGATCCCAAAGACACTATTAATTGATTGCACTGGATCCCTGCAATAGGCTTCCTGTCTATCTGTGGGTCTGGACATCGTTAAACACCTATCCGACCTATATTCTAACAGCAGCAATAGAGTAAAAATGCCTGTGGCCCACCAAGTTGGGCTACAGAAATGGAAACTTAGAGACAGTTCATATTTGAGCAAGAATATGAAGGTGGCCATTACTCATATGTTGGACAATGTATCTACACAGATGTCCTCAACAGAACAAAGCATTCCCCCCAAGAAATCCTCTGCCATGACTAGTTGAATTAACTGGTCCAGCAAGCTGCTCGACCTCCTTCTCTCTGACACCCGACACCATTAGCAGGACAGCAACACCCTGTGAAGTTCAAGGGTCCTTTATGACTTCTTCCTCGGTTCTCCCTGAGCTGGCATAAATCCTGCTCGGGGTCATACCCAACTCACCGGAGCCTCCAGAGGCAGCCGGTAAGTGGTTTGGCCTGGATCCTTATTCCTTCCTCTCCCTCACTGGCTTAACTTGCTCTGAGGCTTTCCATCTGAAAACCATGGCTTTGAGCATACCCTTGCAAGAATTTGGTTGAGCGTTGAGTCAGATAACATGTGTTAAACATGCAGCCTGGTGCCCGGCGTGAATTAAACATTCAGCAAACATTGGCTTTTTGCCCCTTGCAGCCAGAATCCTTGTTAACTTAGTTTCTGCCACTAGAAACAAAGGAGACGTCCCTTTCTGGTTGAGTTAATGTCACTGCACTGAAGAGGCATGGATCATGAGTTCTGAGAGCAGCATTCTTGTGGCAGGGCTGGAGTCCTCTTGTCGGGTTATTCAAACCCTTTTCTAGGCTTTGGAGTTGGTTAGCTACAGGTCAGAGCTCACAGACATCAGTGTTGGCAGAGGCCACCTAGTAACGCATGTGAGTGACAGAAGCCAGGCATTCACACGCAGCATAGCACACCCGGTAGCGCCCCTGAGTGACAGAAGCCAGGTGGTAACACTTATGAAGATGCTGGAATACTCCTCACGGCCACTAAGAAACACGTTGTCATATGACCCATCACTGGTCATTTTCCATGTGCACTTTTTAAAGGCATGGATGTAGGTAAGGACTTCTCTGCCACGAGAAAAGTGGGGTGCAGACATGAAAAACCTCGGTGTAGGCATTAACAGAGCAAGAGCAGTGACTATTGCTGGAAGCCCAGTAGCCATAGGAAATGAGGGCTCAATGCCATCAGCCTTCTGAGTTTTCAAAAGACATTTGAAATTTTGTGTGTCTGTTCCTCGTCATTCGATTCTTAAATTAACATGTTTTTATTAAACAAAACATCCAGGGCTTCTTATAAATGTTTAGAAAAACAAAACAAAGTCTGAGTTTGGCCTGGGACTGCCAGTTTGTCACCACCCCTCACCAATAGAAATTCCCTTCTCTCCCACCTAGGGCGAAGGCTAGGTTTCCATAAACACGGTGGCCACAGTTAAGGCAATGCAGCCTGGGACATGCCAGGACCTGGATGACATCATTAGAACCCAGGCAGGGGCCCAGCACAAGATGAACCAGCCTCACTATGAAACCACCTTCGGAAGACCCTGCACTTCAGGGAAACAGGTCACAAACTCCAGGCCCGAGGGACCCCTGAGCTGAGACACCTAGCCCTCTGGTTGATGGTCTAGAGTCATAGGAACGTGTCTGTGAAGCCTGCAGCAGGGGCCTGGGTGAAGAATGGCCCCTGAGGTGGCTGAGCTCTTTAGGGCACAGGCACACACACCTTCGACACCTCTTTAAGTAAAACCAAGCTAAATGTTCATCTTTGAAAAACCTTTTCCTGAGAGCAGCTTAAGAAAGACATCCAGAGGAATGCCACCACAGATGAAGGATGGGTCTCCTTCTCAACCTTTACGTAAAAAGGCAACCGCACCATTTAAGAACTTTGACGCCACGTTTTTTTCTAATCGTCGCAGGATAACCCCCGACTCTGTAATTGCATTCGGTCCCGGCCCAGCATCTACTCTGCGCTCTGTGCTAAGCCCTGTTCTAAATGGAACACCTTCCATCAGCTCACTTAGTTCTCCCCACGACCGGATGAGACTGGTGGTACCAATTTCTTCTTGAGATGAAGACATCAGTACAAAAGGTTAACTAAGGAACTGGCCCAAGGTCATTCGCAAGTAAACAGTGGAATTTGGTCTAGGGGAAAACTCTGGAACAAGACCTAGAACTTAAACACACTTGGGTGAACAACTTCTTTCTCCATCTTTCAGAGAACTAGCATTTCCAACACACACACACACACACACACACACACACACACACACACACCGTTTTAAGAAAGACTTTAGCAAGTACTTGTCCGGTCCACTCAGTGCGCTTTGGAACTGAGCTCAGGAAGCTCAGTCCCAAGGATTTATTTATCCTCCCCCCTCCCCCCCCCCGGCTTAGAAGACACATGTCTCATTGGAAGGGTAGGGGTGGGAGGGGATGACGAGGTCAGAGATGCACCCACAAGGAGCGATTCCCATATGGCAGAAACTGTTTGCTCCCAGAAAATTCCTTCTGGAGCCTGAACGTGCAAGCAGGCCTCCGCACCACCACCTCTTACCTCGTAGGTGCTGGTGATCCCCAGTCTATAGAACACCGGAAGGAAGACCTCCGCGCTGAGGAGCACCACCAAAAAGTAGGTGATGGCAAAGATGCTGAAAATTGCCCCAAAACGATAGACCTCGGCGGGAGTGCCCAGGACAGTGACAGCGGACATGAAGCTGGCAGTGAGGGACAGAGCCACCGGCACCGCGGTCATACTGCGGCCACCCGTCAGAAAGTCCTTGGAGGTCTGCTGGCCGCCCCCCGCGAAGGCATAGTAGATGCCGATGGCGGCCGAGATGAGCAGCATGCCTGCGAACACCACGTAGTCCCACACCACAAAGCTACCGATGTCCCGTGGCACGTCCATGGCCCCCAGCGGTGGAGTGCTCAGGGGTAGCCCGAGCCGCGCAGGTTGCTCGCTTTAGCAGCTTTAGCCTAGGGCCGCACTGGCTTCTTTCTCCCTGTTGCAGCGGGCGTGGCGTCTCCAAGAGGTCAGGTTCGTCCAACAGGTGTGGATCCTCGCGGAGGTGGGAGCCTAGCTTCGCGCTGCCAATCACCCGGCGAGGGGAGGGGGGAGCGAGGGTCCCCTGTCGCCAGCTGCGCCCCTGGCAGTCCGGGACCGGAGGACGATTTCCTCCACGCAGCGCGCTGAGTGCGAGACCAGGGTGACCCAACTGCGATCGCCTGGGCACCAAGCGACTCTGGGGCGGGTGAGAACGGGAGCCTCCAGCCGCGTCCAGCGAATCCACGGCTCGCACGCTCGGCGGAACTTTTATTGACAGCGGCGGCGCCGACGCACCATTTAAACGGGCAGGAGATGGGTGTGTGGTGTGTGTGTGTGTGTGTGTGTGTGTGTGTGTGTGTGTGTGTGTGTGAGGGGGGTGTAGATCGAAGGGCACTTGTTGTCACGCCTTTAGTTCACAGTTTGAGTTTGAGGCTCATCACCACTTGACAGATTAATGGGTGATGGGAGCGGAGCGACTCCGGGAACTGAGATCATAGTGGTTAGTCAGGTGAGCAATTAGAAAGGAGCCGAAGAAGGCTGTGCTGTGGGGACCCTGCGTTTTCACTGGACAACCTTTTCTTTTCTCTTCTTTTCTTTTCTTTTCTTTTCTTTTCTTTTCTTTTCTTTCTTTCTTTCTTTTTTCTTTCTTTCTTCCTCAATTCATTTTTATTGCGCTCTACATTTTTCTCTGCTCCTTTCTCTGCCTCTCCCCTCCCCTTTAACCCTCTCCCAAGGTCCCCATGCTCCCAGTTTACTCAGGAGATCTTGGACAACCACTTCTGATCCCTTATGGTCTGTCTGATCCCTGCGACAGCCTGCTGTAGTCACAGCTGCTATCCTCGGTCTAGCGGGACTTGGGATTTTAAAAAAAAAAAACAAACCAAAACAAAAACAAAAACAAAAACAGATGATTGGTGCCTTCTGCAGTAGCGAGTGTGATTCTTACAATTATTCTTCTGATAGGAATTGTCTCCGTTTTTCTAAGAAGGGAAACTGCTTCCGGAAGGTGATGTCCACAGTCTTGGAGGCACACGCCTGTAGTTCTAACACTTGGCAGGTGGAAGCAGGAAGACCAGAAGTTCAAGGTCATCCTCAGAAGTTCAGCAAGCACTACTTGAGACCCTGCTGAGAGAGGAAGGAGGAAGGTGATGGTGAAGGGGGAGGAAGAGACAGAAAAGGAGAAGAGGAAAGGGTAGGAGAGCTGGCGAGTCGCTTGCCCGAGGGAATGGTGGCGATGAAGACTCCTAACCCAACTCATATGGTAAAGGTAGACGCAAATGTTACACTTAAATGGTTCCACTTAAAATATCTTTAGTGCTTTTTTTTTTAAACTTATTCATTTTTATTTTATGCCTATGGGTGTCTTGCCATCCTGTGTGTGTTTGAATCATGTGCATGCAGTGCCAGTGAAGGCCAGAAGGGGGCGACAGATTCCTTGGAACTACAGTATCGAGCCACCAGATGGGTGCTGAGAATCCGTTCCAGGTCCTCTGGAAGAGCAGCCAGTGCTCTTAACCAATGACTCATCTCTCTAGACTCTGTAAAGATCATTTCTAATACCACTCAAGACATGTTCTAAGTATCTTACTTTGAAACATTACTGCCAACACGTGACACATTTATGAAATAATAAGATTCTCTGGGCTTCCTTCTATAAAATCCCCTCCAACCTTCTCACAGCTTCAGACTGCCCTGGCTCATTTCCATACATCTTTATGGCTTTCCAGTTGATCTGTAGGAAGCAATCAACAAATAACCTTCAGCCCAGCCCACTGAGAAGAAAGCATTACCAGATTGTTTTTTAATCAATATGTATCATGTAGATATCATTTGCAGAGGAAACACAAGCTAAAGCCAAGCAACCAGTCGTGTAGGAGATGTGGGAACTGTGTCCCATCCGTGTGAGATGTACCTCTAATTATCATGTGTGCATCTCACACTGTAAATGCAGCACGGACAGAAATCTTACTAGGAAATGAATCTGTTTCTGAAAATGCTAAATATGAGACAAGGTATTTAAGTGAAACACCTCTCTTTGACACCTAGGGTTAAGTACAGGACTTCTGACTGCCTGTGAGCAATGTGTCACGTGGAGGCAGAGTACATTCACAAACTCAGAAACTGCTTAGCCATTCCTTGGGCAAGACCCTACTTCTATGTCTTAGTTCCTTTATTCAAAATGATTAGCAATATTTTTATTTTTATATCTACTTAGTGTGTGTGAGTGCGTGTGTGCACGTGCATGCATGTGTGTGCATGTATTTGTGTGTGTGCGCATGCACGTGTGCGTGTGTGTGTGTGTGTGTGTGTGTGTGTGTGTGAGGTCCTGCACATGCCACAGCATACATGTGGAGGTCAGAGGACAACCTGTTTGGTTCTCTTCTTCTACCACATGGGCTCCAGGAATTGAACTCTGATCATTAAGCTTGGTAGCAAGAGCCTTTACTTGCTGACCCATATTCCTGGCCTCTAGGAGATAATGATTCTTATCTCACGATTGTAGAGGGTTAAATGAAATGACACAGGAATAAAGCCCTTGGCATGGTTAAGTGCTGACCCTGGGTAAATGTTTACTTGCTTCCCAGTTTAGTGATAATGGAGTGGTAAAAGCTATAGTATAGCAGGTCTACTTTTATATAGATGCATTTTCCCTCATTACCTCCCCTTGCTCATAACATGTATACAGCGCTGTGAGCTGTGTATAAGCTGCACTCTGCCCTTTCACACATCTTGGGTGTCCCGATACAAGGCTTCAAACACTATCTTCAAGAAGAGTGTGTGAGTGGACTGTTTCTGGCCTTTGGACACAGAGGTCGTTGTTTGTTCTCCTCACACCATCTCTCTCTTCAAAACTTTGCAAGAATCGTCCATCTTCTTCTGACATTTCTTAGTGGAGAGCTGGGGTCAATCCGATCTTTGTTTCCTCATAAATGGCTGGTCTTCTGGCTGGAGGGTAGGGTCAATGCTTGTACTCCCAACCTTCCATCAGTCTCCAGAGTGGCGTGTTCTCCATTACTATCAAAGTGATCCCTCCAGTGCAAATAACTGTGGGTTTTTTTAGGTGTAAATGTCAGAGGCTGGAGAGAGAGCTTCGCAGTGAAGAACACTTACTCTTCCTGCAGAAAACCAGAGTTTGGTTTCCAGCACCCATGGCAGGTGGCTCACAACTGGAGACAGAGACTGCTCATTTGTTTCCCGGCTGCTCAGACCCGAATAAACCACACAGAAACCGTATTAATTACAACACTGTTCGGCCAATGATTCAGGCATACTTCTAGCTAGCTCTTACGTCTTGAATTAACCCATTTCTATTCATCTATGTATCGGCATACACAAGGCTGTGACTTACTGGTAAGGAACTGGTGCCTGTCTCCTTTGGCAGCTATATGGTGTCTCTTTGACTCCGCCTACTTTCTCTCTATATCGCTGTTCAGATTTCTGCCTGACTTTATTAAATCACTGGCTGAAACAGCTTCTTTAATAACCAGTGGTAACAAAACATATTCATGGCATACAGAGGGGAATCCCACATCATTCAACCACTTGTAACTCCCGCTCCAGATGATCCAGTGCCCTCTTCTGGCCACACACACACACACACACACACACACACACACACACACACACACGCGCGCGCGTTAAACACAAAAATAAATTTTTAAAATACAAACTTGTTGTTGTTCCAGTTATTCCAGACTCTTTCTCATAAATCTATAGCCTTCAATCACCTTGCCCAGTAATGTATAGTTTTCAACTGAATCTCTCTTCCCCACTTTACTCTGTGGATTCTGGGTTTGCCTTTTGTGGCATTAACTTCAGTGTCTAAATGGCATGCTCTGCTCTACTGCCCTTGCTGCGGGTTCTACCCCTGCTTCTACATTTTAATCTAAATTTTAAAAAAAAATTATCAAAACCATTGTAATGTCTTTTTAGCTTTAGAACACTAATTTTTGTAAATTTCTTTTCTATTTAATCCCTGCAGTAACAGCTTTACCATTATTCATTTTGTCTGAATCTTTGAAGCTAGTCTCATTTCTTTGGGCCTTTAGTTGTTCCTCCCCACATTGGACTGTGTTTTAGTTGGGGTTTCTGTGGCTGTGCTGAAACACCATAACTAAAGCAAGTTGGGGAAGGAAAGCATTTATTTGGCTTACACTTCCATACCACTCTTCATCAGCAAAGGCAGTCAGGACAGGGACTCACACAGGCAGGAGGTGGGAGCTGATGCAGAGGCCATGGAGGGGTGCTGCTTACTGGCTTGCTCTCCATGACTTATTCAACCTGCTTTCTTATGCAACTTGGGACCCCCTGCCCAGGAATGGGGACAGTCAAAGTGACCTGTACCCTACATACATGCCTATGCAGGCAATCTGGATGGAGAAATTTTCCTCACCTGAGGCGTCTATTCCAAATAACCCTAGCTTGTGTCAACTTGACAAACACAACTAGCCAGGACACAGCCTCTGGTTGTACATATAAGCGTATTGGTTAACCCCACACAGACAACTGAATTCAGGTCATCCAATACTCAGCAGAGAGTTCATGCAATGATTCTAACCCCAACTTAGACAAGAAGGATTTCTTTTTATGAGGTATTTCCTTCCATCTCAAGAAAGCATGTGTGTGTGAGAGAGTGTTTTAGTTCAGTTAAATATGGCCCCAGCTCGGTGTGATGGTCCAAGACTGTATTCTCAGCAATCAGAAGGCTAAGGTAAGAGAATCCTAAGATGGAGACCAGGCAGCTATAGAGTGAGTTCTAAGCCAACCCAGGTTATAAGGAAACCTATTTCAAACAGCAACAACAAAATGTGGCCTCTAGAAATTCAGCGTGACCTGGCATCTGACAAGACATCTTCCGCTTGCTTTCCCGTTGACACACCTACAACTCCACCGTCTTCCTTGCTGGACTTGGGATATCCAAGCTTGCCTGTCCCAGCGTGCTTGCACTGATTTCCCTGTCTGGAACCCACACCCCCACTTTGCACATGAGTCTGTTGAAACATCAGCTCTCCCAGGATGCCTTTCCTGGGAACTCTGTCATCACCTCTACTCACTTATCTTGCTTCCTTTTGTGCGTCCTGGGGTTGAATTTCTTTGTCTTGCGTGTGATCTGATATCTTTCAGTGCCATAGAAAGTCCTGAAATCAGGGACTTTTATCTGTTTGCCCATCACTCTGCTTCCTGGGTCTAGAACAACCTGGCATAAGGTAAGCAGGTTTTCTTAAACTTTCTTAATAAATGGACGGACGACAAAAGGAATTCATAGAAAGGCCTCTGAAATAGGCTGGTTTTGTAGAACTTTAAGCTGAGGCCTCTCAGCATTAGTGCCCCTACCCCAGGAACCAAGGACCTAACAACTACATATGCATGTACTGGAATGTTGGGGATTTTTCCATCTCCCTGTGTCCTTGTGGATGTTCTCCAGATAGAATTCAGTTATTGGAATTGGAGCAAGATAACCCTTAGGTGTTGACTCAGTTCCTCCACCTTGGTCAGGGGATATCGACTCAGTTCCTTGGATATGGTTAGGATGACTCACAGATGTTTCCCCCTTACCCTGTCTGATCTAGCAACCACTCTCTCACCGTGGCTCAGACCAATCATTGCTAATAGCCATTTGAATCAGCCAAACCTAATAGTTGGTAAAACAACCCCCAGACTCCCCCCTTGCTTCGGTGATTTTTTACTTTAAAAGTAGCCTGTACCAGTTCTTCGGGGTCTTTCTGGTTTCTGGAATGCTGAAAGACCTTGTCCCAACAGAATTAAATCCTCATGCTTTTACATCAACTGTGGTGTGAGTGTGGTCTCTTGGGTCAACTTCTCCTCGGTGATTGGACTGCAGGGTCTAACAGTTTCATCCTGGTTTTTCAATATTTCCGTACGAATTTTGAAGGTAAAAATTTGGAAAACCACATCAGAAAGTACCTTTTATTTTGAAGCTGTACTTCAGAGTTAAAGTTTTCTTCTATTTACCAGTATGTTTTTCTTACCCATTTCACCAAATAGCACTGAGTATGGTTGCTAGTGGCAGAAACAAAACAAACAAACAAAACAGTTTTTGGCAAGAAAAAAAGTTATAGTTAAAGATTCTTCCTCTCTTTTTTTTAACTTTTTTTTTTCCGAAACAGGGGTTTGCCAGGCAGCTCAGACTGGCTTCAAAATCATAATCCTCCTGCCTCAGCCTCATGAGCACTGGGATTACAGCTTGGACCGTCATGCCTGGCTTTCAGCTGCTTTCCTTAAGACTGTTAGAACAGGAGTGTCTTGTGGATCTGATGAGGTCAACTCAGACAAACTCCAAAGCCATTCTTCATACTTGTCTTGTTCCTTCTTGTCCCACGAACGGCTTTTTCTCCACACCGTCATAGTTCGTGTGCAAAATGCCCAAACCAGTTCTCAGAAGGATAACGGGCATCTTTGAATTCAGCTTCCCAATCACTTGCAGAGAGAATTCAATGTGTACAGTTCACGCCACGTGTTCTCGGACCTCTAACAGTATCAATGATGTCAGATGTCAGCACCATCATTGCAGCTGTCTGGGTGGGGGCAGGGATGAGTTGTCTCTGCAGGAGGGTATTTTCCCCACCTACACAACCTGCAGCCCCGTTGTCTTCCTGACTGTGCCTGGGATATCCTCTTCTGAATCATCTCTACCTTCTTACCTTCTCTTATAAGAGCTGCTAAGCTGCACGGTGGGGAGACAGCTCCTTCCTCATCTCAGCAAACCCCCAGACACCAGCGTTACGTGTTGCGTGAGGAAACGCATCGCCACGCTCACGCTACTTCAGAATGCCTCTTGGCCCTGAGAAGATGTTCAAAGATTTCTAAGTGCAAACGTTGGAAATCTCAACAGACCATCATTGGACAGTGAATGAAGGTAGTATACTCAGTTAGGCAGGTGACAGTGACGCACATCTTTAATCCCAGCACCCAGGAGGCAGAAGCAGGCTGTGACCCAGAGAATCAGACTCACTGTTTTCTGGGATCCTCCGACTTACATTTACACTTCCAAGAGATGTTCCTTCTGATGATTCCGTGTCCATCTCCCCGATGATGGTGCATGAGATGTGCCCTGTCCCTCTCTGTCCCCACCCCCATCATTCCCTACTCTCTTTCTTTCCTGATTATTTTCTCTTCCACTTACCACACCCTGCCTTCCCACTATTCGCCTCTGCTCTGAATAAGAGCTATGACACAAGTAGATAAAATTATTTAGCACCCGACTCAGCATATGGGCATTCTTCATGTTTAAGAAGACTGGTTTAGATTCCCTGAGCCTAGGAAGTGATTGAGCAAATTCAAGGTAAGCTATGACACACCATCTTATCGTCCTGAATGTGGTGTGTGTCACCTTCATTGATCAACTCATTTGAAGTTCTCAAGAAAGCAACTATCACGGGGCGTTATTGTTCGTTTCTTTTTTGCATTAAATATCTGATTAAACGTACACTGAGTATCATGTGACTGCTTAGTGAGCGCATTTGTAAGTCCTATGGTGGTTGCCTTTGAAATAATTGCCTGTCTTAACATGTTAGTATAAACGGGTGTCGATTTGGGGGCTTGAGGGGAAAAACATTATTTCCATTGAAATGTATTATAAGTTCATTTCAACGTATAAGAATTTTTCTACGGGGCTTTTATAAGCCAGAGAATATAATTTCTTGCTTGCTTCTTAACTCTACTCCAACAGAAGGCCAATTCTGTAAGGAAAGTGACATTGTGTTTTCTAGAATAGTATTCAAAAACACTGGAAGTGCAACTCAGAGATAGGGGCCCTGCATAGCATATATAAGGTCCTGGGTTTGACCCCAGGAACCAAAAAAAAAAAGGTAGAGGAGAGAAAGGACAATGTTTGCTTCCAGTAGGCACTCAATAAATACTATTTAAAAACCATTAAAAAAAATCTCTCCAGTTCCAGTCAGAAAACACTGTTCTGTTTTGGAGAAACCAACAAAGATTGGTTTTAAAAATAAATATTGGAAGGAACAATACAAATACAAGAGTTATTAATTATGAGTTGTGCTTATTCATTCTGACTAGTTTTTTGGGGGGGTTGTTTGTTTTTGCTGAAAAAAATCAGCTTTTAGAATTGAAAAATTGTTGCTGTTATCTAAGTAAAATCAAAAATAAAAGTACGCTGAAGCCCACACCTTGGAATCCGGTTCCAGCTGCTGTGTGACTTTTAGGTAGGTCTGTGCATCTGGGGGCTTCAGTTTCCCCTCTTTGGCAAATGGCAGGCATGAGTCTTCCCAGCTCCAGAGTTCTGATTCTCCTCTGCTGGAGTCAGCTACACCAAGCCTTTTCTGCTCTTCAGCGATGGCTAGACATAGCGTCATCTCAATCGGCAGGGCTGTTTTCATGCCTGGCCATCTTTAGGGTGGTTCTTATCTTTCCAGCACAGTTTCTCTTGCAGTCAAGAAGGCAGCTCAGCCTCCCAGTGGTGGTGGTGAGACCTGTTCTCAGGGTCCGATTCTCTCGGAACTGAGGGGACCTGTCCAGAAGCCCTGCCCCTGACTGGCAGGAAGAGACACACCCCAGAGTGTTGGGGCTCCTGCTTTTCTGGTTTGGGTGGGGTGCTGCCTTCTCTTTGATTTCTTTATTATCTGACTCTCACTTCCCCCAGAAACAACCTCAGGAAGGGGGTGCCGGCTTTTGGTGAGCATCTGGTGGCAGGATCTATAGCGTTAGAAGAACTGACCTGTGAGCCTCGTGTGCCTTCAGCAGCGTCACCTCTAATTTGCTGTGTCCTGACTCTGTGTGATCAGATGAAGTTGGGGAGGGAGGGACTCAGAGAGTCTTACCGAGTAAGTCATTTTTCATGTCACATAGCATCGGTCTCTGAGTTTCAAAATCTCAAAATCTCCAACCACACAAAACAATGTCTTCCCTTCTCTTCAACTTGCGACACTTCAAGTCCCGATTTGGTGACAGAGGTACCACACCTATGCACCTACCGCCAATTGTTTCCCAAAAGTCTTTCAGGGAGAGGCAGGTGTAAGCATCCTGTACCAGCTGAGATCGCAGAGTGCGGCAGCTTGTTCCACACGATCAGCAAATGCTTCAGCTTCTTTTTAAACGTTTTAGTTGTGAGTGTGTGTGTGTTTGTGTGTGTACCACATGCATGCAGGTGTCGGAGAGGCCAGAAGACAGTGCCACATCCCCTAGAACTGAAGTTATAAGCCATCTTATGTGGATGTGGATCCTCTGCAAGTGCAACTTGTACTTTGAGCAGTTGAGCCCTCTCCCACACTCCGAGTTCAAGCATCTTCCTTCCATCCCAGTTGTAGAAGCAGGACTCAACGTTTTGAAAAACCTGTAGTAGCAGGAAACCATTTATAAAAAGCTGGTTTTTCTCTTGGTGTTGTTTTGTTAGCATGTATACTGTGCATTAGAACGTCTTTTTGTTTATAATACGCATCTGTAAAGGATGCCTCGTAAGGACCAGCAACATGGGGAGAGGCACTTGGTGACAAGCCTGACACCCCTAAGCTCTGTTGCTGTGACCCACGTGAAGGAAGGAGAAAACCAACTTTGGAAAGGTGCCATCTGACCTCACATACTGGAGCCATGACACATATGCACACATGCACACACACACATGCACACTAAATAAGTAAGTAGATAAATAAATGAAAACAGATGGCCTGGTCATCTAAATAGTCATGTGCTCAGTCCTTTGGCAAAGACACCCATCTCAAGGCAGGTGCCTATTTTTTCTAACTCCATTTGTAACTCAATTCCTGCATTTCAGGTTTAATAAAGATGGACTGCCCTTGCTTTTGAGATTAAGAAATGATGAAAGGTATTGTCCTAGCAGTACCGTAACAGGGTAGGCAGGCTATCCATGACTCTTGAGCAGCTATCTCTGGAGGATCTGGCAAGGGCTACTCCGGGCCCTACTCACCTTGCCCGTTAATTCTGCAACTAGCTGATGTGGAGTTTCTAAGATGGGAAGGGCCAAGGACAGAGAAGGAGCTCTTGGAAGGAGAGCTTCTGAAGACGCAAGGGGAAAAGCCGGCGGGCTCCTTTATTCTCCTGGCCCTTCAGACCAGGTGGAAGTTGGAACTCTGATGGTAACTAAACCTTTGGAGAGAAAGGATAACTTGAGAAACTCTGACCAGCACACACACACACACACACACACACACACACACACACACACACACACACGAGAAACAACCCTAGACAAGCCCTGTCTGCTTTTCGGATTTCAGCTTTTGGGGGGGGTTTTGCTACCTGAGCAGAGGGTACAGGTAAACCAACCCCAACGTCTGTAGGCTTTAAGTTTTCTCTTTTCCAGCAAATGTAAAACTTAACTGAAGCGTTCGGGAGGTCTGCACAGTCCCACTAGGCTAACCGTGCTTCCAGTTTATCTTCCGCGGTACCCGGTGAGCGCCAGACGGCGGTTGTCTCCCCTGCACGTCATCACAGGTCGTCACAAGCTGCTTTGAAAGGCGCAGAGGAAACAAGGAGGCCAGTCTACCAGCTCCTTCTCGGGTCGGAAAAGGGCTCCAGCACCCTTGAAACGTAGTACCTGTGTATCTCTCTAGGAAAATGGTCTCAGGGAGCCTGAAAATAGTGCAGGTGCTTTTTAACCATCCACTTGGAGTGGGAAAGAGTTGAATGTGTGGGCAAAGAAGGAATAGTAGGAATAGCCAGAATTCTTCGTGTCATTGGATTTGAAGTGTAGGGAGCGCCATTCAAGTTACATTCCTAACTCGCTTTAAAACGCTGTCTAGATAAGAATGCGTATCGTACCCACGTGTTATAAAAACGTTCTAGGAGGCACTCGGGAGGCAATAGCCTTTAACTGCTTCGGTTTTTACGACAACAAGACCACAAGGAAACTAAGACTCTCCCTCAGAGACTCCCATGCCTCGCCAGCACTGAAATTGGAGGAAATAAAGTTGGAGCCAGCCTCCAGTGAGGGGATTTCCCTTTTTGTGGTTGATGTGTTAATACATTTTTTCTATTTTTTTAAATTGTTGTTCCTTTAAATTGTTGTGACTTTTAAGAAGACTAGCTGATCTGGCCCATGTTAAATAAGAACAAGTTGGTTTTACAAAGGCTACCAGGAAATGTCTATTTGCTGACTGAAAAGGCGAGGGTTGAATGCCAAGAGTCTGAGAAATGGTCTTCCCCAGGGAAGCAGTACACCAATTGGCTATCCAAAGCCAAATGGTCAGCCCTGAAAACATACAAAGGAGCGACATCATATAGACTGAGCGGATGGCAATCATGTATTTAGGAGTGTGTGTGTGTGTGTGTGTGTGTAAAACAATGATTAATGAAAAAGAAGTCATGAATTTGAAAGAGAGCAGGTGAGAGTTTGAAGGTAGAAATGGGAAGAAGGAAACGAAGTACTTATAATCTCAAAAAGCTAAGAACAATAAAATACAGCCAATAATTCAAAAAGTAAAAAGGCATGGGTTAAAGTGTAGTAAATAATGAGACCTAATGGACCTCACGTGGTTTTCACCTTGTTGGCATATGCGCTTTTCTTTACTATACTGTTACAAAAGCTGACAATGAGGCGATAATTTTTTTAGCTTTATTTATTTATTTATTCATTTATTTATAAAAAATTTCCACTTCCTTCCCTCCTCCCAATACCCTCCCATTTCCCCTACTCCCTCTCCTCCTCCATCTCCAGTCCCAAGAGCAGTCAGGGCCTCTTGCCCCGCGGGAAGTCCAAGTTCTTCCCCCCTCCCTCCAGGTCCAGGCAGGTGAGCATCCAAACAGACCAGGATCCCAGAAAGCCAGCACATGCAGACGAAACAAGACCCAGCGCCATTGTCAATGGCTTCTCAGACAGCCCCCATGTCAGCCACATTCAGAGAATCCAGCCCAATCACACGCTCGTTCAGTCCCAGTCCAGCAGGCCCTGGTGAGCTCCCACCAGACCAGTCCCCTTGTATCAGTGGGTGAATGCATCCCTCGTGGTCCTGACTTCCTTTTTCATGTTCTCCCTCCTTTTGCTCCTCATTTGGACCTTGGGGGCTCAGTCCAGTGCTCCAATGTGGGTCTCTGTCTCTATCTCCATCCATCGTCGGATGAAGGTTCCCTCTGATTCTGCCTTCCTTGCTCATGCTCTCCCTCCATCTGCTTCTCATTTGGACCTAGGGAGTTAAGTCCAGTGTTCCAATGTGGGTCTCTGTCTCTATCTCCATCCATTGCCAGATGAAGGTTCTATGGTGATATGCAAAATATTCATCAGTGTGGTTATGGGCCAAGGCCAGTTCAAGCACCCTCTCCTCTGCTGCCCAGGGAACAATCTGGGAACAATAAAATACAAACAATAATTTAAAAAGTAAAAAGGCATTGGTTAAAGTGTAGTAAATAATGAGACCTAATGGACCTCATGTGGTTTTCACCTTGTTGGTGTATGCGCTTTTCTTTACTATACTGTTACAAAAGCTGACAATGAGGTGATAATTTAAAAAAAAAATCATAATCTAAGTGTGTAATGGAGCCTGCCCTCCTCGTGGCCGTTGCTTTGAGAGACCATGTTAGTCTTATGATATGGCCATTAGACAAAGCGGTTTCAGAAAGAAGAAACTTTTAGCGTAATTTTTAGCATCTGGGCAGGGTTGCCAGGCAAACTATGGGTAATGGTTGAAAGGGAATTTTGTGTAAACATAGGGCATATCTCCACCAAAACCTCTTTGTTTACTGAGGTTCAAACCCTTAACGCTGTCCTGTTCTGTCATTGCCAGTTTTGGCGTTTCTAAGCCTGGGTGGTGACCTGCCTGCACACCTTTGCCGACGCTAACCCTCCTAGCAAGACAGCTGTGATCTGTTTACCGTCTGTCAGGGTAAAGGCGGATGCCAAGAGGGATAAAGTCACCTGGAGGCGGGTTTTCTGATGAGGCTTGTGGAGTGTCTCCAGAGACAATCGGAGCATTTGCCAGGAGTTTTTGTAAGCTTTTAAAAATTGGCAAACAAATAACTTTCATGCATTTTCCAAATCATTGTCGACAACACCAGGATTTGGAAGCGTGTGGTCTCCCAGTAGTGAGATTCAGAATAGGAAGTAAGGAGCCAGAGGACTGTGTGTGGTATCAACTGCTAGGGTCACAGTAAGGACTGGCATCAACCACTGAACCTTTTACTTTCTTGGCCATGAATCCCAGCTAGGTTTTGTAACTCATTGACCTTATAAACCCTTTGGTTTGGTTTAGAAGCACTGCAGAAGAAAAACGCTTCTCCGGGGCTAATCAAATGAATTTACTCCCCGGCGAAGTAACTCTCTCCATGGAAATTTCCAATCCTTGAGGATAATTCCGTTACTTCTGATACAATATTCTGTTTTATACTCATTCTTTTATGATAATTCTTACTTAGAGTTTGATTAATTTTAATTAGCATGCACAGAATTTGATTTGGTGTTTCGTTGACTCTCACGCCACCCCTTCTCCATCGTCTCCCTGACACATTCTTGTGCCCTTCAATCCCATAGCCTCCTTTCCATTCATTCAGATTTGCTAAAGTGCAGGGCAGTCACCACTCCACAAAATGCTGGTGCATTATGGGTACTTTATTGTGTCATTGTTAGTGTTATTGCCATACGATAGCACCATAATATTGGTGTACTAGGGTTCATTCAGCTTTTGAAAATGTATTTATAGTGTGTCAGGAAGAATAAGTGATTTGCCGTTAAACAGCATCAGACTAAGGCTTCTTTTTTTTTCTTTAGGTCAAACTGTCCCTGGATAAAGGTTGTTGAATAAAGAGCACTCTGAGTCTCCTCTAAACTTGAAAGTTAAAGGGCAACTGGAAAAAAAAATATCTGGGTGTGGTGATGCACACCTTTAATCCCAGCACTCAAGAGGCAGAGGCAGGTGGATCTCTGTGAGACCAGGCCAGCCTGGTCTACAGAATGAGTTCCAGAGAAGCCAGAACTGTTACAGAGAAACCCTGTCTCTAAAAACTAATAAATAAATAAGGTGAGATGGGTATGGTGGTACATTCCTTTAATTTAGGCACTTGGGAAGCAAAGGTGGGTGGGTCATTATGAGTACAAGGCCTGCCTGATCTACACAGTGAGTTCCAGGCCAGTTAAGATAATGTAGTATGAGCTTGTCTCAATAAATAAATAAGGTGAAAACAATATTCTACTGAGATATGACATTCCAAGGCACAGTTCTTAATGGGTGGTTCCACCCCAAATAAAATAAAATAAAATAAAATCACAAACAAAAAACCCAAAGCTCTTTCAAACGTTATGAAAACATCAATTTTCTAAGTCAGTTGAGCATGTGACCCTTAAAATAGCACTGATACATAGTAAAATGTCACTAGAAACAAGTTTGCACTGTTGGCAACTGTTTTTTAAACAGAATACAAACACACACACACACACACACACACATGCACACATACAATAATTAAGCATAAAAAGAAAGCCATGATAGATTTATGTTAAAATTGAGAAGCTTACACAGAAAGACAAAAGTTGCTCAGTGATTGAACACTGGTTCAGCGTGATGCTTATGGACCACGACAAGGACCGACGTGGCAGGAGAGCCCTAGGGCTGCAGCAGAGGCACCCATCCCTTGGCATTCACCAACAGCTCTCTAACCCACTCAGCAAGAAGGGAATCGTGTGTGGTACTGGAAACCTAGCCGACTTCCCAGGGCTAGTGAAGTCATTCGTCTTGGAGAGGAACCTACAACTAGTACTGTACTAAACCGGCATACACCCTAACTACTTCCTAAATATCTGTTCTTAGGATAAGTATAGCCCTCACCCCTTCTCCGGGAGGCTTCTCTTTGTAACACAAAGGGACCATTACAGAACTTCATAACCTATCAAAATGCGGAGGTGTGGAGCCAGGTTCCAATGGAGACATCTATAAAATAACTCCCACACCTAGGCTCAGAGAACACTGTGAAAGAGACAGAGGAAAGTCTATACGAGGCAGAGGATCAGGGAGTTTGCTGTGAGATTTTGTCTCTTATTGGTGTGAGAAACTACACTCACAAAATGTCTTACTAATGTGATTGTCTAAACATGAGCTGCCCAGAGACAACAACAGACATGCTGGAGTGGATGGGAGAAAGACCGTGAGGCTTCAGCCCTGCACAAAAAACTCTAGGTAACTAAGGAGTGCTGAGAGTGGGGGAGACAGTCTTTACCCAGGGAAGAGCTCACCGATTGGCTAGCCAGTACCAAGTGGTCAGCCTTGAAGCCATGCATACAAGTAGCATTATACAGACTGAGGAGGTTATATGTAGGATTATGTATGCATATACATATACATGTATGCAACAGCAATGAACAAAAAAGACCAGGAATTTGAAAGAGAGCAAAGAGGAGTATATGAGAGGTTTTGGAGGGAGGGAAGGAAAGGAATAGATGACGTAACTATATAATAATCTCAAAAAAAGAGCTAATTTTAAAAATTATTTGAGTATATACTCAAGGAAAAAATAGAAAAGGTATTTTTATCAATAATGGCAGACAAATTATCCATATCCACAATATGTAAAGAATTTTTACAGATTAATAAAAAAGAAGATTCTCAATAAAATGATAGCACTTGGGAGGCAGAGGCAGGTGGATCTTTGTGAGTTTGAGGCCAGCCTGGTCTACAAGAGCGAGTTTCAGGACAGATTCCTGGAGGCAGGATTGCCATTTTGGACTGGGGCAGAGGTTAAAAGCCAGGGGCTGGCTGTTTTGCTTTTCTGACCTTCAGGCAAGCTTTATTTATTTAAAAAAACAAGTGAAATATCACTATACTCTTATGTGCAAATTATAATGTATATTGCAGTGCAACATTTATTTCAAGTATTAGAACTATAAAAAAGATCTATTATCCAATAGTTATGAAATTTTCTCTTGGGGAAAAAAGAGTAGTTTGTACATGGTTGGGAGCAATTATTTTCCTAGGATGCTGGAGGCAAGGTATTATAGCGAACAACTGTTGCTTTGCCTGACCTGCATACTTCCTTGCTCTTTCAGAGGGGAAATGCAATCCCAGTTTTTCATATGGGCATCTACCAGTTGTATAGACTTATAACACCCCTCCTTCTTCCTCACCACGGGGGTAGGCTTGCAACTCCAGTCAACTGCTCTGGTAACCTCATGCATCAGGACGCAGCCACTGGGCCCAATAAAGTGTACATTTACTTAAGCCAGTAGATGGCAGATTGTCTTGTGAGGAAGTCCCTTTGAGTTGCCTTCACCCCCTTTCTGTTGTCATAACAGAATGTCATGGCTTGAGGAATTTATAAAGAACAGTTTGGCTCCCAAATGCAGAGGCTGAGAACTCCAAGGAACAGTGACAGTGCCTGATGAGGACTTTTGCGCTGTATTATGTCATATTTTAAAAAAAAAAGCAGAAAACCATGCAAGTGGATGTGGAAGAGACAAAGTACAAGGGGCAGAGTTGTTCTATAACAACCACGCTTTCAATCACTAGCCCACTCCTGTGCTAACGGCACTAGTCCATGCCCAAGAGCTCTGACCTCACAATCCAGTTGTATCCCTAACTAGCCTTGAACTCCCAATTCATTCGTCTCATGTGATGGAATTGCAAATTCATGCCATCGTGCCCACATTCTTTACTTCTTCAATGTACCTTAGTCTTAGACTAAGACCAGACTCAATGGTCTTACAAAGATATTTCTGTTCATGAATATTCAAATCTACATCTGTGGAGAGATGATTTCTGGAGGGTCTTCCTCAATTACAAATTTTTCATTGTCTTCCACTTAAATCTACCGTCTTCAGTGGCAAAACTTTGGCTATAAACAAAGGCGAGGTAGATCATGTGGACATATAGCATGTACATATACATGATTCAACAGCGTGGAGAGTGGTCTATGTTTGAGGTAATGTGCTAGGCCCTGTGTTGTTGGGCATCAAAGAAACTCCATAGGAGTCCGCTTTCATTGTGACAAGGTTAGCCATTTGTGCAAGAACCTGCTTTTGCCTTGACATTTTGACTATGTGCTGTACAGACTGGACATGCAGGACCCACAGGAAAATGACTGCTGAACTTTACCAAAGCAAAGCACAACAGTCTTTAGAGATTCCCACTTCATGGAAGAGTCTGCCAGACATTCTACAGGACACAAAGGAAAGGGGCTGATGAAATTTGCGAGTATAAGGCAGAACAGTCCTTCAAATTTCCTGCTTCACTGAAAAGTCTGCCAAATATTCTGGAACTGTAGGCTCAATAATGATGCCCCAACACTGCAAAGAAACTTTAGGTGACTGTCCAGGCAGATGTCTCTGTTGTCAGGTAATATTAATTTCTTCTGGGATCTTTTATATTAAAGACTAAATAATTAGAGGTTCAGTTTGTCTTAGTTACGATAGAAAATAAGTTAGATACAAAACTTTGCACTCACTAAGCTAAGATAGATACTGTAGTGTTTTCTCTGAATTTACTAAATACAAATGTGTTGAATATTATAAATGTTATTCTTATTTGATAACTACTTTTGTTGTGTATAGTATTACTATGTTAATGCTAAAACCTTTCATTTTTATTTAGACAAAAAGGGGGGAAAGTTGTAGAATACTATTTTAAGATTGTGTTACATTTATTTATGTTTTGGAATGTTTGTTTAATGGTGCAAAGATGTGTTACATTTTTTCAGGTTGCATTTGTTTAACTCTGTGAAACCCCAACACTTTGCCTGTCTAAAACACCTGCCTCTAATAAAGAGCTGAACAGCCAATAGTAAGGCAGGAGAAAGGATAGGTGGGGCTGGCAGGCAGAGAGAATGAACAGAAAGAGAAAAAGGAAGGAAGAGCAACAATGAGGGGAGGAGAACACTAGAGGTCAGCCACCCAGTCACACAGCCAGCTGTGGAGGAAAAGTGAAAGCAAGATATACAGGAATAAGAAAAGAAAAAGGCCCAGAGGCAACAGGTGGATGGGATAATTTAAGAAAAGCTGGCTAGAAACAAGCCAAGCTAAGGTCAGACATTTATAAGAAAGAATAAAACTCCATGTGTGATTTATTTGGGAGCTGAGTGGAGGGGCCTGCAAATGAGCGAAGAACAAAGACCTGAAAGAACAAAAAAAAAGTATAAAACAACCAAGAATAGTTTGGCATTCCAATGTGGCGTTAGAATAGAAATAAATAAAATCGAGGCTTTGGAATTGGTCTACTTTAGGTTATCCCAGAGACAACACACAGAAACTTTCTGGCGTAGGCTTGGATCTCGGCAGCTCTCGGTTCTCTTCTTTATGCCCCCCTTCCAGGTTCTTCCCTTTAGGGCAAAGAGAAAGAGCCCCACGAATTCCCTCTGTGTAAGTAGAATGCAACCTTTGGCCCTTCAAGAAGCAAGCGTCACTTAGTATGTACAAGAAGATCACACCCTGGAAGAGTCTCAATTTTCTGAGTAAATAATTTGTAGCCTCATTGCCCTAGTTTTAGACTTAGACTAACTGGGAGAAATGCAGACGAGGATAGACTAACCCCATGTGGGGCGAACAAGGTAAATACCATGAATGACATGCTCCCACAGTAGGTCCTGTCCTGTGGTCTCCATTTCTTAGCACTGTGAGCAGCTCTGACCACTGCAGGCTTGACACTCACGCGTGTTCAGGAGAAAGTGGCACAGAGGAATCCTTACACTTCCCTTATTCGTGCTGAGTAAGCTGGTCGGAATAAAAACGACCCTCATAGGCCCATACAGAGTGGCACCATTAGGAGATGAGCCTTGTTGTAATAAGTGTGTTAGAAGAAGTGTGTCACAGAGGGCGGAAGCTCAAGCTGGGACCAGAGACTCACTCTCCCTCCCTGCTGCCTAAGGATCTGGATGTAGAACTCACAGCCTCTTTCCAGAGCCACGTCTGTCTGCACGTCTGTCTGTATCTCACCATGCTTCCTGCCGTGACAATAATGGACTGACTAAACCTCTGAAATGTAAACCAGCCCCAGGGAAATGTTTTCCTTTATAAGAGTTTCATAGTGTCTCATCACAGCAATAGAAACCCTAACTGAAACAGAAGTTGTTAATGGGAGTGGGGTTTGTTGTGATAGGTTGGACCATGTCTTGTTGGTTTTGTTTTTCAAGGAATATGGGACATTTTGGGACTTTGAACTAGAAAATTCATTAGACATTTTAAGTGAGACTTAATGAACCATCCTAGTAAGGGCACGGACGATGGTGATGCTTTGAGGTTTCTGAGGTTTCAGAGGAAAAGAATATTAGTGTGTGGTCTAGAGATCATTCTTGTGATATTTTGATGAAGAATGTGGCTGCCTTTTGCCCTCATCTGCCTGAGGCTAAATTGAAGAGTTTTGGATTGATGGTATTGACAGAGGAGATTTCAAAGCAGCCCAGTGTTGACTGAGTCCTATGATTGTTAGTGACCAGTGTTAACAGCCCAGTGTTGACTGTGTCCTGGGGTTATTAGTGACCAGTGTTAATAGTCCAGTGTTGACTGTGTCCTGGGGTTATTAGTGACCAGTGTTAACAGTCCAGTGTTGACTGTGTACTGTGATTATCAGTGACCAGTGTTTAACAGTGGGCTGTTACAGCCCAGTGTTGACTGAGTCCTATTGTTATTAGTGACCAGTGTTAACAGTTCAGTGTTGACTGTGTCCTGGGGTTATTAGTGACCAGTGTTAATAGTCCAGTGTTGACTGTGTCCTGGGGTTATTAGTGACCAGTATTAACAGCCCAGTGTTGACTGTGTCCTGTGGTTATTAATCTGCCGAGAAGAGCTGTTGGCAGGGAGTGGAACCAGCCCAAGAGAAAGACCTGCTGCAATCAATAAAGCTGAAAGGAGTTGGAATTCTGAAGAGTACTTTGACATAAGACAGATGTCAGATTTGGATTTGTGCAGCTGGTTTCTCATCTTGCTTTGGCCTGGTGTCTCCTCACTGTGCTCCCTCTCCTCCCTTTTGGAATGGTCATGTATATCCCGTGCCATTGTGTGTTATTGTAAGGAGGCTGCTTGTTAGTTCCCAGCCACTTAGCCCCAAAATAATCACACAGAAACTGTATTATTTAAATCACTGTTTGGTCCATTAGCTCTAGCTTCTTATTGGCTAACTCTTACATATCAACTTAAAGCCATTTCTGTTAATCTGTGTATCGTCACGTGGCAGTGGCTTACCGGGTAACGTTCTGGCATCTGTCTCCAGCAGGGCTACATGGCTTTTCTCTGACTCTGCCTCCTTTCTCCCAGCATTCTGTTTAGTTTTCCCCGCCTACCTAAGTTCTGCCCTATCATCAGGCCAAGGCAGTTTCTTTATTCACCAATGGTAGTCACAGCACACAGAGAGAAATCCCATATCAATGTGTGGGAAGTATGTGATCTGCTTTTTCATTTTGATTTCACAGGAGAGGGGTTGGAGTTAAGAGATGGCGTGCATCTCAGACGAGACTCTGCACTTTGGACTTCTAGAGTGCTGACACTGAGTTAGACGGCGGGGACTTCTGAAGCTGAACTAGACACATTTTGCATTATGATACGGCTCCACGCCTGTGAGGGTAGCGAATGGCGTGCGGTGACCTGAATGGAAATGGCCTCCACAGACCCATAGGGAGAGACATAAGTGACAGAGCTCTTTGTGCATACACCACAGAGCATGGTCCTCCTCTAGACAAAAGGACCCAAAGGAGTTGACGATCTGGAGTGCGTTGACAGTCCTGACAGTTTCTGCAGAAGACTTGAAAGTTTTCTTTAGTTTATCAGAATCTACACACTGGCTGACACATTTAGATACTTAGGGTATTTCTGTGTTGTTGAATAATGAGAGACCTAAAAGGGTCATTTATGAAGACATTGTGTTTGACTAAGATTAGACTCAGATAGACCTGCAACAGTGAACATGGGCATAGTTCCTATTACATAAATATTATTAAAAACTATAACCAGGTGTGGTGATGCACACCTTTAACCCAAGCCCCTGACTACCATGGCAAGACATCCCTAAAGATGCAATGATGCAACTCGTGTCTTGGTGGCAATCAACAGTTGTCTAATTTGATTTATAGACTAATCAGCAGAATGGAAACCATGCCTGATACTGGAAACAGAGCCAACTATCCAGGGCTAACCTGGTCAATGGTCTTAGAGGAGAGCCTACTATAACCACCTTATTAAACCAGTACAATTCCTAGCTGCATCCTAAATTCTTATCCTCATACCCATAGCTAAGCATAGCTCTCATCCCTCACCAAAGGAGCTTCTCTTCTCAGCAGTGGGACACCGTTACAAAAGCCACAACTGCTCAAAATAACTGTGATGTGTCCAGCCCCAACTGATACAAGTAAATCATAATCCCCATACCTGAGGATCAGAGAGCATCACGGATTAAGGAGTGGAGAGATCATAAGAGCCAGAGGAAATCAATGTCTGCTGCAAGATTCTGTCTCCCAGAAATGACAGGGAAGTTGTACCCAGGAACCTCAATACTAGGACTGCCTAAGCAAGACCTGAACAATGGTAACACCAATAGATATGCTAACATGGAAGGAGGGAATCTCATGGGGTTCCATCTCTAGAGAAAGAACTATAGACAATTAAGACTGCTGAGAGAGGGAGAATTAGTCTTCCCCAGGAATAAGCCCACAAGTAGCCAATGCTAAAAAATATATGTACAAGAGACACTAAATGAGCTTATCAGGTCATATTTATGAAATGAAACATGCCCCCGGCGATGCTGAAGCATGCATGGGCAGCCCATTTGTATTGGGCTTCATGGTCTGAGTTGATGAGGATGACTGACCGGGTCTCTTCCTCAAGGAACAGGTTCCACCAAGATATGAACTTAGATTGCTGGATTCAGAGTCCAGAGCATTAACCATTACACCACGAGAGCTGGTGCTTACATACTTATACAGTCATACATACATGTAACAAAAATAATTAAGGAAGAAAAGGCCGTGAACTTAAAAGAAAAGGGAGAAACATGGTAAGAGAGGAAGTAGGAAATTATGTAATTACATGTAATCTTTTAAGTTACAAAAGTAATGATTTAATCTTACATCACATAAGATAGATACAATACTCCCATTGGAAAGGTGGGAAAGTGAAGAGAACCCAACGAATATGGATAATATTGTCCAACTATCACATGACACAACTTATTCAAGCCCAGCCTGTCTTGCTAGAGGGTCAGTGTTGCTAATCCTTGAGAAACACTACCTCCTAAGAATGGTGGGGGAACAATCCCCACTTAAACTCTTCGCTTCTCACAAACAGATACAAAGACATGTACACAGGCACATGCATTTTGGGTAAATATGTACCTTCATCCTGTAAACTTAGTACAGTTGGAAACAGGGAACCCTTTCCTATCTAGTTAGGACCACAGAATTAAAAAACTACACAGTCCATTTTGGTTGGATTTAGGTGTAAAACTTCACAACAGCAGAAAGTAATAATGGCCTGAAAATATACACCAATACACAGCAACTCATGTATAAAATCCATGAAAATAGTACAGTGATGACTCATAAACAAAGACCTCCATTCCAACAAAGAATTCTCTTTGATCAAGATCCTATATATAAGGAACTTGATAGTAACTTACAGGATTCTGTGGTCCAATACATTCTGAGGACTATTTTTCTATTCTATTTATTCAGTCTTCAAATGTACCCTACAGAATAAATATGTAAGAATCACCTAGATGTGTACCTGAGAAAGTTGTGGATTGATGGGGCCCACTGCATGGCTGATAGATCAGAATTTCAAGGAACCTGAGAATCTGGATGGTAGGGATCTCCTTTTCTGATGGCTGATAAGTGATTGTCAACCTGATAGAATCAGCAATCATCAGAAGAGACAAATCTGTAGACGTGAAAGTGAGGGTTCATCTACATTAGGCTAATAGGGAAGACCCACCGCTAAATGTGGGCAACACCTTCCATGGTCTTAGGATCCTGAACCACATAAGAAGTGGATCTAGCATATACCTTGCTCTGCTTCCTGGACGCAGATACAATGATGTCAGCCTTCTCATGCTCCTCCTAGCATGCCATCCTCAAGATGATGGACTGGAGCCAAAAGAAACCCCTCTTCTCTCAAGCTGTCTGACTTTTCACCACAGAAATGAGAAGAGTGACTAGTACCTTTATTATTTATAAAATAATGTCAAGTGTTATTATCCTGCTTATCCACTTCCTACTCATGTGCACAAATTACCCATGATAGCAAGTCCCAGCAGACCCACAAAGCCCTTCACCTCTTACAGTTGTCACCTCCCTTTCCCTCATTCGAATCCTTAAGACATTTATTTCTAAACCTAGTGAGAAGCCAACTTCGCCCTTGCTGCTCCGTTGTAACTTTAAGGGAAGTGAAATATATCCCTGAACTCTGAGCCTTATCCTGTTAGGCTCAGGTTATGGTGTTTGCATAAGGTTTTAACTCCACATAAACTGATTTACAATTCAGCCCATTCACAAGCCCGTAGTTAATGTATGAGAGATGTCTAACAAATGAGCGCTGGAAAAACAAATGACCAACCCACCCTCACTATTTTCCTGGCTTCATTTCCCTCGTCCTGACATTGGTTTTAATCTCTGCTCTTGACATTTCTCCAACTCTGTGGCTCTGAGGGCAGCACTTGTTATTATGTCTTTGGCCAAGTGAAGCTAACAGTTATCCTTGATCGTATGGGGGAAATCAGTTTAATGCCAACCTTTACTGATGGCCACGAGTAACCTTCTCCACAGTTCTCTGCTCTGCTAGGAAAAGTCATGGTTTCTGGGACTGGGGAGAGGGATCGGTTGGGAAAAATGCTTCCTGAACAAGCATGAGGGCCTGAATTTGATCCCCGATACCCACAAAGAACAGCTGGAACAGCTGGATGGGTCTGTAATCCCCACAACTGGAGAATGGGGACGGAGGACCCTAGATCTCAAGGGACAGCCAGTAGAGCTAAGTGAGTGAGATCTGGGTTCGCGGAGAGAGCGCCCCATCAAAAAAGAACGTGGAGAATAAGTGAAGAAGGTACTCAGCATTGGCCTCTGGCCTCCATGTTCACACATGTGGAAACACCTCCGTATCTCAACGATGAACTTCATGCTTCTAAATTTACACCGTCAGCCAGCACCGCTTTCCTGAGCACCAGCCACTTAGCCACTTAAAGGATATATCGAGCTCAACATACTAAGACACAGCTCCACCCACAATCTCTTCCTATATTCCTCTCTCAGTTGCTGACTTCACTTGGTAGTCCTGGTAATAAAACTATAATTACTTACAGATACCACATATTTTATTTAGCATCTTAACTGATTTCAAGTCCTTCCCTATCTTCTCCATATGCTTACGTTTGCTTTGGTTGATTTTCTAGCCGTCTCTATCCTTCCTCCTTGCTTCTAAGTACAGACTAAGCACTGTAAACCAGAATCCCTATGAGTATCAGGTAGCACAGCTGAATAAAATAAGCCTAGGGTGGGTATTATAGCATGGTAGCAAACTAGAAACACTTACTTTATCTAAAGCACCTCCAGACCTTTGGACAAGATGTAGAAGTTGGATTGCCGAAGTTAGCCTATAAAAACCTAAGAGTCTCATACAACATGTGAGCCATACACCTCCAACTTAGGAGAAATGAAGACAGAGATGGGGGATCACATGAATAAAGTATTGGAAAGTTGGGTTGTCGACTCAGGAAGTAGAAAGGTTGAAACAGGCCTAGACTAGTTAAATTTAGGAGTTGGAAGTTTGTGTAATGTATACTGAATGGATTAGCTGTTATGGATCGACCTGTATCCCATGGAGCAGATATATTCAGGTCCTAAACCCTAGTTAACTGTGGCTGTGACTCTTTTTAGGGTTGATTCGACTTAAGCCCCAGTGCAATCCTATGATGAGGTCAGGCTTTTAGGAGGGGATTAGGCTTTGAAAGTTTTGCTGTCTAGGTTGGGATTGTAATATTATAAACAAGCTGGAAGGAACTGGATTGTCCCCAGTGTCCTTCTGCAAATATAAGGATGTCATAAGACAGTGGCATCTAAGTAGCCACGCATCACTTCTTCTGGTGCCACGATCTTTGAGTTCTGGACTCTAGAACAAAGAGTCAACAAACCACCGATTCTGTGACCGATTCTGTGGCATTTTGCTTCAGCAGTGTGGAGTCTGTACTTAGCATCTTTGCAAAAGCAATTGCACCAAGATGAGGTCACACTGCTTAGGGAGGACTCTAATCCAAAGCCTAGGGTCCTGGCAAGAGAAGGGAAATTTGGGCACGGGCACAGAGACCCAAGGGAGAAACACACGGAGGAGAATCCCAGGGAAAGACATAATCAGAAACTGAAGGCAAGGAATGCCAATGATGGTTGCCAATCACAGCTCCTCCATCGTCCTACATTAGAGCCTGCTCTGGATAGCTGAAGTTCTAGGGGTTAGGATTTCATCTCACGAAGTGGAGGAAGAAGAAGATTTAACCCATAAATCTAAGAGATCCCAGTTGACCCTAGAAGTCCTGAGATGCAAAAACTTAATCTTTAACACCCAGAGCCCTAAACAAAGAGCATGTTATTCTTGGCAACAGTTCCAAACTTCCTTGTGAGAATACGGCTGAGATTCCAGGTCAGAGAAAACGATGCCGATCTAACTCTTCCGGATATTTAAGGGCAGAAACTGGGTCTAATTCCCTTTGGTCTGTCACCACCATTGCTACGTCACCGCCCTTAAAACAGGAGCTGCATGTCTAAATGCGCACCAGCATTTCTCTGTTTCGTTCCCTTTCAGTTGCAGGCTGTGGTTTCTCTTCCTCAAATTCGTGTGTTGCAGCCCCAACTGCCTGCACCTCGGAGGATGACGGGTTCTGAAGTCTGGGCGTGCAAAGCTGTTGAGTTAACTAAGGCCGCGCAGGTGGGCCCTGGCCCAGCCTGGCTGGGGTCCTCAGAGGATAAGACAATTTAGACGCACCGGAAATGCACGCCTTTGGGGAAAGATCTGAACAAAGATGCAAGGAAAGGGTGCAGCTGTCCCAAGACCGGGAGAAAAATGGCAGAAAGATCCAAAGTTGCTGGCACTCTGGTCCTGGACTTCCAGCCTCTAGGGTCATAAAGAAATACATCTCTGTTGCTTAATACGTCTAGTCTGTGACAATTTATGATATCATCCTAAGTAACTGATATTATCATTTTTTTTTCAGTATTGGGCATTGAACCTAGGGCCCCATGCAGGCAAAGCAAGCAGAAAATTATGAACTTTAATCAAAGGGAGCTCAGCTTCCTGCACAAGGAGCTATGTCCATTAACTTCAGGATCAAGAGGAGAAGATTAGTAGGTGAAACTCTAATTTGCTAAAGCTAAATAAGGACTACATGAAATCAGTGGTGTTAGTTTTCTTGCTGCTGTTGTTGTACGTTTATTTTAAATTTGCCCTGCAACTAATGACACTCCTTGGACATTTCCTTAACTCAAAAAATATCATATTTAGGCCAGTCATTGTGGTATACGCCTTTAATCCCAGCACTCAGAATGCAGAGGCAGGCAGATCTCTGTGAGTTCGAGGCCAGCCTGGCCTAAATAGTGAGTTCCAGGACAATCAGGTCTATTTAGGGAAACCCTGTCTAGAAACAACAGCAACAATAAAGAAATATCATATTTATAAAAAGATAGCTGAGGGGTTAAAGAGATGGCTAAATGAGTAAGGCAGTTGCCACACAAGTGTGGGGACCGGAGTTCTGATCCCCAGGACCCATACAAAGGTCAGAACGGTATGGTATCCTGTAGTGATATTTCACTTGTATTTTAATAAATAAATCTTGCCTGAAGATCAGAGAGTAAAACAGCCATCCAGGTTAGTCTTACAGACCAGGCAATGGTAACACACACCTTTAATCCCAGTAGCCACACTAGTTTGCCATAGAAACCGGGCGGTGGTGGTACACGCCTTTAATCCCAGCCTTAGAGAGGAATATAAAACAAGAGGAGGCAGCTCTCACACAATCTCATTCTGAGATTCCTGGAGGCAGGATCGTCATTTCAGACTGAGGTAGGGGTAAGAGCCAGTGATTGGCTGTTTTGTTTTTCTGATCTTCAGGTTGAACCCCAATATTGGCCTCTGGGCTTTTATTAATTACACTAGAGTATCTCATCTTTGAGTACACACATGTATCACATGTTCACACACACACACACACATACACATTGTATGTATGCTGCACACACACACACAAAACAAAACAAAAATTTGAAAATGAGTATTGGATGAGCTGAGGAGGTAACTCAGTCAATAAAGCATGCCTTGCATGCAGAAGAACTTGAGTTCATGAAGGAGTTGTGAATTCAAGAGCCACCATTCTCAAACCATTCCTTTGGTGTGTCTTTAGGAGGCAAAAGAGAGCCGGCTCTCACCCCTGTGTGACTGGGTGTGTACTCACGTGGGAGTTGATGCGCAAATAAGAAATGTCTGGGCATCACCTTTAAATCTGATTAAGAATTTAGGCTTTGAGGGGCCTGGAGAGTTGGCTCAGTGGTGGAGAGCACTCATCACTCTTGCTGGGGACCCAGGTTTGATTCCCAGCACCCACATAGTGACTCACAACCATCTCAGACTACAACTGCAGGAAATCTGACAACCATCTTCGGGCCACCTCAGTCACCAGGCATGAGGGTGGTAACATACACACATCTAGGCAAAACACTCACATGCATACAACAATCAAATAAATAAACAAACAAATAAATAGAAATTTAGGATTTAGATCAGGCATGGTGACCCCATCCATGCCTTTGATCCCAGAACTCAGAAGGTAGAGACAGACAGAGCTCTGTAAGTTTGAGGTCTGCTTAGTGAGGTCCAGGGCAGCCAGAGCTACACAGTGAGACCCTGTCTAAAAAAACAAAATGAAAAAATTAGGATTTTCTCTATACAGTACTGGACTTTTAAACTGGTGCCTTAGCTTGTTTTCCTGTTGCTATGATAAACACCATGACCAAAATCAATCTGGGGGAGAAAGGGTTTATTTGGCTTACATGTCCATCATTGAGAGTTTGGCTTACATGTCCATCATTGAGAGTTTGGCTTACATGTTCATCATTGAGAGAAGTCAAGGCAGGAACTCAAGCCGAGCTATGGCTTCCAGGCTTACTTTCTAGGGCTTCCATAGCCTGTTTTCTTATGCAACCCAGGATCGTCTTCCCTGGGGAAGTACCACCCACAGTCAGCCTTACCACATTAATCAGTAATCAAGAAAATTTCCTAGAAGCCAGCTTTTAACTCCAGCCCTCTGGGAGGCAGAGGCAGATAGACCTTAACAAGTTCAAAGCCAGTCTTGTCTACATATCAAGTTTCAGGCCAGCCAGGGCAACATAAGGAGACCATGTCTCAAAGGAAAAAAAAAAGAGAAAAAAGAGAAAAAATAGAGAGACGGAGACATAGAGACAGACAGACAGGCACACAGAGAGACGGACAGGCAGAAGAAAAATGCCCCCACATACTTACCTACAGGCCAATCCGACGGAGGCCATTCCTCATTTGAGAGCTAAAATTAACACAGTGAGATTTTCTTCCCCGTTCAGTGTTTACGTGAATTGACCTTACAGAAAGACTCTCCCTGTTTAGGCTGTGGCTTCCATCATGTTTCTTCTGAGGGAAAAGTTTCAGGACACTGTTTAGTGGGGGTTTCTATTGCTGTGACCACGGCAACTCTTAAAAAGGAAAACATTTAATTGGGGCTGGCTTACAGTTTCAGAGGTTCAGTCCATTATCACCATGGTGGGAAACATGACGGCAGACAGGGTGCTGGAGAAGGAGCTGAGAGTTCTACATCTTGAACTACAAGCAGCAGAAACGAATGCCTCAGTGTGCAACTGAGAACTCAAAGCTCACCTCCACAATGACACGCTTCTTCCAACAAGGCCACATCTACTCCAACAGGACCTTACCTCCTAACAGTGCCACTCCCTATGGGCCCATGGGGGCCACTTTTAATTCAAACTGCCAGAGTCACCAATAATAAATTTATGTACCTTAATGATGATTTGTCTCAGTTAATAAGTTATATGTTTACAGGAAGACAAAATATGCCTGTCTCATTTATCACAGCACCTGTTCACTCAATAGTATCTAGAACACACATAGAAGTGAAATGTGTATTTGCTGATAATGAGAATATGAGCCTCCTATAAGTAGGTGGATCGCTCGTTTAGCTCCAGTTCTGCCTGGGAAGCAGAGGAAGATTCTGTGTAGCTGGGTTGTACTAGAATTATATGAACTGGAATGAAAAGACGGGTGAAATTCTGCTCTATCAGGAAGATCTGGGTAGGAGGTTCCTTTCTTATTTGAGTGACAAGGATGGTAAGGACAGAAGACATAGCACACAGCTCAAACGACAGTCTTCCTCCTTGGCTCCCCATCCCATTCCTTACTAAGCAGCACACCGACATGACCAGCCCGGTCCCATTCTCACTCAGGAGAGGCACGCCACTGTAAGGCTAGCCTGGCTCCCCGCTTAAGTTCCTGAAAGATCGCTCTATTTCTGTTTGTTTCTGGAGAATGGGTGTCAGTGGGTGGAGGCCTTTGGCCTCTTCTTTTCTCTAGAGTAGGAGTCAGGACCCATAGCCATACCTAGTGACAAATCTTTTTTTGCCTTTTGGAATACAAAGGGGTATGTTTTCTCCCTGTTTTTATAAAACCTCAATGGAAACAATTTTGCTTCAAGAAGAGGATTTGAAGACGTTGCTGCTTCTGTCCCTTATGGAAGCTATGTGGCCTTTCTCTAGGAGAGGACACCATAATTTGAGATGCAACTCACTTAAATAATAGACAATTGCCACCGTGCACTACTGTGAACTGATTCCTTAAACAAGAAACAACTGGCCTTGTCACAAAAGAGATTTTCTGAGTTTCTGTCTTAGTCACTGTTCTATTGCTGTGAAGAGACACCATGACCTCGGCAACTCTTATAAAAGAAAGCATTTAACTGGGGCTGGCTTACAGTTCAGAGGTTTAGTCCATTGTCGTCATGGCAGGGTGATGGCTGCATGCAGGCAAGCGTGGTACAAAAGAAGTAACTGAGAGTTCTACATCCTGATCCACAGGCAGCAAGGAGAGACAGAGAGAGAGAGAGAGAGAGAGAGAGAGAGAGAGAGAGAGAGAGAGAGAGAGGGAGAGAGAGAGGAAGAGAGAGAGGAAGAGACTAGGCCTGGCTTGGGCATTTGAAAGCCCACTTCCAGGGGCACACATTTCCTCTAACAAAGCCATATCTCCTAATCCTTTCAAATAATGACACTCCTGATCACCAAGCATTCAAATCTATAAGCCTATGTGTGCCAATCTCATTCAAACAACCACACTTTCTCACAATAAAAATATGTGGAAAAGTTTAAAGACCAGGCTATAAAATATTTAATATATATCACACAATGATATTTTTTCAAAATAATATATCTGTACGTATAATCACAAGAAAGATCTGGAATGTTCTGCTCAAGGGGTCAATATTAGAATTTTGTGAAATTTTTAATTTTCTCTTTGCCTATCTAAATATTCTAATCTTTATGCCACAAAAATATTTCGAATATGATGGAAACGCTTCAACCACTAAAGCAATGCAAGGGTCAGGCAACCTACAGCTGGGCGCTGGTTCAATTGGTAAAGTGGCTGCTATGCAAGCCAACAACCCACAGTTCGAATCCCCAGGAACTCAGGGGCAAAGCCAGGTGTGAAAAGGGACACCTGTAGCCCTGGTGCTGGAGGGAAGCTGACACAGGTAGAGACTGGCAGGTGCTTAAAGCTCACTGGCTGGCTAGCCTCACCAAATCGGTGACCTTCGGGTTCAGAGAGAGAGTGACTCTGTCTCAAAAAAATTAAAAAAAATAAGGGGAGGTGAGGTGAAGAATGATAGAGGGAGACAGCTGACGCCTACCTCTGGTCTCCTCACACTGGCTTGCGCAGGTGTGCACACACAAACATGGACATACACAAACACACATACACACGGAGAGAAACTCTGTCATTCTGAGACCATAATTGCTCAAGAAGAGAGTGAGAACACTCACCCCTGGTTGTATTCCAGACACTTTGTCCTTTCGTTTACTCCTTGTGATGGCTCCCCAAAGAGGACAGCGTTGTTTCCATGTTACACGAGTGAAAATTTGAGACTCAAGAAGATCACACAAATCGTCTAAACCGCGTGTCCAGTACAGAGCAGAGGCGAGACAAAACCAGGTTTGCCCGAGTCCAGTGGTCACACTTCTCCCGCCTGAATAGACAGCCTCCAGCACATGTAAGCAGGCTGGCCTAGGAGCCCTGGGTCTGGTCATCCTCGTCACTCATGACACCCCAACAATGGCTACATCTAAGTGCATCTAAGTCAAGTTCCTTCCTTAATGGGTCAGGGAAGGAGTGTCTCGTCAGACACTCTTCCCTTTTCCTCATCCCAAGCCAAGGCAAAAGATCCAGTTCTGAGCAATTCTAATGCAAAAGTCTGGTATGTTGTCATTTAAAAAATAAACATGGGTGCCCTTGCTGCCTGTGATAAAGGCTCTTTGTGAACGAGACTGAGAAGCCCTTTCTGAGATACAACTCTCCCCGAAGAGAAGAGTCTCCACCTCATACCTGGCTGACAACTGGCTTCTTATTATAACAATAACCTGTAAAACATTAAGGCTTTGCCTCAATTGCCCTTTGTTTTCGTGTTCTCTTGGATGTTTAGTTAAGTATTAATAGGACTTTGATTCACCATTACTCCAAGGAGCTTTAGGTGATTTGTTTGCAATGTCTCCTTGTGGTCACATTACTTCTGGGAAGAACACAGTTACCAGAGGTTGCTTTCCCATTGTGAAGGGACGCGGGGAGGACTTACATACCGCACCTTACAGAGTAAGTTTGGCTGAGTGACAACTGGTGAGTGGTTGGCAAGGAGCCAGCATTAAAGAGGAGAAGGAATCTGAGCAGCTATGGACACGCAAGGACTTCGGGAGTGGAGCACAGATTCGTGGGAGATGCAGTAATGGAGGGAGGGTGTCCATTCTAACAACAGGAGCTATTTATGAAGTCCTCACTCCGGGCCAGGCCCCGGATGACAGGCTTTGACATACGTTAGATGATTCATTCTCAGAAGCAGGAGCTAACCCAAGATGAGCTGGGGTTGGATTACAAATACAACATATGCAAAGTTCTCCTGTGAGGGACAAGCCCAGGTAAGGTGACCTTAGGGGGAAATCTCTCCAAACTCTATGGGTCAGCCATGAACACTCTGAAGTGTGGTTTTGTCAATTTTGTGTCTGCAAGACCAGGGACTTGTCCATTCATAGAGCAAAGATTCTAATCAGGCTTCTGGGATCCTTCAAGAAGCTTCTCAAAACCCCCAAGTAGGCAAACTCCTGACTACCTGAAGGATAGATTCCCTCCAAACAGCAGTACAAACACATTGAGGTGGTTCTATAAGTTCCTGGCAGAAGCCAGACCCTGTTGGAATCTTCAGAGCTTGTGGGTACAAGTCCTGCCAAAACTTGGGCAGAGTTTTGTGGGTACGGAGTCCTGCCAAAACTTGGGTAGGAATCTGCATCTTTCTGATCCCAAGAAAAGGTGAAGAAAGCTTCTGTTGATAAGGGGATAAGACAGACTTTAATGATCCTCTTAAAGACACTGAGAATGAGAGGAAATCTTTGCTAGCTGTTCACTGAGGATTCATAGCTAAGGTATTTCAAGAACTCACAGAAAGAAAGCAAACAATCAAACAACTCAATCAATAAATGGGCTAATGGAATGAACAAAGCCTTCTCAGAAGACAAGGTACAAATACACAATAAACCCAGGAACAATGTTTACCTTCACTGGCCATCAGAGAAAAGTAAAGACCACATTGAGATTCCATCTCACTGAATTCAGAATGGCAGTCAGTAAGAAAACAAACAAGGAGGGAAGAGGCAGGTGGATCTCTATAAGTTTGAGGCCAGCCTGGTCTACAGAGCAAGTTCCAAGACACCCAGGACTACATAGTGAGATTATGCCTCAAAAAGCTAAAAACTAAAATAATTAATAATAATAATAAGAAGAAACACAAAGAAAAACCAAATGTTGACGAGAATGTGGTTTAAAAGAACCCATATAAACTGGTGGTGGAATGCAAACCCGTCAGACCACTATGGCAATCACTGTGGATAATCCATATAAAGTTCAAGTAGATCTACCATGCTACCCAACTATACCACTTCTGCATATTTATCCAAAGAACTCCAAGTCATCATATCCCAGAGGTACTTACACATCAGTGCTGAATGCGAAACAACTCACAGTTGCTAAGTCAGAAATGGGGAGAGAGAAAGACTGGGTAATACTGGGTGACGGTACACACCCATAATCCCTGCCCTCAGGAGCAGAGGCGGGAGATCTCGGTAAGTTCAAGACCAATGGGGTCTATGTAGGGAGTTCCAGTCCAGCCAGGGGTACATAGTGAGTCCCTGTCTAAAAAGTGGTATGTTTTTTCATCAATAAAGAAGAATAATGTTGTTTACAGGAAAATGAGTGCAACTAGGAATAATATTAAACAAATTAGTCATTTTCCATAAAAGTCAAATATTTCATTTTCTCTCATTTTGGGTTCCTAGACTTTTAATGGGTATAGAAAATCATGTATGTATGCATATATATATGTGTGTGTGTATATACAAAACTGTCTAGGAAAACAAGGGGGCAGCATGGATGGGAGAGAGTGAAAAAAGGATGAGGGTGTGGGGAGTATGTTCAATGTACATTCTATATATGCAAACATAATTTTTTATCAGTTAATTTTTTCATTTATTTTATATACTGACTAGTTTCCCCTCCCTCCTCTCCTCCCATTCCCATGCCCCTGCCCCATTCCCATCCACCTACCTCCTCATCCACTACTCTGTGGCCTCCATTCACAAAGGGGCAGGCCTCCCATGGGCGTGAACAAAGCAAGGCCAGGCCGGGTGAAGTAATCCAGCATGGGAAACACGTTCCCTACGGCCAGCTAAGCATGCCAGAGACAGGTCATGATCTTACTGCTTCACAGTGAGACCAAGCTACACAACTGTCTCAAACATGCAGAAGGCCTAAATTGGTCCCACGTGGGCTCCCTAAATCCAGAGTCTATGAGCTCCCATGAGCTCAGGTCAGCTGTCTCTGGATTTTCCCATCATTACCTTGATCCCCCCCATTCAGACAGAGTTCCTCCTCCCTCTCTTCAGCAGGGCTTCTGGAGCTTGACCCAGTGCTTGGCTGTAGATCTCTGTTCCTGCTTCCATCAGTTACTAGATAAAAGCTCTCTGATGACAATTAGGGTTGTCACCAATCTGATCACTGTAGATGGCCAGTTCAGGCACCCTCTCCACTACTGCTAGGAGCCTTAGCTGGAGTCATTTTTGTAGATCCCTTGAAGTTTCCCTGGCACCAGGTTTCTCCATAACCCCTGAAATACCCTCCCATTAAGGATCTCTTTCATTATTTCCCCCCGTCCTGCCCCCAACCTGCCTCTTGCACCCAGCACGCCCAACCTGATCCCTCATATTTCCATCTGCCATCCCACCCCACCCCCACTCCAGTTTAACCAGGAGATCTCTTCTATTTCCCCTCACTAGGGAAATCCATGTGTCTCCCCTATCCCTCTGTGGGCCCTTCTTGTTATCTAGCCACTCTGGGACTGTGGATTGTAGGTTGGTTATCCTTTGCTTTTCTCCTAATATCTGCCTATGAGTGAGTACATACCAAATTTGTCTTTCTGGGTCTGGGTCACCTCACTTAGAATGATTTTTTTCAGCTGGGTGCACGAGTTTAATCCCAGCACTCGGGAGGCAGAGGCAGGCCGATCTCTGTAAGTTTGAGACCAACCTGGTCTACAAGAGCTAGTTCCAGGATGGACTCCAAAGCTACAGAAAAACCCTGTCTCAAAAAAGAAGAAGAAGAATGAGTTTTTCTAGTTCCGTCTATTTGCCTGCAAATTTTATGATGTCATTGGTTATATATATATATATATATATATGTGTGTGTGTGTGTGTGTGTGTGTGTGTGTGTGTGTGTGTGTGTAATACTCCATTGTGTAAATGTACCACATTTTCTTTATCCATTCTTTGGTAGATGGCCATCTAAATTGTTTTCAGGTTCTGGCTGTTAATGAATAATGATGCTATGAACACACTTGAGCAAGTGTCCTTGTGGTATGCTTGCACATCTTTTGGGAATATGCCCAAGATTGCTATAGCTGGGTCTTGAGGCAGATTGATTCCCAATTTTCTGAGAAACTGCCATATTGATTTCCAAAGTGACTATACAAGAAAACATATGCTTATGTAACATAGAGCCATGTACAATAAACATACATAACGAAAACTTTAAGGGGAAAAAAGGAAACCTAAGGAAAAAATAATTTAAAAAATGATATTAATCTGAATTCTTGAGGTGGAAAACAAAAATGACACTGAACATTGTCAGAATTGACAGGAGTCGCTTTTGTCAAACTTAACAACAAATTAACAGAGCCATGAGGATGTGACAGAAGGAAGCTGGTGTACACATGCCTGACAAAGGAACCATTGCAACAGACCATTGCAAGCACAGCCTGTACAGAGATTACCACGACTTTATTCAGAAAATATTTGCTGTGGTAGTTTGAATGTAGTTGACCCCCATAAACTCATAAGGAGCAGCACTAGGAGGAGGTGTGACTTTGCTGGAATACATGGGGTCTTGTTGGAGGAAGTTGTGTCACTGTGGAGGCGGGCCTTAGGTCATATATGCTCAAGCTACACCCAGTGTCTCAGACCACTTTCTGTTGCCTGAGGGTCAAAATGTAGGGCTTGGTTGTTTCTCTAACACCATGTCTGCCTGTATACCACCACGTCACACTATGATGATAATGAAGTAAACCTCTGAAAAATGTAAGCCACCCCAATTAAATCTTTTTCCTAAGCTTCTGTGGACATGGTGTCTCTTCACAGCAATAAAAACCCTAATTAAAGCACTTGTACAATAATGTCTGCCCATCAACTGCCTGACTAGCTTTGAAGAGATGCTGCCCTACTTGTTTATACTGTAGTCAAGTATAATTGATTTGAAACAACTTTGGAAATCGTCCTCAATTAGTCCTTAAATTGTCCCCTGGTCTCTACTTCTTTGAACACATACGGTTTAATCTTTGAAAGCATGTCTCTGTAGTGCTTCCTGCTTATCCTCAAATAAATTGGAATTATTCCTTAGAGAGTTCACTCTTTCTCTCTTCCCCCACCCTCTCCTTACTTTTCTCCTCTCCTCTTCTCTCTGCTCATTAAGTTAACAAAACATCAACTCCCTAGTGCTTGCGTGTCTGCTTATGTAAGAGACAAAACACATTTCAGCAGGTTCCCAAAGAATTGGCCTAAGAGCAACCTGAAGACACAGATACAGCACAGCAGAGGCAAGGGACTAGATCCATTCCTCCTGCCACGAGGGTCTGCATCACTAGCTGGAGTCAGTAGACTGCAGAGGTGTCTGACACAGGGCACCAGAGGTATGGTGCCTCCATTCCTGTACTGATTTTGTGTGTGAAGTGACCTTCCAGGACCTGGAAAAGGGTGACTGTTTGAGCTGCTATTCAGTTCACCAGGTTGCTCTTTCAGAATGTTCCATGAGAAGACCTCAACCTCAAGGTGTCTTTCCTTCCTTCCTTCCTTCCTTCCTTCCTTCCTTCCTTCCTTCCTTCCTTCCTTCTCCCTTCTCCCTCCCTCCTTTCCTTCCCATTCCATCTTCTTTCCTCCATTCACATTCCTTCCTGCCTCCGTCCGCACGTCTCTCTTTCCCCCACCAACTACTAGCGCTAACCTACAATGTGCCAGCAGTCACACGAGGTACATAAAATATTTTAAGAGACTAAACACAATGGGAGGGGGACGATAAGAGAGGATAGTGGGGGTGCATGAAAATAATTAAAATTCTTTACATATGTGTATGAAGATGGCAGAGAATTGAAAAGGGGATGCAAGGGAAAACGCAAACATTTCCCTCAGGAAGCAAGAAATATGATGAGGATGGGTCAGCTAGTAAATAAATAATTTCAGTACAGTGAACTCTGGTGGGAAGCATAGCAGAAGGGAAAGCTTCACCTAAAGAATTAACCTTGGGGCTGGAGAGATGGCTCAGTGGTTAAGGGTACTGACTGCTCTTCCAGAGGTCCCTGGTTCAATTCCCAGCACCCACATGGCAGCTCACAACTGTCTGAAGATCCAGTTGCAGGGGATCTGACACTTTCACACCAGTGCACATAAAATAAAGTTAAATAAACCATAAAAATATTTTTTTAAAAAAAGAATTAACCTTTAACCTGAGGCTACAATACTGCACCAAAAATAGGAAACCTTTGATGAGATGCTTACTGTATATCAGAAAATGTTCTAGGTCTTCAAAATACATTCACAGACCACGTAGCAGTGTTTCCTTCCACAGTGACTGTGGTTATGATGGTGATCTTGTGAGATTACAGTGGAGCTGAAAACTTCCCATGCCATATCGACACTGAGACTGTTGTAACGTTGTAGTATGAGGCATCACTTGTGTGTTTACGGTGATGTTGGTATAAACCAGCCTACCACACTTCCTGCTGTATAGAAAGAAGTACATAGCATACAGCACATGACTGTGTACAGCATACAGCAATCCATGATAATAACAAAGGTCTATGTTACTGCTTCATGGATTTACAGTACACTTTCTGCTTTGGTTTATTTTTCTGCCCAGCTGAGTATTGAACCCAAGGTCTTATATATTTGAAGCAAAAGCTCTACCACTAAGCTACATCCAACTCATCTATTTCCTATGATTCTTTGACCATTATTTTAGAACGTATATCGATACTTGTAAAATGTGTTTCAACTTTAGTAAGTGAATGAATGAATGAATAATGTACCATGACACTGCCGTGTGTACCCGTGTGGTGTCTACTCCATATCCTTAACACATTTGTGCTAACCAGTAAAATGAGGATTGCTCAGCATTGTTTTTTTTTCCTACCCCACCCAAATGAATGGTTTAAGGACCAAAATTTAATTACATCTCTCTACCGCACTAAGTGGATAATAAGACCAAGTGGCTATAGACTTCAAAGGAAGGGCATGCAACAATCTCAGGAGCAAGAGGATCTCTGGAGTTGATCTCAGAGGATCTTGAATTGTGGCGCCCTTGAATTGCTTCAGTCCCACAACTGTTTCAAATCCCTCTTGATTGGAGAGGTAGCACAGTGCACGCACGGGCTAAGAGCAGAATCTGAACATTGCTGGAAAATGTTGGGTCCTGGCTCTGACTGTCTTATGGGATTAGCCAGTCTTTGCCAAGTTACTCAGTCTCCCTGTCTCTTAGTTTTCCCACTGGCAAATGAAGATAATACAACTACCTCACAGGAAGAGTAAATGAGTCATTATATGCCAAACACTTGGAACAGGGGCTGAGCATAGTAAGAGCTATACAGTGCCAACTATTTACCACCTACAAAGATGAGTATGGTGCCAGGGCCTTTGAAGCCAGAGTAAGAAACTCTGGCACTGGCAAGCAAAAGCATGTGACCTTGGCAGAATTGCTTATTTTCTCTAGAACTATTTCATTTATCTCTGTACCATATGATGGCAATTCTATCTTTCTGCTTACTTCACAGAGCTGTCATAAAGACCAGAGGAGGTAATGGATGTGAATTTTTAGAGAAGCTCAAAGTCTTTCATAAACAAGGAGTCCTATTAATATCATTTCCCTTTGAATTATTTGTGTATAATCAGGGCAGTTTTACACCTTACCCTTTAATGCAAAAAATCATTGGGGAAAGAGGCTGGATGGTGGTGCACACCTTTAATTCCAGCACTCAAGATTAAAGTTCGAGACCAGCTTGGTCTACAGAATGAGTTCCAGGACAGCCAGGGCTATACAGAGAAACCCTGTCTTGAAAAACTAACAAAAAAATATCAGGAGGAAAGAAAACGACTCCATGAAATGACGATGGATTGGCCAATCAAGCCTAGTTCAGAAGTCACAGGAATTGTTTCATGATTTGAAATACCCAGTAATCTAGTAGATTAAAGTTGATTACAGTGGGAAAGGTACTAAAAAGGGGTGAAGGCACTTGGATATAGTTCCCAATTCTCCTGTTAATTTCCTGTATCATCTTGGATGAGTCATTCTCTTAATCTGTGCTTCCACAGCCTGTAAAATGATAAAAATGTGTCTATACAACTCTGATTTCCACCAAGCGGTGGTGGCGCATGCCTTTAATCCCAGCACTCGGGAGGCAGAGGCAGGTGAATCTCTGTGAGTTCGAGGCCAGCCTGGGCTACAAGAGCTAGTTCCAGGACAGGCTCCAAACTCTACAGAGAAACCCTATCTTGAAAAAAAAAAGAATTCTGATTTCCTCTCTACTTACTGTAGTCTATGTGCAAGGGGCTTCTGGCTATTATTCCAGGCTGGAACTCAATCCTATCTCAGGGACTCTGCACTTGGATGTTTCTCCACCTGCTTAATGGCTCGTTTTCTTTTTGTTACGTTCCTGCCTTAATGTTTTACATGCAGTGTTTGTACAAATGTCTCTAACTCTGTGATTGTGTATCTTGTGGCAGACATGCTTCTAAACACAAAGAGCTGGTCACTGAGGTTAAATACCTGTTGGGTCTCTACAAAATAAGTCCTCCTAGGCAGAATTTGTTCACAAATATAGTATTTGATGAATAGAAATATTCAAAGGTGTGTCAAGTTTCACTGTTTTCTTCTCTCAAATTTCCTGCAAACACAAGCCCAGATCACCTTGTAGATACCCAAATCTATGAAGCAATGCATCTGACTGTCTGCTCAAAGCTTGTCTTGATGTTCTATAATACAAGCACTTTAAATATTTCTTAGTAGACTCTCAGGAAATATTTGATCAGATGATCATTAAATGGGAAAAAGTTATTAAATATTTAAGAACTGAACATATATACACATTCTATATAATTGAGCAATCGTGCTTAACAACACGCTTACACATGGACATTAAAATGCTACAAAAAATACAGGACAAAAGTTGCGACTGAAACAAAAGAATTTCCATTCAATTCCCTTTCTTTATTCGAGTTAATACAATCATAATTAGCTGTCGGCTCTAATAGCTCAGTGGTAGAGTTGTTTTTTGGCACGCACGAAACCTTAATTTGGACTCCCAATATCAACAAACAAAAACCGGAACCTCAGAATTTGAGTGTGAAAGATTGTCACTTACAAGCTTGCATGTCAAGGGGGCTTAAAAACACACACACCTCCCATTTTGAAGTATAACCAGCATTACTGTATGGGTGGAAAGGGCTTTTCATAGTACCAGATATACAGCGATGAGAAGGTTAGCTGATAACGACTGCTTTGTCTTCTTTTATAATAAAAACATCTTTTTCTTTTTTATTAAGTTTTTTCATACAATATAGTTTGATCATGTTTTTCCCTCTCCCAACTCTTCTCATCCTCCGTATGTGCGACTCCCAAAAAAAAAAGGCAAGAAAAAAAATCCGTCAAAACGAAAACCAAAACCAACAGGCAAATGACTGATAAGACATGAAAAATGCCCCAAACAAAGCAAAACAAGAAGGCCCACAAAAATACCACTGAGCTCGTTTTGCGTTGGTCAACTTCTCAAAGAAAACTTGCGCACCCACAGACCGCCGGACAGGCTGCCAGGCAGAGCGCGCATGCTCGGCCCGCCTCTTCCGCCCACGTGACCGGCACTGCTCCGTTCCCCAATATGGCGGCGCCCAGCGGAATGAACTGCACGTGAGAAAGAGCAGGCAACTCAGCCTCTCAGAGTAGCGTGTGTGAAGCGCTTTCAACTCCGTGCTGCTCTAGAATCTTTTCCTGTCTCCCTAAGGCCTTCGGAGGGTCCGTGCCCGTCGGCAGCCATGAAGACCAAGCCGCTTTCCCACAAGACGGAGAACACCTACCGGGTGAGCGCGGGAGCCGGGCCGGGACCCGAGCCGGGTCGGGAGCCGCAGGTCCCCCAGCCTCTGCCTGCCTCCCACTGATAGCCTGACTTCTGAGCCTGCAGAGTCGGGGCAAAGCTGCGACCCCTCGTCCCGGGCTCCGGCCAAAGTGAGAAACCCTGCGACTATAGTAAACACGAGTTCCGGGGGGAGTTAGGAGGTTTGAGTTGCAGAGGTCGCCTTTAGACGATGAACTCCGGTCTTCTGGGGAACTGCCTTGGGTTCAGGGTCAAATCTGTTGCCCCGAGAGATTTTCTGCAAATGCGTCTCGCCTTTTAACGTTAAAGACTGAACCGTGGGGCGGGCGGGCAAGTGGTGAGTGATTTCCAGCTAGCTGCTGTGGGGCCCTTTGTAGTGTCTGCCCAGATCCTTTCGCAACTGTATTAAGAAAAAAAAAAGCAAAAAACTTGTTGCCATTACTTAGTGAGATCCCTGTGCTTTTGGTGTGGTGTGAAATCTGAAAGACTCAGCAGGTCTACTTGCCAGCGTGCATCCAGCTTTCTCATACTGTGTGGAAATGGTATTTAAAAACCAGAGCTTAGGAGGTAAATCAATTGGTAGAGAGCGCTTGACTGGCGTGCTGGAAGCCCCAGGTGTGGTGGCCAGTGTCTGTTACCCCAGAACTGGGGATGTAGAGGCAGGAGGATCTGAAGTTAAATTTAAAGGTCACCCTTGGCAACATAGCCAGTTCTAGGTCAGCCTGGGATACTTAAGTCTTGATTATCGTCAAGTAGTACCAGTGCATTTGTGCGTCTGTTTAGAGTTCTTACATTTACCTTTTGTGCTTCATCAGTGATAGCTGTTCTTTTAAAAGAAGAAACAGTTACACATTTAATGATCAACAGGTGCCACAAGTCTGAAATGACAAGCTGAGGTTACTGTTATTTGTGGTGACTGTTCCTAGAAGGCTTACTGAAGCTCTGAACATTCTGCCTTTGGAGTCTGATATGATTATGGTATAGGGTGCTCCAATCGATATCAAGATAGGATAAGCATTAAGTGTGAATGTGTCCTCAATATGCTTCTTTTCTTTGCAGTTTCTTACGTTTGCTGAAAGATTGGGGAATGTGAACATTGATATCATTCACCGGATTGATAGAACCGCAAGCTATGATGAGGTAAGAGGATGTGGTATTAGCAGCCCTTAAACCGCTTTAGTAATACAAGTAAATCGTTTTTCACAACATTTTTAATGGACGTGCAGCGATTTAGACCTGTGTTGTCCAGTAAAGAAATCACACATAGCATATACATTTTTAATTCACTTTAAAGTCCTCAATAGCTGTTAGCGTGCTGGAGACGTGCCATACTAGATGGGACATTTCCTTCCTGGCTGCGAGTTCAGTTGGGTGTTGCAGGGTTAAACAGCTGGCTTGTCTTGATTTGGAAACTCATCTTTTGTTGTGTACACTGCAGGTGGGACTAATTTTTGTTTCCAGCTCTGATTTCAAAGTGATTTTGATGAAATCTGCTTCTTGGGGTCTAATTTCGTCCTCTTTAAAAGGAAAGATGCTAAACTACACGTTTTCCTGTCCTAACCACATTCCTAACTGGTGTTCTTCTAAGAAGTGATGGTTTCCCCCTTTTTTGGCACATCAGGCCCTTATGCTTCTGCTAGCCCTTTAAGGTCTTGTTGATACAGACGCCTTTAACTCGGGGCTTCAGCCTCAGCTTGTCGATTTCTGTTACTGATCAGCTTCTGCCCTGAGTCTTTGCATGCATTGTCTCCTTACCACTTTCGAGTGTTAAATGGTATCATCTAGGTCAGCATGAAATGCTCTGAGAACTCACCGTGAAGGGAGTGCTCTCTTGGAGAGTATCGGAAAGGATGTCAAAAGGGGATATATAGAAGATGGTACCTGAATTAAGTTTTGCTGTTTGGGCAGGTTTTAGTGTGGCAGGAGGCAAGAATGGCTCTTCCAAGCTGAGGGAAAAGTCTACACAAAGCAGCAGACACTCAGAAATATGTGTTGTATTTAAGATACTACAAAACTGTCAGCCTTACAGATGTGCTCAGGGTGCATGCATGCGTGGTGACAGGGATGGGAGGGGAGGGTAGCTGAAGAGATGGGAAAGATCACAATTTCATGTGCCAAGCAAGTTTGGATATCATCCTGAAGCTGTAGAATGCTATTCCAAAATCATAAGCTGGGGAGTAAGCTTACGACTTGATCAGGCGTAAGATTTTTGACCTGTCTGTCTAAATAGCTGTGAAGATCCGACAATAAAGGACTGTGATAGTGGCAACCAAAACAGAAGGAGAGTTTCGGGGATAGTAAGTAGAGTGGACCTGCTAGATGGGTGGAGAGGAAAGGAGTAGGGTTAAGGTTTTTGGTTACAATAACAGGATGGTTAAAGAAACCACTCAACAATATAGATTTGTGAAGGGTTGTGTGTGGTGGCACATTCTTGTGATTCCAGGGGAGGCCGAGGCCGAGGCTATTCTAGGCCAGCCTGTACTATACAGCAAGGCCCTGCTATTCATATGGGTGCATGTGCGCTCTCTCTCTCTCTCTCTCTCTCTCTCTCTCTTTCTCTCTCTCTCTCGGATAAGCATTAAATGCTAATGCGAGAGAACACAATTCTTAGAGGAAGGTAACTTGTTGGATTTGGTGTGTAGTACCTGTGATCATGAAAATTATATTGTCCGTAGGATGTTTGGGAGAAAAGGACAGTACCGGAAAGCACTGAATCCTAACTACTAGACCACCAGGGGAAACATTAAAAGACATTTGACCAGCAGGGTGTGTTGTCACGTCTTTCCTCCCAGCACTTGGGAAGCAGAGGCAGGTGGCTCTCTGTGAGTTGGAGGCCAGCCTGGTTTATATATCTTGTTTCAGACCAGTCAAACTGTATAGGAAGACCCTGTCTCAAAAACGTGTGGATCTGGAACATAGGAGACTGAATGGTCCAAAATGATGGCCTCAGATGTGTGTGTGTGTGTGTGTGTGTGTGTGTGTGTGTGTGTGTGTGTAGCACAGTTGGGTCTTGTTGATCTCCATTCTCATTGTCTTAGTTAGATTTTTATTGCTATGATAAAGACCATGACCAAAAGCAACTTGGGGAGGAAAGGGTTTATTTCAGCTTATTATTTATAGTTCATCAAAGAACTCAGGCCAGGAACTCAAGGCAGGGACCTGGAGACACAAACTGAATCGAGTCCATGGAGGAGTGCAGCTTAACTGGCTTGTTTTCCATGGCTTGCTCAGTTTACTTTTACCATGCAGGACCAGGATGTAGTGGTCTGGGCCCTCTCACTTCCATCATCAATCAAGAAAACGTTCCTCGGGCTTTTTTCCAAGGCCAACCCAGTAGGAACATTTTCTCAGTTGAGGTTCCTTTCTCCAAAATGACTCTAGCTTATTCAAGTTGACATAGAATTAACCAGGACACTCTTGGTATAGCTGGACCGGTCTTCTTTCTGTCATGTGAGACTCTAAGGTAGTGTAGCAGGAAGGGCATTTCTCATGCAGCCTCGCCATTTCCATCAGCTGTCTGCTGTTAGTAGATACATGGGCTTGGTAAACTCTGTCTGCGTCCATCTCACTTTATCCAGCAACTCAGGTAGTGATTTTTAAATCAGACATTCAAATACAATACAATCTAAAGTAAACTAATTTGGTACTTGCTAAAGAATGACAGAAGACTATTACTGAAGCTTGGTCAGTTGTCTTGGAGTTGCTTCACTAATGCGCGACCTCTCTCTTGCAGGAGGTTGAAACCTACTTCTTTGAGGCACTGCTGAAGTGGAGAGAACTGAACCTCACAGAGCACTTCGGTATTTTTGTTTCGTTTGTAGTTTATTCTCCCATAATTTGCACTTTTTATGTTCCCAACAACTAGTGATGGAGAAACTGAACGTAATCCTTTTTGCTTTCTTTCTTTTTTCTTCTTTTCTTAATCCAGGGAAGTTTTACAAAGAAGTCATTGACAAATGCCAGTCGTTTAACCAGCTGGTCTATCATCAACACGACATAGTGCATAGCCTAAAGACTCACCTGCAGATCAGGAACAGTTTTGCCTACCAACCTCTTTTGGAGTAAGTCATATCTCAGATGAAGGCTCAATGGTGTTTATCTAAGCCTTAAAGAAGGTCATGGTTCATTCCTGGGCTTAAGTAATGTTTATAATGTAGTAACAAGACGATCTGCCTTCCCTGCTAGTTTACTGTTATCAGAAAAGGATGTGCTGCTGTAAGGCAGGGTGACACTTGCCCTGCAATATGATAGTACACATATGGCTCCTGTTAGAGCTGTGTGCTTCTTTGACCCTAAGGATGGGTGCCCTGAGTTCTGCAGTAACTTTCTGATTTGATTTCTCTGCTCCTCTGTTAAGATTTGAGCTGCTGAGCAGTGGTGGCACACGCCTTTAATTCCAGCACCCTGGAGGCAGAGGCAGGCAGATCTCTGTGAGTTCGAGGCCAGCCTGGTCTACAGAGTGAGTTCCAGGATAGCCAGGGTCACACTGAGAAACCCTGTCTTGGAAGATAGATAGATAGATAGATAGATAGATAGATAGATAGATAGATAGATAGATAGATAGATAGATGATAGATAGATAGATAGATAGATAGATAGATGATGGATGGATGGATGGATGGGTAGGTAGGTGGATGGATGGATGGATAGATAGATAGATAGATAGATAGATAGATAGATAGATAGAAAGAAAGAATGAGGAAGGGAGGGAAAAGATTTGAGCTGTGAATGATGGCACACTTAGAAAGTAGAATCAGGTGGATCTTGTTCAGCCTGGGCTACACAGCAAGACAAGATCTTGTCTCCAAAACTAAAACAGCAACAACAGAAACAACGACTTAGAAGTGCTTTGTGTTAGTTCATACAGCAGTCATAGGCTATCTATAGCGTTTCACTGCCCTTTGCTTTTTTTAACCGGTCACTTCTTTTTCAATCCAGTTTAGTAGTACAGTTGGCACGAGACCTGCAGACTGACTTCTATCCACACTTCGAAGACTTCTTCGTGACCATCACCTCCATCCTGGAGACGCAGGACACGGAGCTGCTAGAATGGGCTTTCACCTCGCTGTCATACCTGTACAAGTACCTGTGGCGGCTGATGGTGAAGGACATGCCCAAGATATACAGGTGATATTCCTGTATGCAGATATACAGAAGATATTCCTTCTGCAGTCCGCATTGATTTGCCTTCTTCCTTTGCTCTGCCCCCCCCCCCCCCCGACTCCAGAGCACCTCCCTGGTGCGGTGCTAATTACTTCCTTGCTCAGAGCTGGTTTGCCAGACACTGGTCTATGTGGTGGTCTGTCCGTCTGCAGTGTGTAGCACACCTACTTAGTTTCCTCACCACCTCTTGAAACTATCCCCACCCATCCAACTGGACCTGGAGTTCATCATGTTAGCAGCCCCCACCCCATAGGAGCCGTGATACCTTTGACTTCTGTACCCCTTTGGCTGTGTTTTGTTCTGTTTCTTTGATTAGGTCACACTAGCTTTTATTGTAGCTCTTCGCAGAAGTGTAACCTAGCGCCCCGGTGCCTCTGCTTGGAGTTCAGAGCTGCGTGTTTACCGGGGCAGCTTTATCCATTGCTTCCTAGCCATCTCACTGCTCTTTGAGATGAGATGTACCTCTTCCTCCTTATTATTTCCTGAGTGTGGTTATTTATTTCTTCACTTCACACCGAATCCATACCGCCTTTCTGAATTCTCTGTGGGTTTCACCATTGCCTGAAGCTTTCTCTGAAGACCAGCATCACTTAGCCTACACTGTTGTCTCCGGCCTCTGCCTTCTGCCTGGCATTGGGCTGTCTCTGATCATACGTGCCTTCCCAGCGCTGTCGACCTCACTGCCGACATGGGGTACACCTGTACTAAATGACTCTGTTTTTCTCCTCCAGCTTGTACAGTGCGCTCTTGGCCCACAAAAAACTACACATAAGAAATTTTGCTGCCGAAAGTTTTACTTTTTTGATGAGAAAGGTTAGTCTGATATTTTATGTGCTTATGGTAGTGAATTGTCAAGTGTCCAATGACCAGGATGACTGTTTTTTTTTTTTAACGGAATCATGAAGTCACCTTTTGAAACAGAAGCTTGTTTCTATTTTCAGCTTATGTCGCCCTAAGGTTTAGTCTTTGCTCCCTAATCTGTGAGCTCTGATTTGGGTCATTCTGTTATTTATGTTTTCATAGCTCTCAGTGTACGTAATATAATATAATATAATATAAAGTGCCCTTTGATTTAAGTCAGTGAAGGGATTTCCTGCAAGGAAACGCTAGCATAGTATATTTGTGTTTGTCTAATTTCTTCCTGGTGAATTTTAGGTTTTGGTAACACATAAAATATTAGTATTAAGTTTCTTTGTACGCATAAAATATAAATACTTGATTTACTTTAAAAGATAGAATGTTGCCTTATGCTGATCTTCGTATCATACCAATGAATCCTTCACCCTCCTGTGACAGTTACAAGGGCGAGTGCATGGTCCTAGTCGGAAATTTTCAGAGGCTATTTAAATATGGGTATATAAAATAGGAAGTATGGGTTCTTATTTAGACATACCTGTATTGTAAATGCGATTTTCCATTTCTCATTCTAGGTCTCTGATAAAAATGCACTTTTCAATTTAATGTTTCTCGATCTCAGTGAGCATCCAGAAAAAATGGAAGGAGTTGGACAGTTGCTCTTTGAAATGTGCAAAGGAGTCAGAAATATGTTTCATTCCTGTACAGGCCAGGTAAAGAGTGGGGACAAATGCCTGGAATCTGTGCAGACGGAATAAACAGAAGAGAATAGCACTCAGTGGTGGGGGTGGAAGTCCTAGAATATAGAGGAAGCACAACCCAGAGAGTGTCAGGACTTATAATGTGGACTTTGAGTGCTTTTACATACAAAATGGCCTTGGTCTTCTTGGCCCTGGGTACTTAGATGCTCTAACATCTATTGATGGTCATGGGTAGAGGGGAAAGGCTGTTCTATGATAAATTCCACATCCTAAGGCTAGGCTGTATGCTTGGTACTTACTTGTGATCCCCGCACCCGGGATGTTGAGACAGATGGATCATGATTTAAGCACAAGCTGGGCTACAGAGTTAACAGTCAAAGCCGGGCTACAGAGTTAACAGTCAAAGCCGGGCTACAGAGTTAATAGTCAAAGCTGGGCTACAGAGTTAGCAGTCAAAGCTGCCGTAGTCCCGCTTATTCCATGCTAAGTTTTTGATAAAATCAGCGTGATAAACCGTAGCTTAAAACTGTCTTTTAAAAACTGCTATCCAGAAATGTTTTAATTGGATTCTCTTGCATTCCCACAGGCGCTGAAGCTCATTTTGCAAAAACTAGGACCAGTTACTGAAACAGAAGCCCAGCTACCGTGGATTTTAGTTGGGGAAACCCTGAGAAACATGGCCAGATCCACTGTAGGCTATATCTATAAGGAACACTTCGGTGTGTTTTTTGACTGTTTGCAAGTAAGTTCTATTTTTAAGAATGGATGTGTAGCAGGACGTCTGCATACCCTTTGTCATTGCTCTGCTCTGAGCTGAGCTCTGTTAGGGATTGTAGTTCATCATCCTCTCCTTTGTTCATCTGCCTGCACATCCACCTCCTTTCCTCCCCTGCAGTCCTTGTCTTATGTATTTATTTTGAATGTGATACCTGTGGTGCAGTGGAGCATGGTAGCGGAGAGAACTGGTAGGTTTCCTGTTTGCATCTTGGTACTGCACTACAGGTGTGACCTGGAGAAGTTGCATAGCGCGCCTGCTGCTCTGTGTTTTCGTATGCTAACGTGGGGCTGACGTTACCTGTGTCCAGGTCGCTGTGAGGGTGTTGAGTAAATACTTCCAAAGAACGCAGACAGAGCGCTCAGCAAACACTAGCTGCCACTGTCCAGTGGTGCCCGAATATGCAAGAGTGAGAAGGCGAGCTGTCGATGGGCATCCATTATCGCATGAGCAAATGGTTTGGGGTTTTGTAGTTATTCTCTCTCTCAAATTCTTGATTTGAAGGAATCCCTCCTGGAGCTGCACAACAAAATGACGGAAACAAACTGCTGTGAGAATTCTGAACAGATCAGTCGGCTGCTGGAAACCTTCCTGATCCTTGTGAAACATGGAAGTGGGTCAAAAATAACAAGGCCTGCTGACGTTTGCAGGGTGAGTCTGGTGTGCAAGGCTGGCGCTGGGGTGTAGCTGTGTTGTGCACTCACCTGCCGTGTGCAAAGGCCTGATGATCCCAGCACTGGGAGAGTGGCCCGAGTGTAGGTTGCTATATGTGCCTTGTTCTTTCTTCCGTTGTTACAGGTACTGTGTGAAGCATTACAGACGGCCAGTCTTTCCACTTCTTGCCGGAAGACTCTCTTGGACGTAGTTTCTGCTTTACTCCTAGCTGAAAGTGTTTCCTTGCCAGAGACCCTCATCAAAGACACCATAGAAAAAGTAATTTACTTCACCAGATGTTACTTGTGTGGCTAATAATGTGTTTAGCACTGAGTACCCCGCTGAGAAATACAGATGAAGCATGGCAAAGACTTTGCCCCCAAGGGATCGATCTTGTTAGGGAGATAGGAGCTGCGTGCCATAATGGAAGCATGCAGGATAAGGGTGGCTAGGTCTTAGAGCAAACACCAATGAACGCGTCTAGCTTGCTGTGCACTGGGTGTGTGCTGCATGTTCCGGGGTGGGGAAGATGCCTCCCATTCTGACTGGGTAAGGGTCCAGGAGTGAGTCATTACAACACACTGAACTGATAGCTTAGAGATGTCTATCAATTTGTAATTGTTAATTCTACTTACTGGGGAAGAGAGAGAGTTTTTCAAAGGACATAGACTTGGAGTGGTCTTTAAAAGTTTCTTTTTTTTTTCTTTAATTTTTTTTTGTTTTTGTTTTTATTGAGCTTTATATATTTTTCCCACTCCCCTTTCTTCCTCCTAAAAGTTTCTTAACAGTTTGCCAACAGGAACAAATCACCTGACAAAGGAACTTTTAACGACTGACTTGTGTTCATGAATGCATGTAGTCAGGGCACACAGGCACTTGAGAAAGTGTGACACCATAGCAGCAGAGCTCCCTTGGCTTTGAACACTTAGGCTCTGTCCTGCAAGTAGGGAAGGCCCCCAAAGAATGCTGAGCAGGGTCGTATCTGCTGTTTGCATTGTCGTGGGTTTCAAAGCATGTTGAAAATAGAAAACTGAGTTTCCATGGAACGCGCTGGTTTTCCTGTTGTAGCTGGGAAGGAGCCAAGCGGCTTTGGGGTCTGCAGTAGTCACTAAGATACTGTGCTCTGCTTCTGGGTTCCTACAGAGCAGGTCAGACCTGTGGGTGGATGCTGGCTGGCGTGTGGTGTGCCTGCCATCTCTTAGGTATTACACTGGGGCTGGGGGAAGGACTGCTGTGTACTTTTATAAATAGGTTTTATCTTTGCTTCACAGGTATTTGAAAGCAAATTTGAGAGACGTTTGATTTTGGATTTTTCTGAAGGCATGTTTGCTATGAAGCAGTTTGAACAGGTAAACAGGACATTTATTTTAGGGTACTTTTTAAATATGTCATGATATCAAATTTGAAATTGTGTCATTTCTTTTTTTTGTTACTTTTTGAGAGGAGCAGAATTAGTACTTGCTGTTTTAGCTAGTATAATTTTAAAGCAATTATTTTCAATCATAGGTTATATGGGCTACTTTATATGCTAAGTCATTTCATTTCATTAGAGTCCAGGTTGGACTCTAATCCCAGCTCTTGAGAGCTGGAGGCAGGAAGACTTGTCAGGGTACTTAAGGCCAGTCCGGGCTGTTTAGACCCTGTCTCTAAAACCAGCACTGCATTGACAGTAGGCTGGGCTGCAGGCTGCAGGCAGTCTCCATGCACTGCATTGACAGTAGGCTGGGCTGCAGGCTGCAGGCAGTCTCCCTCACAGTGTTCAGAATGCTGCCAGGCTGTCGTCTAGCATCTGTTATTCATGTGGAGAACTTTGAGGCTGATTCTTTGCTGGGAACTCTGCTGACGTGCTGCGATCTCTCTTCTGGTCTCTGGAGTCTGCCCCGTTAATGAGCATCGATCCTGTCTTTGTCTTCAGCTGTTTCTGCCAAGCTTTCTCTGCTACATTGAGACTTGTTTCTTGATGGACGACTCTGTGGTCTCCGACGAAGCGCTGGCCATTTTAGCCAAGCTTATTCTGAATAAAGCTGCTCCGCCCACTGCCGGCTCCATGGCCATTGAAAAGTACCCACTGAATTTCTCCCAGCAGGCTGTGGGGTGAGTCCTAAATCCATTCCCTGTGATGATGGTGAGATTATCTGTTTCTAATTGAATGTTCAAGTATACAGCCCAGAATGATGATCTTATGTGTTCTCTAGAAGGATGTTCGTGACAGTGTTGTGCCTGTGCACACGTTGATTCGGAAGATTGCAGTTGGCGAGGGTTAAAACAGTGTTGTGCATGTGAGTGTGGAAAATGTGGATGGAGATGCAAACCTGTTAGCTGTATTTATCTCAGGGGGTGATTAGGAAATGAGGTGATTAGCTGGGTGGTGGTGGCGCATACCTTTAATCTTAGCACCTGGAAGGCAGAGGCAAGTGGATCTCTGTGAGTTCGAGGACAGCCTGGTCTACAAAGAAAGTTCCAGGACAGCCAGGGCTGTTACACAGGGAAACCCTGTGTCATAAAATCAAAAAAGAAAAGAGGTGATTATTATTATTTTTTTATCTTTTAACATCTTTTTATATTTATTTATATATTTATAGTATGTATTTATATTTAACATGGTTTTTTAGTTTTCCATCTGTGTGTAAAGTGTCATAACATCTTTCATAACCCGCTGAACTATTAGAACTGGACACGACTGTGCAGCCTTGCTCACACTCCTCAGTGCACGCGCTCACACTCCTCAGCGCACGCGCTCACCTGAGCACTGTCCACATGTAGACCTCTGGGTCTGTGCAGGTGATCCATCACTCTGCAGACTGTCACCACACCTGGAGCACAGAAGTGCTCACACCTCATCCTAGCCCTGTGCTCGCAGTCGGCCCTCCCATTTCATACGCACACGTCACTGTGAGCGTGTCCTGTGAGAACTGCACAGTGTTCCCTCTGCAGTTGGTTGGCTTTCTCACCAAGCACAGTTCCTTTGAGATTCTCAGTGACCCCGCTCCTCTTTGTTTCTGAGGAGGATTCCCCGGAAAGAACGGGCACTTGTTTCCTCATCCACACGTGGAGGAGCAGTTAGTTATTTCTGTTGTTTGGCCATTGCACGTTAAGCTTTTGTGAACGAACGAATGTTGTTTTCTACTCTGTAAATATCCCAAAGTGGGATTTGGGGGGGGGGGGGGTTTATGATCAGTATGAATTATAATCCACTTCTTGTAAATAGCTGTTATAGCAACTTGTGAAGACATGATTTTGAAGAAGCAAATAAAATTTGTTTATTCATGACAGAAACAGCAGTTCTATAACACATTTGAAAACATGACGTGCTTGTTTGTTTGTTTTTGTTTCTGAGACAGAGCTCACTATGTAACTCGTCCCTTCCTCCCTCCGTCCCTCCCTCCTTCTCTCCCTTCTTCCCTCCCTCCCTTCCTCCCTCCGTCCCTCCTTCCTTCTCTCCCTTCTTCCCTCCCTCCCTTCCTCCCTCCGTCCCTCCCTCCTTCTCTCCCTTCTTTCCTCCCTCCCTTCCTCCCTCCGTCCCTCCCGTGTCATATGAAGTATGTAACTCACTCTGTGTTAACTGTTGTGTTGAATCCGAGGTTTAGGGCTGCTGGCTGCCGACTCGCTCAGCAGCGTTTGTTAAAAGGCTGCAGTGCTGCCCTTGTACCTATGTCGCAAGTCACGGGGCCTGTTTCCTGGCCTGTGTGGTCCACAGTCTCCTCCGTTCCTGCTGTTGTACAAGAGCTATCTTAAAAGGCCATGGCTGGCTCTTTCCTTTTTCTGTGGGGTGGTGTGGGGTGGGACCTGTCTGCGAGGTCAGAGGATAGCTTTTGTGAGAAGGGTTCTTTCCTTCTGCTCTGCGGGCCCTGGGACTCAAACCCAGGTCATCAGGCTTGCCAGCAAGCCTTATCCCGCCAAGCCGCCCCGCCGGCCCCATTCCTCTGTTTCCATAGTTTATTTTGTGTTTGATGGAGTGGTTATACCTGTTGCTGCTCTTGTGGTTTGCTCTGAGACACTAGGGTGAGTGGATGGGGTTCTCTGAGTTTGTGCTAACTACGCACATGGCTTTGAACCTGGCTGCATGCTCTGGGTGAGGAGTTTGGCCCCACAGCCACACACACAGCATTTAGTTTTGAATTAACTGCGCTCGGGGTCTGGGGAGACTTGCCTCCTTAAAACCTACATACATCTCCTACTCTGGAAGCGGTTTCTCTGTCAAATGTGCCTGAGCAGAGCCGTGCTCTCTGTACCCGAGTCTGGCTCCTGAGACGTGGGCAATGAGTAACCCTGGAGAATCATTTTCTTGGGTCTTCTGTCTTGATTTCACAGCCCACAACCAGTCTCCAGCAGGTGCAGTCTTGCAAGTGACCAGTGCTCTGGGTTCTGTGTCGTGGAGCTTTGTCCTCGTCTTCCCCTCAGGGAAGCCAGGGATTGATGAGGCCGCTCGTCACACCTCACAGTTCTTTAATCCTCCTGAAAAAGTACAAAGTAAAAATATTAGATCCTTTAACCCAAAGCTAGTGCGACGACTTCAACATCACTCTCTGAGAAAACACCCCACCCCCCGATGCAGTCTGTGTGAATGGTCACCTTTGTCCTAACTCTTCCCGTGGAGGGTTTTGAGTAATAGTTTGAGCTGAGAATGGTGATATATGTTTGCACACAGACACTTGTACACTCTACTAGAATCCAAACAAGGTGGTGTCGAGAGCAGTCTTGCAATTACAGGCCAAGCTAAGCAACACTGAGTTTGAGGTGAGCCAGGGATCCATAGTGAGACCCTGTCTCTGAAACTTCATAGTTTCCGTACTCTCCAGATGTCCACCTCACAGCAACCAGCAAGAGAAAATGGATGTGAGAGTGCTTGTCTAGAGCCTCATGTAGCGCTGCAGGCAATGGGTGTAACTGAGTAAGAGAAGCCCCCATAGTTAGGGAAACAATGTTGTTGTGGAGAGGACCTGGTGAGGCAGTGAGCAAGGAGGGGGAGAGAGGACTGAGCCTTGTTGTAAGCCCTGCGTTCAAGACTCAGGCGAGGAGGGAAGTTAACTGTAGGGCAGTAGTGAGCAGATGATGCCTTTTTTTATTGCATCATCTCAGTATTTTATATTTTTATAGATTGTCAAGTTATGCACATTGCCAAAAAGACTAGCAAGATAGAATGGCTAGCTGGCCAGTGGTCGTGCATGCCTTTAATCCCAGCACTTGGGAATGGTGGGGGGGTGCAGAAGCAGGTGGATTTCTCTGAGTTCCAGGCCAGCCTGGTCTGCAGAATGAGTTCTAGGACAGCCAGGGCTTCACAGAGTATGATGTTTAATGAATTGATAGTTATATTAAATTAACTTATTTGTCTATTATTTATAAATATTCTGTGTCCTAAAAAGTAAAGTATCAAACAAAAGAAAGAAAAGTGACTTTTCATTGATTCAAATAACAAAAGTTATTCCAGTTTTCTATTGTACAAGTTAACCAAACTGGACGTGGAGGACAAGTTCTAAGGATATTACCTAACATTTCTATGACTTTGCTGCAAGAGTAGAAAAGGGGTAGTTCACACATACCCAAAGACAGGTGCTGAGTCAGAAAACATCACCGAATAACCTTGTGCCACGTTAAAGTCAGAGAACTGTCAATCATAGTTGATTATGATTAAAGTGGTATTTGCCATTTTTACGATGGTAACTTTGACATCATTTTTCCTTTGGAAAACAGTGACATTCATGTAAAAACAAAACAGGTGGTTGTTGATTGCAGTGGTTCATGCCTGTGATGCCAGCAGCACTCAAAAGGCAAGAGGCAGGAGGATTGCCACAAGTTCAAGGGCAGCCAAGTTCCAAGCTAGTGAGGACTCACAGCTATACCCTGTCTCAAGTAAATAAGCAATGAGGAGCAGAGGCAGTCAGGTTGTCCCAGCCTCTAGGAGATCTGCAGAGCAGTGCCCAGAACTAGACAGGACTTGGTCTGAGTTAGAAATTGGTTGAAACAGAGAAGCAGGTCAGGCACGTTGACGAGCCTGTAGCTGCAAGGTTTTTTTTGTTTGTTTTGTTTTTTGTTTTTTTTTTTTCATTCCTTCCTGCATTCAAGGTGCGTCCTTTCAAACTTGTGGCCATAGTAAATACCTGTCCCTTGTTTTTACCTTCAGATCCTACTTGAAGCAGAGGAAGACTGACTCCAAGAGAAGAAGGGAGCAGCTTCCAGTGCTAGATCATCTCTTGTCCATAGTTCAGTTACCCCCAAGTAATGACGCCAGATACCTTTCACAGTCTTGGGCAGCCCTGGTGGTATTACCTCATATCAGGTAAGAAAATCAACTTTAGTTTTACCGGTGTTTAACATTTCAGTTAAAATGTTAACCGTTCTTTGCCATCCTGAGAATAAGCCATTACATAGGAATTTGAGAATTTCCTTTTTTTCTTTGCACTTCTTGCTCAGGCCTCTTGAGAAGGAGAAAGTGCTGGCTCTCCTGTCGTGCTTCATAGAGTCGCTCTTCGTGGCTGTTGACAAGGGGAGCTTTGGAAAAGGTCAGTGACAATCAGCACTTGTTCTCTGCTTGGCCTTTCTGGCACACCCAGAGTAAATGTAAACGTGTCATGACAGGGACCAGCACCAACACTATTCTGCTCTAAATCCCTGCATAGAAAATGTGTGTGGCAGGGACATGTGTCATTTGTACCCCACAATGTGGTGCCTGCATCCAAGTTACCTGAACACAGGAAAGTCAAGTATCAAGAGGGTGTTATAACGTGGTCCTCCTTCCCCTTAAATACACCGGCTCCCAGCTGCTTCGTTTACTCACCTGGAACCCAACACCCTTATTCATACGTGTGTTCCTTCTGCCTGAGAACCTTCCTAAGTTCCTTATTCAGCACTCTTTCCCATCCTCACGCCGCTCAGGCTGGCTGCTTGTCGTTGCTGTGATAGACACCATGCACACAGTGACTCAGGAGAGAAGAGTTTGTGTTAGCGCACACTTCCGGGGAGTACATAATGGCAGGGGAAGCTTGGCAGCAGGCAGCCAGAGAAGGAGGCTGAGAGATTGCTTCCAACAGCAAGGCTCTGTATCCTAAAAGTTCCAGAGCCTCCTCCAAATATCACCACCAGCGGGGGACCATGTGTCTACATACAGGAATCTGTGGTGGGACCTCATTCTTTCTCATCCAGACCACCATGGGTGCATCACTAGGAAGGCCTGCCTGCCTCCTGTAGGCAGGGATTGGTTGCTACTTCCAGTTACTGTTGAATTGGTGTTAATTGAATATCTGTTGGTGAGAACCTATTGGGTATGTAACAATATAAATTGAAGAATAATTTTACTGAGCTTTTGAAAAGTCCAGGCCTACTGTTTTGGAGAGTTTGAGTCTGCCTGATGCTGGAGGGTGCACTGTGCCTCTTAGTGGAAATGCTCAGGACCAAAAAGTACTGCTTCAGGTTTTGGAATATGTACCTGTATTTTGCTGGTTGAGGAGCCCTAACCTAAAAATCCCAGGTCTACCATGTGACTCTGAAGCTGAGTGCACAGGCTCAGACATTCGGGTTGGGGGTAGAGATCTTGACCTGAGCTAGCTTCTTTTCTCAGTCAGTGGCTCGGAAGCGTGTTCACTGTAAGAAAGAGACAGTGTGTGACTTGGTCTCTCTGTAGCTCTCTGTCACATTTAGACATGTGACAGACAGCACCGCGTGAGCACGCCCAGATTTTACTTCAAATGTGCTTCTGGAAATGGTGCTGGGGATGGGGTGTTTCCCAGCCGAGAAGGAAGCAATGTTTTTCCTGTTTCTGCCCTTAGGGCGCTTGTTTGTCCTCTGTCAGGCTGTACATACTCTGCTGGGTCTGGAAGAGTCTTCTGAGCTCCTTCATCTGGTTCCTGTGGAGCGGGTGAAGACTTTAGTGTTGTAAGTAAACAACTTCCATTTGTCTTAATGGTAAACAAAGTGTAAAAAGCTCCCATTTTTGTGAAGTCTTGGATATAACAGAAATCTTTCTAATCTATTTTATACCTGAATAGAATCACATGGGGAAATTAAAAGTTGATATTAGATCCTTGAACTAAAATAAGTAACTTTTGACAAATTTTAAGTATTTTACGTATATAGTCATCTTTGCAAAGAAATACTTGATTATATGCCTATGATTTAGGTTATAAAGTTAAAATACCAGCTGCATTTTTAAAAACAGGGTCTCTCTACACAGCCTTAAAACTCAAAAGATAGATTAGGGTGACCTTGAACTTCCAGAAGTGTATCTGTCTCTGCCTGCCAACTGCTAGTATTAAAGGTGTGTGTCATCATGCCCAGCACAGCTGGATTTAAAAGGAAAAGAAAGTTATTTCATTTGATGGTGCTGAGAATGAAACCCAAGGCCTCAAGACATAAGCTTTCCGTTGCAGTGTGTTAGCCTCCCCAACCTAGCATCCACTGTCAGCCTTCCCAACCTAGCATCCAGTGTTGCCTTTCCCAGCCTTTCATGACCCACTGACTCAATATGCTCCAACCTCTCCCTGTTCTGCTTCAGTGTGTTGTGACCAGCATTTGTGAGGTCCTTTTGCTGTATGACAAAATGGTCTGGTTTGGTTTTCTGGCCTGTACATTTACTTTGACCAACCTCAGACTTGAGTAGCACTGGCTCCTGTTTTGGTTTCTTTTAGGTTGAGGCCAAGGCTATGGCTAAGCAACGTGCTGTGCATGAGACAGCCCCCAGCAAAGTGTTCCTGCCCTGAATGCCAGTATTGTTGTTTTTTGTTGTTGTTTTGTTTTGTTTTGTTTTGGAGACAGGCTTTCTCTGTAGCTTTGGAGCCTGTCCTGGAACTCTAGCTCTTATAGACTAGGCTGGCTTCAAACTCACAGATCTACCTGCCTCTGCCTCCTGAGTGCTGGGATTAAAGGCATGCGCCACCCCCGCCTGACAAGAATGCTAGTATTGTTGGGCAGCACTCCACCTGTGGTAACCCCTCATTGGGAATAAAATCTTCACCAAGCCCCTCTGACTTTTTATGATCTAACTTCTCTGTTTCTGACGTCTCCCATATCTCCCTGTTCACTTGGCCCCAGCTGCACTGGGCTCTAATGCTCTTATAGGTGAGAATGCATCAGATGCATTGGCGTCGCTCCTCTGCCTAGAATGCTTTCTTCAGACCCCCTTACGCCCGCTCTCCTGTTTCTTCCAGGTTTGTGTTCTGTGGCTGCCCTGTATCAAATGCACTCCACTTTGCCCACTGGTCCCTGCCTACTGCTCTCTCCTTGTTTGCTTCTGTAGCCTCCTTCCCCGAATGCTCTTCTCCCCAGCATTTATCACTGGTCTGCTGAACTGTGCTGTGGCTACCGTTTGCTAGAGATTTGAGTTTCAGGAAAAAAAGAACTTTGTCCCTGGTTTACTTTCTATCCAGTGTCTAGGAAAACTACCGGCATATGCTAGGTTCTCAGACCATGTCTGAAGGAAGTTGGCGTATAGAGGGCCTGTGGCTTGTCACAGGAGAAGGTTCAGAAATGAGCTGCACTGTTCCTCACCAGCTCAGTGCCTGGCATGCAGTGGACACTTCACAAATTCCACGTGCCCTCTTGTTATGCAGCTGCCACTCGCAGCTGTGGGTTGGGGCGGCAGCATTGGCTGTTCTAGTCCCCCCTCTGCCTCGAGCCCGCTGGTTGTATCCGAGCACATTTCTCACTCGGTAGGCCTAGTCTTCAGCTGTAACTATAAAATGATGTTGGCAAGCTCTATAAAACTTAAAACCTGCTGCATTTTATATTTACCGTATCAGCGGACATTTCTGGGTAACTTAGCAGTGTGATGGTGCAGTTGGAATCTCATAAATATCTTGTTGCAGAACATTTCCAACGGAGCCATCTGTGTTGCTGTTGGCTGATCTCTATTACCAGAGGCTAGCGTTATGTGGATGCAAAGGGCCACTTTCTGAGGAGGCCTTAATGGAATTATTTTCCAAGTTACAAACAAACATTTCAACTGGTGTCTCCAAGGTAATACTGCTTTGTGTGTTCGGCTCGTGACCACCTGTTTCCTCATCAAAGGCGCTGCTGTGGGATTGTGTGGGATTTCTGTCGGAGCAGTGATTGCTAAACACTGGCCACAGGCCGATCACAGCAAGACTGCTTAGGGTGGTCAGTAAAATTATAGATCTTAGGGTTCTGCTCTAAAGATTCCGATTCAGTAGGACTGGGGTAGAAAAAAGCTAGAGAAATAAAATAATTTTTCTCTAATTTATGTACTCATAGGTGGTAGTTGTTTGACTAAATCTCTATTATAACAGCCTTGTATAGTGAACATTTTATGGACTAGATAATTGTGCTTGTGCTGATAGGCAAACAACCTATCCATATCTTACAACTTAAAACTAGAAGAATGTGTTCTTGTGATGCGTTGCTGCTCTCAAAAAGTTTCCTTTTTTTTTTTTTTTTTATAAAGAAAACTTAAGCCAGGCATAGTGGTGCACACCTCTAACCCCAGTAGTCAGAAGAAGGGTCTCTGTGAGGCCAGCCTGGTCTGTATAGTGAGTTCCAGGGCAGCCGGGCTGCATAAGACCCTGTCTCAAAGAAGAAAAAAAAAGAATTTAAGATGGTTCGCCTCCTCATTCAAATGTGTGGAAATACCCACATGACTAAGGGGTGTGGAGCCGTGGATATAGCTGAGTTACAGTGTGTTGAGCGGCCTTACCCACATGGTCTCATGCTGTCTTGAACTTATTTACTGTTTGAATTAGGCACTGGTCGTTGTTGGATACAAGACAAGGACAGAAAAGGCCAGTTTTACTCTGATCAATAGAAGCCCTTAGGTCTGTGAGACGTGGGTTTCGCTCACTGCTCCTCGCTGTCTTCCTTCACTTACACTCTGCGATTTGCAATCTCCTTTGTACTTTTTCTAGATTCGGCTCTTGACAATAAGGATCTTAAATCATTTTGACATCCGACTTCCAGCTTCAGTGGAGGTACTGTAATTATTAGAGTAGATAGTTTAAGAAAATATAATTTACATGTTTTTGTAAATTTTCCAAATGTTATCTTTGCTATGTAACTATATATGGCTAAACTTTATAAATATTTATAGTAAAAGTTGGTATTCTTGGAATTCATATTCTTGCCTTCCACTAAGTCTACTAAATGTTCTTCCAGATCTTGAGGGTGGCATACATGGTGGGGGCTCGTGTTAGATGGAGTCTTCCGTATCAGCGTCTCTGGTTTCCCTCTTTCTTTAGAGGTTTAAATGATTCCTCTGATGACGGAAGGTTAAGTGGGGTAGTTACCATTGCCCAGTGTCTTATCTGACACTGAGTGCCCTTAGATGGATATTTTTATGTATAGAACTGTGTCCATGATGCAAGTACTAGAAATAGAATTGACAGTGAGAATATATATACTGTGTGTGTGTGTGTGTGTGTGTGTGTGTGTGTGTGTGTGTGTGTAATAGTAGATAGGTAGGTAGATAGATAGATAGATATGTTGGATGTTTTCTATTGTTCTCTATTTTTTAATTTAAAATATAACTATATCACTTACTCCCTCTAACCTCTCCCATGCCTCCCACCACTTCGTAGTCTTTATTGTTAAATATATTTAAGTATGAATAAATTTATAAGTATAACTGCTAAGTCCACTTACTGTCGTTTGTATGTATGTGTGTTTAGAGCTAATCGTTATTTTTTTAATTTTAAATTACTATATATTATATTTATCCATATGGCTGTTTTGCCTGCATGTATAACTGTGTACTGTGTGCATGCCTGTTGCCCAAGCAGCCCAGAAGGAGGGCATCAGATTTCCTGGACTGGAGATACAGATAGGTTATGAGTCGCCTTATAGGTGCTGGGAATTGAGCAGGGTCCTCCGGAAGAGCAGCCAGCTCTTAACTGCTGAGCCACCTCTCCAGCCCTGACCGTTGTCTTCTGAGACAAGGTCTCCCACTGGATAGCTAGGCTGACTGACCCACGAGCTACAGGAGTCTGCCCTTCCCTAACGTATTCTAAGTTGAGTTTTTTGTTTGTTTTGTTTTGTTTTTCTTTTCTAAAACCTTTAAGCTCAGCTGAGCATAATGGTGCACACATTTAATCCTAGTACTCAGGAGGCAAGTAGTAAGTGAGTAGTAGGTGGATCTCTATAAATTTGAGGTCAGCCTGGACTGCATAGGGAATTCCAGACCAGCCAGGACTCCTTCAAAAAACCAAATGTCTAACCATGCTTCACATCCCTTTTGGGGTCAGGGTTCTGACCTGCCTTGGGTTCTGTCTGGCTGTGCAGGATGATGGGCTCTCGGAGCGGCAGTCAGCCTTCGCCATCCTGCGCCAGGCAGAGCTGGTGCCAGCAACTGTGAGCGACTACAGAGAGAAGCTGCTCCACTTGAGAAAGCTGCGGCACGATGTGGTTCAGGATGCAGTCCCTGCCGGACTGCTGCAGGAGGTAACAGTGGTGCCTGTCTGTCCGTCTTTCTCTAAAGTTGTTTCTTAAATTATGTTTTAAATCTTATTTTGGCTATCATACTACATAGTTTTCAGTAATGGAAATGTTCTCCTTATAAGTAAGGCGAACCTTGCTTCTCTTCCTTGCTTCGCGTTAAGTTGCTCTCTCAGCCTATTAAGTCAGGTGGTATCCTTTTGTGTGTGTGAAGGCCTGACACAGCCACCATCATTTTGTGTGCTTTGCCGTGGCTACTACTCCAACAGCTGATTTCCTTGGGGTTTCTCTTGTGTTCTTACCTAGTTATAGCGTGTGAGCATTTTAAAATGTAGTACTTCATTTTCAGCAGTTGTCTGACTTTAAGGGCCTTCCAAAAAAAAAAAAAAAACAAAGAAGAAAAGGAAGTTGTTTTGTTGACAGAATAGTTCTAAAATGTTGGTTCTGTCCTTTAAAAGACGCCCTAAAGGGTAGAGTGTGATTGGTGGGTATGGGGTTAGGTTGCAGAAATGTGAAGCAGAGCTGACTCTGGCCCTTGACATCCCCACAACAGTTTAAGTAAATCATCATGATTGTCAAGTCTCTGTGGCTGGGTTCGAGGATTCAGAGAATGGCCATCAAGCAGGGAAGAATCAGAGCCGTCACACTTTGCACTGCCTGTAAAATACACAGAGAAAACTCTAAGAACGAAATACTTATCGTAGTTTATCCCCATTTCTACCCTTGGCATTCAAGAAAGGACAAGTCGCCTGTTATTTTCTGGAAGTCTCTTCCTTGAGAGAGAACATTTGAAAGTCACACGTTGAATTTAGGCACTGCACACGCAGAAGGACAGAGAATGGCAGGCAGAGTGGTGCTCGGCAGAGAAGAACGCTTAGGCAATGAGCTCCACCTTTGCTCAGGATCACATAGCACCTAGCTGGTGGGACCAGAACACAGCCAGCCGAGGTATTCGGGCTCACTGCCCATGCTTCTGTGCACAGCTGCCTCACTCAATACCAGCTAATGTAGTTCCATTCAGAACTCTAAGAGCAAGTTCATGTTAATGAAGTAGCATGTGCAAAGAGCCCAGTCAGCCTAGAAAGAAGCACTTGGCTTCCATTGTACTTGGTAGTTCATGACTTGCCTTTCCATCTGTAATCCGTCCTACCTGTAAGCTCATTTGGTTCTCACAGCAAAGCATGGGCAGCATCAGTCCCTCCTTACAAATGGGAAGGCAGACTCATTGGCTCCCGATGAGGTGGGGCACCATGTCAGGTGCAGTGTTCTTCACCACGTCTTCCCTGATGCCGCACATTGGTGTAGAAGGAGCGGCGGCCTGCGTTCCCGCATGGCTAGCTTTACATCCAGAAATAACTACACGGAAACTGTATTCATTTAAACACTGCCTGGATCTCTGAGTTTGAGACCAGCCTGGCTATTCCAGGACAGCCAGGGATATGTAAAGAGACCCTTAAAAAAAAAAAAAAAAAAAAAAAAAAAAGAAGTCAAGCATCTGCTGTACATAGGCTTGAGTCCCTAGTCCCACGTTTTTGTCGTTGTTGTTGGTTTTGTAGTCGTTGTTCTTCTGTGTCCACAGATGCTCCTCAGGTCCTGTCAGTGTTTATTAGGATGGAATCTCACTCCCAGTTGGACTTAGACTTTGCCAGTGAATGTCAAAAATGAGCTTGGATTCCGTGTTCTAATGAATATGAGTGAGATTTTTAGGAAATGAGAAAAATTATTAAACACTCAGTTCTAGGTCAGTCTCAAGAGCCTTTGCTTCTTCTTGGCGCAGGCTTCTTCCCAACCTTCACTCTGTCTAAGGGGTGTGTGCCTCTGAGCTCTGCTCTGCCCTTCTGTGGTGACCAGTCACATATTTACTAAACCCGTCTCTCGGACTTGCAGGTACCACTCCGCTATCTGTTCGCCATGCTCTATGTCAACTTCAGTGCCCTCTGGGACCCTGTTATTGAGCTCATAAGGTAAGCGTGGCTGTGGATGGAACCATTCACTTTAACCGACGTGGAGTGGGGATGTGTTCCATCTAGGGATGACTTACGTGCACGTGACCCGGCGCAGAGGAGAAAAGACGCTCTCTTCGGGGCCTGGTTGACGGTAGTTTAGGTGTGTGTGTGTATTTCTGTGCGTGTAAATGATTGGGGGCTTCTCTTTTTATTTTACATGAGACTATTCATATGATGAGAAGATACATTATGGCAATTGTATACTTTAATTTTACATATTAGATCACTGAACCATACTATAAAAGTAGGAACTTTTAAAACCCTTGCTGTCTTACATGCACCTGTGCGTACGTGCACACATACACACACACACACACACACACACACACACACACAGATCCCTTTAGCTCTAACAGATAATTTTAATAGTAACAGAAAATAGCATCCGCTATGGCTGAGATGTAGAAATCTGTCCTTTTAGAAATGTTTGTCCTTCACGCTTTACTCTGGCTTTTTGTCAGACTGGAAATATGTCATGTGGATCCTTTCTGGATCCTATTAGTTCTTCCTTGACAGAAGCAGAATAAACAAATCCCTTTCCAATTTTAAACCAATTTGCCTGCTTTTACTTCCTTTCAGAGCCATCAAACAAGAGTAGTGAAAGTAAATGGCTTTTGACTTCAACCGGGTTTTTTTTTTTTTTCTGTACTTTCAAAAGATAAGAAGTGACATATTTGTAATCAATGGTCCATTATGACAAATGTTGACTCGTAAATGCTTTTAAAGTCTCTTCATAGTGGCTGGGCTATTTTGCTGTTAGGGACTGTTTTCCGTGTATAATATGCAACATAGCTATTTCTCGTTTCTTGTGTACAGTTTATGTGTATTAAGAAGTTCATGGGAAGCCAGGTGTGAAGGTACACACCTTTAATCCCAGTGTCCAGAAGGCTAGGGCAAAGAGAATCACGGATTTTAAGCTAGCCTGGGCTACATTGCTATAAGCCTCATGAACTAGGATGAGAGAGAAGGGAATGGAGAGGAAGATGAAGAGAGAAGGAAAAGAAAGGGAAGCTAGTGACAGAGTAGAGAACATTAGAGATTATTAAGGTCTTTGAGCTGTAACAAATAAAACCAAAAATAACCCGATATGATTCTTTTCATTTCTCATCATTAAGTTCTCAAAAGTCTTGTTTGAGACAGATTCTAAATATGTAGCCTTGGCTGTCCTGGACTAGCTATGAGGACCAGCTTGGCCTCAGACTAACACAAATCCTCCTGCCTCTGCCTTCCAAGTGATGGGATTAGAGGTGTGCACCACCATACTCTGCTGGAAAATGTATTTCAAATAGTGAAACAGACGTTCTTCACTCTGAGTGCAACCGTTGTTTCTTCTCCTAGTGGGCCCTGCCTCATTACTGTCTTTCCTAGCGTTGTCACCTTGATGTAGCCTAGAGTCACCTGAAGAGGGCGTCACTGTCTGATTTTCTTCATTGGGTTGGTCTGAGGACTTTTCTTGATTGATATTTACTGTGGGAGAACCCAGCCCACTGTGGGCAGCATGGTCCCTAGGTAGTTGGCCTTGAGCTGTATAAAAATTGGCTAGTTGAAGTTAAGCCTGGGAGTAAGGCAGCAAACAGCACTCCTCCGTGGTTCCTACTTCTAGGGTCGTGCTTTGAGCTCCTGCCCTGACTTCCGTCAGTGAATTGTGACCTGGAAGTATAACTCAAGTAAACATTTTCCTTCCCAAGTTGATTCTGGTTCTGGTTCTGGTTATGCTTCTGGTTGTCATACCAACAAGGCGAAAAAGGAGGATATAACACTCCATTTCCATTACTGTGTCTTAACACTAGTCTTCCTAAGATGCGGAAATTGACGCCTGTGTCCTAGTGCTCAGTGGTGGGGTCAGCAGATTGTGGGTTTGGGGTGTCATAGTGGGCTCTAGACCAGCTTAGACGGCATAGAAAGACTAACTCAAAGCACTTTCAACAACAAAGCTAAATAGTCTTATATACATCTACTTACATTTAAAAAAAATATTCTGTAGTCATTTATGGGTATAAAAATAATTTCTGTGGGTTGGTAAGAAGGCTCAACAGGTAAAAGGTCTCACACAAATCCCATGATGTGAGTTCAATCCTAGGGTCCCACAGTAGAAGGAGAAAACCAAAGTGCCCGAATCACTGACTCCTCTGGTCCATGCGCATCCACACTCACTAATACCCATCCTGTGCATAGTCACGTATAATGATAAAGTAAAATAAACAGTTCATGTAATGTAGGCAGTATACAAACAACAGAAACGTGGAATCTATTTTAGCCTCATGTTGAAGGCTAATCAAATTAACATTTAATTCTTCTACATTTTTCTAGTGGGCTATCTGACACTAAACACTGTGTATCATGTGTTCTATGATCTTTTCTTAGTTCTCATGCCCATGGAATGGAAAACAAGCAGTTCTGGAGTGTCTGCTATGAACATCTTGAAAAGGCAGCCTCGCATGCTGGTATGAGCAGGAGTCTCGAGGGGTGGGGACACCAGTGCTTACCTAAATGGTTAATTTTTACTGTGGTTTGTGCATGAAGCGGGGGAGCATGAGAACTGTATTCTCTCTGGTTCTGAGAGGGCTGCTCTTTCCTGTGTCCTGGAAACAAGTGTCCAGTCTTGAGGATAAGTCTAATAACCCACAGGTGTTAAGTTGACGTTTTCTCTTTCAGAGAAAGAATTGCAGAAGGATGTGAGAGACGAGGAGAAGTCCGCTGGAGATGGAGGTTGGGAGCAGGCCCAAGAAGGGGACGTTGGCGCACTCTACCAGCAACAGTTAGCATTGAAAACCAGCTGTCGGGAACGACTAGACCATACCAACTTTCGATTCTTGCTCTGGCGAGCTCTGGCCAAATTTCCAGAGAGAGTAGAACCAAGGTCCAGGGAACTCTCCCCACTGTTCTTGAGGTTTATCACGTAAGTACCTTACCTAGGACCATGTCCCTGGCACAGTGTGTGTGTGTGTGGGGGGGGGGGGGGTGAGCCTCCTCCAGCAACTGAGAACTTTACGCATCTGTCATGTTTCAAGCCCTTGTCGTGTTTGCAAAGTCCTGCCTCCTTAGGGAAACACTAAACGAGTTCTGTTCAGCACGTAGTTTATAAGAACAGCATACAATGGAGCTTGTAGAAATAGGTCAGGTTACCGCAGGGGAAGGGGCAATGGAGTTTACTCAGTTTACAAAGGCCTTATTATTTCTTGCCCTGTTCATTGTTTTGTTACTTTCCTGGGGGTAGAGTATATTTCCCGGTGACCTAACCCTGGCTACTGTTTTGAGCCTCTTGACGCTGAGGAATGCGCTCTTGAAGAGCAGTGTGAGCTTTCTGAAGCCTTGTTTTGTTTGGAGTGCCTGAGTGTGAGAGTCTCGATGGCTCTGAGATTCTAACAAGGACGTGTTGTACAGAACAGAACTAAACATTAGTGTGTGCTCTGGTGTGCCGCTTCACATGGGAGGAACATACAGGGTAGGCTGAGCAGGACATAAACCATGGCATGTCTGGGTCGTCCGGGAACAACAGGGAGTCCTGAGCGAGCACTGTAGCGTGAGCCACGAGGAAGCAGTGGAGATGGAGCGGGAACTTGGCACCGAGGCCATGTGATGGTGCAGTCGGCCTCTGCGGTCAGAGAAGAGGGGAGTTTACGTAGAAGCATGAAGGGATTGTAGATGTGCATGAGAACAGACTGTAGAATGGCGGTGGTGATGATGGTGAGCAGGGGGTTACAGGTGTGAGCGAGGCTCGCTGGTGGCCTGACCAAGGTTGTCGTATTAAAGACTGATTTTTTTAAAAAAAGAATTCCAACTTGAAAAAAAAAATTTGAAAAGATTCTAGCCAGATCATCTTGTGATTTGGAGGTAGCCTTGGTTATAGGAACAGAAAGGAGTGGGGAAAACTGAATAGCTTTCTCCAGGTTTTAGCCTGAGCAGCTAGGAAAGGCAGGTTACCATCTTAGAGACGCAGACATTGCCGGTGTGTGGGGAAAACCAAGAGGTCATTTGAATTTGTGTTCAGTTCAGGATACCAAGCAGATCCCCGAGTAGAAATGGCCTGTAGACCTTAAGTTTAGGTGGCGTCCAGGGGGAGGGTTGACCTGCAGAGGGTAAGCTGAGAATTGTCAGTAGATGAGCGGCAGCTACAGTCGTCCAACAGCTGGAGTCTCCTCGAGAGATCAGAAAGGGAGGACGCGTGGGTGCTGATCCTGGCCAGTGTTTAGAGAGAGGAAGTGAGGAACCAGCAAGGGAGTCCGTGGAAGTAGTAGGAAAACAGAGAGGACATGGATGCCAGCTTCCTGGTGTTTTTCCTCTTAGTTTCACTGTCTCAGAGAAGGGTAGCCAGCTGGATCAATAGGTATTTCAGAGCTGTCAGTCTTGTGTGGACCAAGACCTGGCCTTTGGCTTAAAGGGAGGCCTTGCCCAGAAAGATGCAGAGGCTGTAGTGAGTTGCTCTACTTAAGCCGGAAGGAGTCTGATTAGATGGGCTCTAGAGAAAGTGAAAGAAGAGAGTGAACCCTGTGGGTTCTTGTAAGATGGAGATTGAGGGGATGCGGGGCCAGAGACGGTGCTTCTGTCGATGGAACAGTCAACACGAACACTCTCGTTACAGAAGATCAGGAGGGCGGAGAGCCCGGGTGTGGTGGCGCATGTCTTCAGTCACAGCGCTCGGAGAGGAGACAGAGGCAGGTGATCTACATGCAACAGATCCATGATGAAAAATTAGGGTTCCCACCATTTTTGTGGGGCGGTTGTTTGTAGAATGAGAAAAAGAGGGGTCTGGCTTTTCTCTCACACCGTGTCTTAGAGGATGTGTCCGCTGTTGTGCAAGGTGGCAAGGGTGGTGTTGGTAGGCTGGTCGTCCCCGTCCATCTAAGAGTACAGCCCTTCTTGTAAAGAGACTGTGGTGTAGGGACAGAGAGAGGCCTGTGGTAGATGTGGAAGGCTTAGATACTCTCATAGAACCAAGCACTAACGTTTAAGAATAGGTGGCAGTTTTTGTTTTCTGTGCTTTTGGGTACTTGTCATTTAAAAACCACCTTTGCCCGTGACTGAAATGGAGCATTTGCCTTTCTCTCTGCCCCTGGGAGTTTCATAGTTTGAGGGCCTTTTACCTTTAATGCACTTTCTGTGGCCTGATGAGAGAGAGGAGTCTAGTTCGTTCCTTTACACATGGGGTCCTTTCGCCCTGGCACCGCTTACCGGCAAGACTGTCCTTTCTCCAGAGTTCTCGGCGTCACCGAAAGGCCAGTCTGTACGCTAGCACGGTGCTGTTTTGGTAAAGCAGCTTTTCAATGTGTTAGGAAATTAGGTGATGTTTCTGACTTGACTTTTTACTTGCTGTTGCTTTGACTATTTGAGATCGTAATGCTATGCTTTTGAAAGGACACTGGCAAAGTAGGAAAATACAACCCTAATACTTTAATCTTTTACTCTGTAGTCCACTCTGACCAGTTTGCTTCCAGAAACAAGGAGGCAGATTTCACTTTGGGCTAGAGTACACTTTTCGACAACACAGTCATGTAGCAAGCAGACAGTCTTTTACAGTTAGTGATTGACCTGTCAGTCTAAGGAGAGAGTACTGGTGTGGGGGCCGGAGAGATGATCAGTGGTCCAGAGCACTGGCTGAGAACCAGGGTGCAGCACCTAGCACACAGGCGCTTCAGAGCCATCTATGACGTCAGCTCAGGGGATCCAGCGCCCTCTTCTGACCTCTGTCGGTACCAGGTGCAGACAAAGCACCCACCGCACAGAATAAAATCATTTAAGAATTCTGCTATAGAGGCACCTTGATGAAGGCGCTGAACGTGTGTGTGTGTGTGTGTGTGTGTGTGTGTGTGTCTGTTGTCTATCTGTCTGTCTGTCTGTCTGTCCCATGTACTATGGAAGCCTTTCCAAAGAAGCCTACTCCTCACTTGCGTTGTTACCGCACGCTTCCTCTACAGCAATGAGTATTATCCAGCAGATCTGCAGGTTGCTCCAACCCAGGATCTACGCAGAAAAGGTAGAGGAGCAGTGGCTGAGGAAGCGGAAGAGGAGCCCGCTGTGGGAGAAGAGGAAGAAGTGGAGGAAGAGGCAGTGCTCACAGATGATGCACCCCAGAGGAAAAAGACAAGACGGGCAGCAGCAAAGTGAGTTCCCATCACCGCTGATCCCAGAGCTGTGGCTGTGGGGGAGCAGCTGTGGGGAGCGGTGCGGCTTCTGTGTGCGTGGGAAATAGCTTCCTGAAGGATGAATGTCTCATAATTACTGGCATGCCGTGGTGCCGCTGCCAGTCTTTGGAGATTCTTGCTCTGAAATGTGCTGGTGCCAGGCACTGAGAACCGGCTGTGGTGCTCTGTGACACCAGAGTTAAAGGAAGACAGGCCCAGAGTTACACAAGTGCCCTTCCCTGGGCTCTGCTGGCATCAGTGCTGCCCAGGCCTGCCCTTGTGTCAGTGTGTCCCAGGCAGTTGTGTGTGTGGTCCTGCATCTGTCTGCCGCTCCCTGACTCTCCTGGCACCGTAGTGACTGCTGCTCTGTGAGGAAATAATTACTGACTGGTCTTTCCTGCTTTCCACGGAACTGGGAACTGAGGAACTTTCTGTGTGGCTCCTTATAAAGATGAGACTTGCAGCCTAGCGTGCTGAGGCCTCTCAGGCATCGTGTTTGCATGCCAGGCACCGGACTCCCTGGTCAGCACTTCCTTCCCTGTGACTTAGCCCCTTAGTTACTGTTTTCTTGTGCTATGATGCTTTCTAGTTCCCTCGCTTACCCATTTACTTAAATTGTTCCAAACTGTTAGAAAAAACTCTGTGTTCAGAAGCTTTTTGAGCTTACCCAAAGATTGTCTGGATTGAGGGTCTGATCTGCCAGGCTGCTGTGAAGATGAATCACAGACATCTGCAGTGTAGGAGCAGTTTTACGGAGCACTGTACAGAACCTCTTCCCTCCAGTGTTTAGTATGGAGCACTGTACAGAACCTCTCCCCTACAGTGTTTACAGAGCCCTGTACAGAACCTCTCCCCTACAGTGTTTACGGAGCACTGTGCAGAACCTCTCCCCTACAGTGTTTAGTATGGAGCACTGTACAGAACCTCTCCCCTACAGTGTTTACAGAGCCCTGTACAGAACCTCTCCCCTACAGTGTTTAGTATGGAGCACTGTACAGAACCTCTCCCCTACAGTGTTTACGGAGCACTGTGCAGAACCTCTCCCCTACAGTGTTTATGGAGCACTGTGCAGAACCATTCCCTTCTACCACAGATACTGAGTACCACAGGTACTCAGGGAGGACCTTCTGCAGAGGAAAGGACACCTTTGCTGCTGCAG